>NC_069505.1:31673178-31945207 GCF_027579735.1 Bombina bombina
CGGAGCAAGGTGTGGACGTGTTCTCTTACCCGATTGGTTGAAGGGTCCCACGTGACGTCTTGGAGATTCCTATCGAGTGTTTGTCTGCCGGGCGACGATTTGGTCCCGGTCCGCTGGTTCTGGCACAATTCAGTGCCGCCTCGTTTGTGAGTATAATCATCGTCGCTTGCTGTAATTGACTTTGTCCATACGATATAACCCTATTGGCGCCTCTTCTCATTCCATCCAGGATTGTTTTTGGTCGTTGTCTTTTTGTCCGAGAGAGCAGCCTTCGATCTTCATCCATCTTTTGTTTTTCATTTGTTTGGCGCCTAGCGCACCTCCAGAGTTTCATTCGTCATCCTCCTTTTTCAGGCCTACGGGAGGCCTGACAATAGCCAACTCCCCACCTCTCACTATTTTCAGTTTATAGAGTATTTCTTATCTCGGGGTAGGGACCATTAGCTATTTATTTCAAAAATAGAGGTATCATTCCTTTATGTTCCAGTCACATATGTTTTGTGCATACAGTTTTACATTTTAGATTCATGGTTTCAAAGGAGATACTATAGCATATGTCAACTGTCTTTTTTTTTTGCTGTTATTGATTTAGCCGTATTTCATGACACTGACTCTTATTTCTGCATAAATACTACACTACTATGGATCAGATATTGAGATAACAAATGCTATATTAGAGCACCAATGTTCCAACCCATGTATATTTTTCATATGTGACATGTATCAGTGTCTTTGTTCCTCATGTTTCATGTCTGGACGCATCCTCTGTTGTATTGTTTTTTACTCAATGCCTCAATAAAAAATTTATTTAAAAAAAAAAAAGCGAAAATGGATAATTTTCTGTACATATATTTTCATAAATAAAATGAAGACAGGACTAAACAGGTCCACACAAAAACAAAACAAAACATAAAAAAAAGGGAAGGTGTCAATGATATAATTAAATCTTTTCTCTCTCTTTTCCTCCCTTCCCTTTTAACCAGGGAAGAAGAGGTGGAGTTACAAAACTAATACCCCTCCTCAGTAAACCACATATGGATCAATTAACCTATACTCTTCCCTATACTGTACTTGATTTGCCTTAAAGTTTAAACACAGAGAATTGCTATATCCCTAGGGGGGTATTATCATATAAAACATTCTTGAGCCATCCCTGGCTCTATGTGTTCCAACCTCCATTCTCTGTCATATTATTCTTTACTCACTTCTTGTGAGGAGCCAACCACCAGGAGAAGAAATTCAAGAGGGCAGATACTATCAACCGAACATGCCACCCCCAGGAAGAACTAACCCCCCAAGATGAATGGAGATAGAAGGGGAAAGAAGGAAAGGAAGTAAAAAAAAGGGGGGGGGGGGCAATACTAAGTTCTCTTCCCCTACTCCCCCCCTCACCTATTCTAATACAGAGGAAGGCTAGAGCAGGATTTTACCATACCCCTAGCAGCACTAGTTCAGAGTTTCTGAATGGAAAAATCATATAATCTATTTCGACTGTCGAGAAGGTCTTAATAAATAGTGACCACTTTGAAAAAAACTTTCTGATATCGCCTTCATCATTCATATTGGTATCTATCTGCTCTAATATACATTGTTTTTTTAAACAATTGTTAACCTCCATAACCGTTGGAACTGCAGTCATTTTCCATTTTTTAAATATTAAATATCTGGCTGCGATAACTGTCATATTAATTAGTTTATATTGTGGGCATAGTTTTTCCTTACCTTTCCTTAGAAACAGATTGTAACTCAGGGATAGTTCAAGAGGGAGAATCTTAACTGAGTTTTTTAACCAATATTCCACTTTCATCCAGAATGGACCTATTCTAGGACAGCTCCATATCATATGGACAAGATCAGCTCCAGGTTTTGAACACTTTGGACATTTATTAAAATCTATATTCCCGCATTTGAGACCTTTTTCTGGAGTAAAGTACACCCTATATAGAAGTTTCACATGTGATTCCCTCCAAGTAGCAGATAATGTGGTCTGTGCTATTCTTGTAATAGAACCCTGCACCAACTCTACATCAATATTACTTTCCGGTATCGATATATTCCATTCTGCCGAGAGTTTCTCAAGATTTGATCTACCCTTGAGGGAAGTAAGATGGTGGTAACATGGAGAGATAGACATCCTTCCATTTTCCACCATAGTTAACCACCCCTCCAGATTACCCCAGGACCAAGAACTGTTTGTCTCCTTCAGTAATTCTACTACAAAGTGTCTGGCCTGCAAATACGCAAAGAATTCCTTATTAGAGAGATTAAATTCTTGCCTAAGTAATTCAAAGGTTTTTACACATTGATTCTCTCTGTTAATGAATTGAATAGCCCTGTCCAATCCTAAACTGTACCATCTTTGAAACGGTGCTGAGTCTATACCTGCTAGGAATTTGGGGTTACCCAAAAAAGGAACAAACTGACTTTTTAAGAGTCTATGGGGCCTATCTATCAAGCTCCGAAAAGAGCTTGACGGCCCGTGTTTCTGGCGAGTCTTCAGACTCGCCAGAAACAGCAGTTATAAAGCAGCGGTCACAAAGACCGCTGCTCCATAACGCTGTCCGCCTGCTCTAAGCAGACAGACAGGAATCACCAGAAATCAACCCGATCGAGTACGATCGGGTTGATTGACACCTCCCTGCTGGCGACCCATTGGCCGTGAGTCTGCAGGGGGCAGCGTTGCACCAGCAGCTCTTGTGAGCTGCTGGTGCAATGCTGAATACAGAGAGCGTATCAGGTCCGCAAGACCTTTCATAAATAGGGGCCTATTAATCTACTTATAATTATTATCTTTATACGAAATGAAAATCTTTTATAATGTGCACTTTTTTTTTTTTTAGGTATAAAACCGGGAATTGCTGTGGTTATCTGGTTTGGAATTAGTATCGCTATGATTGTTATGGGTGAGAAACATTCTATATAATATGAATTAATATAAATTATCCTCCTCATTTCACTATTCCCTATGAAGTCTACTATTGCTCTCTATAACTCCTCCTATTGCACCATATAACTGCTCCCTATAACTTCCCCTATTGTACCATATAACTGCTCCCTATAACTCCTCCTATTGCACCATATAACTGCTCCCTATAACTCCTCCTATTACACCATATAACTGCTCTCTATAACTCCTCCTATTACACCATATAACTGCTCTCTATAACTCCTCCTATTGTACCATATAACTGTTCCCTATAACTCTTCCTATTACACCATATAACTGCTCCCTATAACTCCTCCTATTGCACCATATAACTGCTCCCTATAACTTCCCCTATTGTACCATATAACTGCTCCCTATAACTCCTCCTATTGCACCATATAACTGTTCCCTATAACTCCTCCTATTACACCATATAACTGCTCCCTATAACTCCTCATATTACACCATATAACTGCTCTCTATAACTCCTCCTATTGCACCATATAACAGCTCCCTTTAACTCCTCCTATAGCACCATATAACTGCTCCCTATAACTCCTCCTATTGCTTCATATAACTGCTCCCTATAACTCCTCCTATTGCTTCATATAACTGCTCCCTTTAACTCCTATTGCACCAAATAACCACTTCAATATCTAATCCCAGTAGATTACCTTAACTCCAGTCCTTAACCCAAACATTATTTAATCTTTCTAATCACTAACCTCTGTATCCAACTCTAACCCTTATTCCAGTCCCAAATAATAATTCATGTTACCCAAACCCTAATCTCTTACCTGAAGCAATAACCCCAGCAGAAGATGAAGGTTGTTGACATTTAGGTACTGGGATGCTAAGTGAAGAACAAGATCAAATTCAAGATCTCCAACTGCAATGTTCTGTGCACAACCATAACCCATAGACCATCACTATGAGATGTGTTCACAGCTGGTTCTCTAGATATGAAGGCTCAGAAGAATTATCTTTGTAAAGGGACACGCTAACTTCACTCATAGTAAACTTTTAGGAGGATATTTATCAAGCCGTCAACTGCAAATATGCAAATATGCAAATATTGCGAGCTTTATCTGACCTAGTTATCAAAGCCTACAGAATGGCAAAAGTTGAAATCTGTGATATAACATACGATCCGCCAGTCTCAATCCAACACAGATTGAAGCTTACATCATTACAGATGTTCCGAATACACATTTGGCACTATTTGACACTTTTTAAAAGTTATCAACTAGTTAACAGGTACGCTTGCGGCTATTCCAATGGTTTCAAGAGGGAGACATGAAAAACATTGGAGATGTGCATTGCAGGAGGAAGCTCAAGAGCATAGGGCACAGGATTGACCTGTCGCAGTATCCGAAAAGGACCAACATAATGAGGAGCCAGTTTATTGGAAGGCACACAAAGGTTCAAGTTGTGGGAGGACAGCCAAACCCTTTCACCAACCTGGTAGGAAGGCGCGGGCAGACGCCTACGATCAGCCTGGAACTTTTGGAGCTGCATAGAACAATCAAGGCAATCCTGAATCTGCACCCATGTAGAACGGAGTTGCTGGAGATGCTCCTCCAAAGCTGGAATACCCTGAGACATGAATGAATCGGGCAACAAGGATGGTTGAAACCCATAATTCACCATGAACGGGGATAACTGGGAAGAAGCATTAATAGCACTATTAAGAGCGAACTATGCCCAAGGTAACAGTTCAGACCAATTATTGTGGTGATCCGAGACGTAGCAACGGAGGAACTGTTCCAGAGCTTGATTAGACCATTCCACAGCCCCATTGGATTGAGGGTGATATGCAGAGGAGAAGGAAAGCTGGATCCCCTTTTGAGCACAAAAGGAACGCCAAAATCTGGAAACAAACTGGCTAGCCTGGTCTATCTCCTTGGGTAACCCATGTAAACGAAAGACCTCATGGGCAAAAATCGAAGCAGGCTCCTGAGCAGTAGGCAACTTCATCAAGGGAATGCAATGTGACATTTTAGAAAAACGGTCAACCACCATAAGGATAACAGTATTGCCAAATGAAACAGGAAGCTCGACAATGAAGTCCATGGAAAGATGTGTCCAAGGATGCTCACCATTAGCAATAGGTTGAAGAAGACCCACAGGTAGAAGTCAAGGAGTCTTATTCTGTGCACAGACTGAGCTGGAGGCAACATACGCAGCAACATCAGAACGAAGACCTGGCCACCAGAATTTTCGAGTGACAGACCAAATCATTTGGTTCTTGCGCGGGTGACCTGCGGCTTTAGGATAGTGGTAAGTCTGCAATAGTTTAGTTAGAAGATTCTCAGGTACAAAGCACTTACCACTAGGTTTCTCAGGAGGTGCATTGGTTTGTGCAGCCTTATTGGCAATGGAGTGGATCATTCTCCTTACGGATCATGTCAGTGATAGGTTTGACCAAGGAAGAAAAGTTTTTAATAAACTTCCTATAGTAATTGGCAAAGCCCAAAAAAACGTTGAATAGAGCGAAGACCAACTGGGTGAGGCCACTGCAGGACTGCAGACAACTTGTCAGGATCTATGGAGAACCCTGCAACGGAGATTACATAACCTAGAAAGGTTACTTGAGTCTGATGGAACTCACATTGAGTTTACAAAACAGGCCGTTCTCACATAGTCTCTGAAGTACCCGTGTAACATCAGAACGATGAGCCTCAAGAGTGGGTGAGTGTATGAGGATATCATCTAAGTACACCACAACACACTGTTGCAACATATCTCATAGAACAACATTAATAAATTCCTGGAAAACAGCTGGAGCATTACATAGGCCAAAGGGCATTACAAGATACTTATAATGCCTGCTCCTGGTGTTAAATGCTGTTTTCCATTCATGGCCCTCCTTAATTCTAACAAGATTGTATGCTCCTCTCAAATCAAGTTTAGAAAAGACCGTAGCTCCCTTGTGGCAGTCAAAGAGTTCCGTAATTAGCGGAATAGGGTAAGCATTCTTAATGGTAAGACGATTAAGGCCCCTATAATCGATGCATGGTTATAACTCGCCAACCTTTTTCTTCACGAAGAAGAAGCCAGCCCCTGCAGGAGAGCAGGATTTGCAGATGACCCCCCATGACAGAACATCAGCAACATACTCCTCCATAGCACAATTCTCTGCAACCAAGAGAGGGTAAACCCGGCCCTGAGGAGGAATGGCTCCGGGTTGCAGGTCTATGGCACAATCATAAGACCCATGAGGAGGCAACGTACCGGCACGCACCTTGTCAAAAACGTCTTGGAACTCTCGGTACTCCTCAGGCAATTGAGATATCGAACTTTTGACTGGTTTCCGAAGACTAGTGGAAATACATTGTGGAGACCTCATTGTGGAGACAGGGATTGTGCTTTTGGAGCCAGGGATAACCCAGAACAACCGGAAAATATGGAGAGTTAATCACCTGGAACTGGAGAGTTTCAAAATGGAGAACCTCAACAGCCATGGATAACGGAGTGGTTTTATGAGTAAAGAATGCAGGCTGAAGAGGCCTGCTATCAATGGCCTCAATAGCAAGTGGAACAGCCCAAGGCAATACAGGAATGGAGTGCTGTGATACAAAAGCACTGTCAATGAAATAGCCTGCAGCACCGGAGTCAACAAGAGCCTGGGTGACTATGGAGGAGTCCACCCAGGAAAGGAAAACCATGACCAAAGGTTTCTCCTTTAGCGGTTCCGGGGACGAGTATAAACCACCCAAGGTCTGCCCCTGACAGGACCCTAGGTGCAAGCATTTTACCAGCCGTGTAGGACAAAACTTTAAAAGGTGGCCCTGTAACCCGCAATAGAGACAGAGCCCCTCCCTCCTCCTAAAGGCGTAAATACCAACTGCATCAGCACAGCAGTACCTGGTGACTTGGGAGGAGAGTGTGGCATGGGTGGAAATGACAACATAGGAGACAACGGTACAAGAGTCTGATGTCAATTAGAATTAAAAAGACACCAAAGCCTCGAGATCCTCTGGTAAATCTCTGGCAGCAACTTCATCTTTAATCACATCAGAAAGCCCATGAAAGAAGGCGGCAACAAGGGCTTCATTGTTCCAACCAACCTCTGCGGCAAGCATACGGAACTCAATGGCATACTGAGCAACAGATCTCGTACCTTGCTAAATGGACATGAGTCGTTTGGCAGCAGAGGAGGAGCGAGCCGGAACATCAAATACCCTTTGAAAGGAGGCCACAAATTCAGGGTAATTAGAAATCACAGGTTTATTAGTCTCCCAAAGGGATTAGCCCAGGCAAAGGCCGTATCAGAGAGTAAAGAGATGAGAAATCCCACCTTAGCTCTGTCAGAGGGAATTGCCTGAGGAAACATCTCAAAGTAAATGCCCACCTGGTTCAAAAACCCTCTGCACTGATTAGGATCGCCTCCATAACGCTGAGGTAGAGGTGCAAAACCGGACATACTCCTGGTAGGACTAGGTGCAGCAGCAGAAACAGGAGCAGCCATAACTTGTGGAACACTCTGGTCCAAATGTGCAGTGCGAGTCAGCAGGGTTTGCAGGGCAAGTTGATCCAAGCAGTGATCCTGTTCCTTAATCCTGGAAATGATGGTAGGTAAAGGTGGATTATTAGCACCATCAGGATACATGGCGTTGGATGAAGAGGATGCTCCGCGTCGGATGTCTTGAAGATGGACCCGCTCCGCGCCGGATGGATGAAGATAGAAGATGCCGTCTAGATGAAGACTTCTGCCCGTCGGGAGGACCACTTCACCCAGCTTGGATGAAGACTTCTCCCAACTTCGTTGAGGACTTCGGCCAGGCTTGGTAAGTAAGTCGATCTTCAGGGGGTTAGTGTTAGGTTTTTTAAGGGTGTACTGGGTGGGTTTTATTTTTAGGTTAGGGACTTTGGGCTGCAAAATACCTAACTGCCCTTTTAAGGGCAATGCCAATCCAAATGCCCTTTTCAGGGCAATGGGGAGCTTACGTTTTTTTAGCTAGTATTTTATTTGTGGGGTTGGTTGTGTGGGAGGTGGGTTTTACTGTTGGGGAGGTTGTTTGTATTTTTTTTTACAGGTAAAAGAGCTGATTACTTTGGGGCAATGCCCCGCAAATGGCCCTTTTAATGGCTATTGGTAGTTTAGTTTAGGCTAGGGTTTTTTTTTATTTTGGGGGGGGCTTTTTTATTTTAATAGGGCTATTAGATTAGGTGTAATTAGTTTAAATATCTGTAATTTGTTTATTATTTTCTGTAATTTAGTGTTTTTTCTTTTTGTACTTTAGCTAATTTAATTTAGCAATTTTATGTAATTTATTTAATTGTTGTTAATTTAGTTCATTTATTTAATTATAGTGTAGTGTTAGGTGTTATTGTAACTTTGGTTAGGTTTTATTTTACAGGTACTTTTGTATTTATTTTAGCTAAGTAGTTATTAAATAGTTAATAACTATTTAATAACTATTCTACCTAGTTAAAATAAATACAAACTTGCCTGTAAAATAAAAATAAACCCTAAACTAGATAAAATGTAACTATTAGTTATATTGTAGCTAGCTTAGGGTTTATTTTATAGGTAAGTATTTAGTTTTAAATAGGAATAATTTAGTTAATGATAGGAATATTTATTTAGATTTATTTAAATTATATTTAAGTTAGGGGGTGTTAGGTTTAGGGTTAGACTTAGGTTTAGGGGTTAATAACTTTAATATAGTGGTGGCGACGTTGGGGGCAGCAGATTAGGGGTTAATAAATATAATGTAGGTGTCAGCGACATTGGGGGCAGCAGATTAGGGGTTCATAAGTATAATGTAGGTGGCGGCGGTGTCCGGAGCGGCAGATTAAGGGTTAATAATATAATGTAGGTGTCAGCGATGTCGGGGCGGCAGATTAGGGGTTAATAAGTGTAAGATTAGGGGTGTTTAGACTCGGGGTTTATATTAGGGTGTTAGGTGTAGACATAAATTTTATTTCCCCATAGGAATTTTTTTTACGCTGCTTTTTTTCAGCCGGCTCTCCCCGTTGATTCCTATGGGGAAATCGTGCACAAGCACGTACAACCATCTCACCGCTGACTTAAGCAGCGCTGGTATTGGAGTGCGGTAATGAGCAAAATTTTGCTCAACGCTCCCTTCTTGCATTTTAACGACGGGTTTCTAAAAACTCGTAATACCAGCGCTGCAGGTAAGTGAGCGGAGAGAGAAAACTGCTCATTAGCACCGCATAGCCTCTAACGCAAAACTCGTAATCTAGGTGATAATTATTTTATGCAATAAAAACTTAAAAATATATGAAAAATAGTCCCTTTCACTGTTGTTCCAAACGTCCCTTAAATGGGCGTGTTTTTTTTACTGAGATCATTGACTTGCTGATTAGACACGGGAGCATGCGCCTACTAACGCACTTCCTACTACAATTCTGACTGACAGCTAGCAGAGAAACTGGTATCGTATAACAAACTGCAGCTCTGCTACTCTGTCAGTCAAGTGAAGAGAGGACATCACACACATCATGCTCTGATTATTTATTTAATATGTAATAGAAGCAAACAATAAATGTATTTATTGTAAATCCTCTGTTCTTTCTCACTCATCCTTATGTTTTATTGCCATTCCAGCACACTTTTTTACGCTCCTTTTGTACAGATCTTTATCTGCTCTGGGAGGGCGCTTTCATCGTTCTGATCACTCATAACAAAAAGAAAACACATCAGGGCAGATTTACCAAGCAGCGGATGCTGCAATCTACCCCCGAAGTTTCAGGCTCGCCGGAAACTGTAGTTAAGAATCAGCGGGCGTAAGACCGCTACTCATTAACTTGTCCACCACCTTTTAGGCGGTGGACAGCAATCAGCATAATTAGATATGATCAGGATTATTGACACCCCCTGCTAGCGTATGCTGTTGCCATTTAGCGACGTTGGGCAGATTTGCTACAGCGGATCATGTCTCCCACCATTTGATAAATACTCTGCATCATTTCCTTATTGAGTCATAGGCCTCTAGTTATCAACGTGTCTACTTACCCCAATATGCCCGCCTAAGCTCGCCTACCATCGCTGCCGCGGACCTGAATAATCTCGCCAAAGTTATCAATAAATCTGTCAAAAAGCTGCGCACCAAGTACGGGGCGATGAGCAGCGGACTGTGATAGTTATCACTCATCCGATCTCGCTGCTATTCGGCTTTTTTACAGCTTTATTGACAAGCTGTCACTAAGCACCCACACTAAACTACACTGTTCTACCCCCTATAGCGGCGCCCCCGGAGCCCCCCGCAACTAAATAAAGTTATTAACCCCTAAACCGCCGCTCCCGGACACCGCCACAACTATAATAAATGTATTAACTCCTAAACCGCCGCCCCCGGAGCCAACCGCCACCTACATTATACCTAGTAACCCCTATCCTGCCCCCCCTATACCGCCGCCACCTATAATAAATTTATTAACCCCTATCCTGCCGATCCCGGACCCCGCCTCAACTAAAAAAATTGTTTAACCCCTAAACCGCCGCTCCCGGACCCCGCCGCCACCTTTATTAAACTTATTAACCCCTAATCTGCCCCCCCTACACCGTCGCCACCTATAATAAATGTATTAACCCTTATCCTGCCCCCCTTACACCGCCGCCACTATTATAAATTTATTAACCCCTATCCTGCCCCCCCTACACCGCCACTACTATAATAAAATTATTAACCCCTAAACCTAAGTCTAACCCTAACCCTAACACCCCCCTAACTTAAATGTTAATTAAATACATCTAAATATTATAACTCTTATTAACTAAATTAATCCTATTTAAAACTAAATACTTACCTTTAAAATAAACCCTAATATAGCTACAATATAAATAATAATTATATTGTAGCTATCTTAGGATTTATTTTTATTTTACAGGCAACTTTCAATTTACTTTAACTAGGTACAATAGCTATTAAATAGTTATTAACTATTTAATAGCTACCTAGTTAAAATAAAGACAAATTTACCTGTAAAATAAAAACTAACCTAAGTTACAATTACACCTAATACTACACTATACTAAATTAATCCTATTTAAAACTAAATACTTACCTGTAAAATAAACCCTAACGCCTAGATTTAGAGTTTTGCGGCCAAAGGGGTGCGTTAGCTACGCGTGCTTTTTTCTGGCCGCACCTTTTAAATACCGCTGGTATTTAGAGTTCACAGAATGGCTGCGTTAGGCTCCAAAAAAGGAGCGTAGAGCATATTTACCGCAACTGCAACTCTCGATACCAGCGGTGCTTACGGACGCGGCCAGCTTCAAAAACGTGCTCGTGCACGATTACCCCATAGGAAACAATGGGGCAGTTTGTGCTGAAAAAAAACCTAACACCTGCAAAAAAGCAGCGTTCAGCTCCTAACGCGGCCCCATTGTTTCCTATGGGGAAACACTTCCTAAGTCTGCACCTAACACCCTAACATGTACCCCGAGTCTAAACACCCCTAACCTTACACTTATTAACCTCTAATCTGCTGCCCCTGCTATCGCTGACCCCTGCATTTTATTATTAACCCCTAATCTGCCGCTCCGTACACCGCCGCAACTTACATTATAGCTATGTACCCCTAATCTGCTGCCCCTAACACCGCCGACCCCTATATTATATTTATTAACCCCTAATCTGCCCCCAACAACGTCGCCGCCACCTACCTACAATAATTAACCCCTAATCTGCCGACCGCATCTCACCGCTACTATAATAAAGTTATTAACCCCTAATCCGCCTCACTCCCGCCTCAATAACCCTATAATAAATAGTATTAACCCCTAATCTGCCCTCCCTAACATCGCCGACACCTACCTTCAATTATTAACCCCTAATCTGCCGACCGGAGCTCACCGCTACTATAATAAATGTATTAACCCCTAAAGCTAAGTCTAACCCTAACACTAACACCCCCCTAAATTAAATATAATTTAAATCTAACGAAATAAATTAACTCTTATTAAATAAATTATTCCTATTTAAATCTAAATACTTACCTGTAAAATAAACCCTAATATAGCTACAATATAACGAATAATTACTTTGTAGCTATTTTAGGATTTATATTTATTTTACAGGCAACTTTGTATTTATTTTAACCAGGTACAATAGCTATTAAATAGTTAATAACTATTTAATAGCTAAAATAGTTAAAATAATTACAAAATTACCTGTAAAATAAATCCTAACCTAAGTTACAATTAAACCTAAAAAGTAAAAGTAGGAATAGAGGCGCCAATGGTGCAGGTAAATGGTGGTACAGGTATCACTAATAGCCCAGTATACACAGGGTACTCACATTTATGGAAGGCACTCACTTGTACCTATAGAGACAGGCTGGATTTTAGCAGCAATCCAGCTAGCTGATCCAGGGTGAGCTGGCTGGTTCGTGGGTGTGTAGAGTGTTGGTACTCTAAAGTAGCATAGCAGGGCGGTACCATATATAACACTGAGAGTGGATTTATATAAAATAAATGAATTTATTTAAAACATATAAAAAGGTTTACCACTCAAAGAATATAATTGGTACATCAGGAATACATGCGACGCGTTTCTCAGTTAAAAACTGTTTCCTCAGGCCTGAGGAAACAGTTTTTAACTGAGAAACGCGTCGCATGTATTCCTGATGTACCAATTATATTCTTTGAGTGGTAAACCTTTTTATATGTTTTAAATAAATTCATTTATTTTATATAAATCCACTCTCAGTGTTATATATGGTACCGCCCTGCTATGCTACTTTAGAGTACCAACACTCTACACACCCACGAACCAGCCAGCTCACCCTGGATCAGCTAGCTGGATTGCTGCTAAAATCCAGCCTGTCTCTATAGGTACAAGTGAGTGCCTTCCATAAATGTGAGTACCCTGTGTATACTGGGCTATTAGTGATACCTGTACCACCATTTACCTGCACCATTGGCGCCTCTATTCCTACTTTTACTTTTTAGATTTCCTTCCACTGGATGCTGATAGAGAGCTGCCTCCCAGTTCAGCCAGCTGGATTGCTGTTAAAACCCAGCCTGTGTCCACCGGCACAACTGAGTGCCTTTTCATATTGTGAGTACCTAGTGTTCGCACATGTTTGTTATACCAAAAAATCTCCATTGACCTGCACCATTGGCGCCTCTTTCTTGTTGCTTTTTCTTTACAATTAAACCTAACACTACACTATCAATAAATAAATTAAATAAAATACCTACAATTACCTACAATTAAACCTAACACTACACTATCAATAAATTAATTACATAAAATACCTACAAATAAATACAATTAAATAAACTAACTAAAGTACAAAAAATAAAAAAGAACTAAGTTACAAAAAATAAAAAAATATTTACAAACATTAGAAAAATATTACAACAATTTTAAACTAATTACACCTACTCTAAGCCCCCTAATAAAATAACAAAGCCCCCCAAAATAAAAAAATGACCTACCCTATTCTAAATTAAAAAAGTTCAAAGCTCTTTTACCTTACCAGCCCTGAAAAGGGCCATTTGCGGGGCATGCCCCAAATAATTCAGCTCTTTTGCCTGTAAAAAAATACATACAATACCCCCCCCCCAACATTACAACCCACCACCCACATACCCCTAATCTAACCCAAACCCCCCTGAAATAAACCTAACACTAAGCCCCTGAAGATCTTCCTACCTTATCTTCACCATGCCAGGTTCACCGATCTGTCCTCCGAAGTCTTCATCCAAGCCCAAGCGGGGGCTGGCGATCCATAATCCGGCTGAAGTCTTCTATCAAGCGGCGGCTGAAGAGGTCCAGAAGAGGCTCCAAAGTCTTCATCCTATCCGGGAAGAAGAGGAGATCCGGACCGGCAACCATCTTGATCCAAGCGGCATCTTCTATCTTCATCCGATGACGAACGGCTCCATCTTGAAGACCTCCGACGCGGATCCATCCTCTTCTTCCGACGTCCAAATGAAGAATGACGGTTCCTTTAAGGGACGTCATCCAAGATGGCGTCCCTCGAATTCCGATTGGCTGATAGGATTCTATCAGCCAATCGGAAATTAAGGTAGAAAAATTCTGATTGGCTGATGGAATCAGCCAATCAGATTCAAGTTCAATCCGATTGGCTGATTGGATCAGCAAATCAGATTGAGCTTGCATTCTATTGGCTGTTCCGATATGCCAATAGAATGCAAGCTCAATCTGATTGGCTGATCGGATCAGCCAATCGGATTGAACTTGAATCTGATTGGCTGATTCCATCAGCCAATCAGAATTTTCCTACCTTAATTCCGATTGGCTGATAGAATCCTATCAGCCAATCGGAATTCGAGGGAAGCCATCTTGGATGACGTCCCTTAAAGGAACCGTCATTCGTCGGGAAGTCGTCGGTGAAGATGGATGTTCCGCGTCGGCGGGATGAACATGGATCCGGAAGAAAGAAGATTGAAGATGCCGCTTGATAGAAGACTTCAGCCGGATCATGGACCTCTTCAGCTCCCGCTTGGATGAAGACTTCAGTCGGATCATGGACATCTTCAGCCCCCCGCTTGGGCTTGGATCAAGACATCGGAGGAGCTCTTCTGGATCGATCGGTGAACCCGGCGTGGTGAAGATAAGGTAGGAAGATCTTCAGGGGCTTAGTGTTAGGTTTATTTAAGGGGGGTTTGGGTTAGATTAGGGGTATGTGGGTGGTGGGTTGTAATGTTGGGGGGGGTATTGTATGTTTTTTTTTTACAAGCAAAAGAGCTGAATTCTTTGGGGCATGCCCCGCAAATGGCTCTTTTCAGGGCTGGTAAGGTAGTTTAGAATAGGGTAGGGCATTTTTTTATTTTGGGGGCTTTGTTATTTTATTAGGGGGCTTAGAGTAGTTGTAATTAGTTTAAAATTGTTGTAATATTTTTCTAATGTTTGTAAATATTTTTTATTTTTTTTGTAACTTAGTTCTTTTTTATTTTTTGTACTTTAGTTAGTTTATTTAATTGTAGTTATTTGTAGGTATTGTATTTAATTAATTTATTGATAGTGTAGTGTTAGATATAATTGTAGGTATTTTATTTAAGTAATTTATTGATAGTGTAGTGTTAGGTTTAATTGTAACTTAGGTTAGGATTTATTTTACAGGTAATTTTGTAATTATTTTAACTAGGTAACTATTAAATAGTTATTAACTATTTAATAGCTATTGTACCTGGTTAAAATAATTACAAAGTTGCCTGTAAAATACATATAAATCCTAAAATAGCTACAATGTAATTATAATTTATATTGTAGCTATATTAGGGTTTATTTTACAGGTAAGTATTTAGCTTTAAATAGGAATAATTTATTTAATAAGAGTTAATTTATTTCGTTAGATTTAAATTATATTTAACTTAGGGGGGTGTTAGTGTTAGGTTTAGACTTAGCTTTAGGGGTTAATACATTTATTATAGTAGCGGCGAGCTCCGGTCGGCAGATTAGGGGTTAATAATTGAAGTTAGGTGTCGGTGATGTTAGGGAGGGCAGATTAGGGGTTAATACTATTTCTTATAGGGTTATTGAGGCGGGAGTGAGGCGGATTAGGGGTTAATAACTTTATTATAGTAGCGGTGAGATGCGGTCGGCAGATTAGGGGTTAATTATTGTAGGTAGGTGGCGGCGACGTTGTGGGGGGCAGATTAGGGGTTAATAAATATAATATAGGGGTCGGCGGTGTTAGGGGCAGCAGATTAGGGGTACATAGGTATAATATAGGTTGCGGCGGTGTACGGAGCGGAAGATTAGGGGTTAATAATAATATGCAGGTGTCAGCGATAGCGGGGGCAGCAGATTAGGGGTTAATAAATATAACATAGTGGTCGGCGATGTTAGGGGCAGCAGATTAGAGGTACATAGGGATAACGTAGCTGGCGGCGGGGTAAAAAAAAAAAAAAAAATAAGTTACAAAAAATAAAAAAAAATAAGTTACAAACATTTCAAAAATATTACAATTTTAATCTACTTACACCTAATCTAAGCCCCCTAATAAAATAACAAAGCCCCCCAAAATAAAAAAATGCCCTTCCCTATTCTACATTAAAAAGTTACCAGCTCTATTACCTTACCAGCCCTTAAAAGGGCCTTTTGCGGGGCATGCCCCAAAGAAAACAGCTCTTTTGCCTGTAAAATAAAAATACAACCCCCCCAACATTAAAACCCACCACCCACACACCCCTACTCTAACCCAAACCCCCCTTAAATAAACCTAACACTACCCCCCTGAAGATCATCCTACCTTTAGCCGTCTTCAGCCAGCCGACCACCGATGGAACAGAAGAGGACATCCGCAGCTGCCGAAGTCTTCATCCAAGGGGCGCTGAAGAAGTCTTCCATCAGATTGAAGTCATCATCCAAGGGGTGCTGAAGAAGTCTTCCACCCGATTGAAGTCATCATCCAAGGGGCGCTGAAGAAGTCTTCCATCCGATTGAAGTCATCATCCAGGCGGCGTCTTCAATCTTCATCCATCCGGAGCGGAGCGGAGCCATCTTCAGACGAGCCGACGCGGAGCCATCCTCTTCTACCGACGGACTAACGATGAATGACGGTTCCTTTAAAGGGACATAATACTCATATGCTAAATCACTTGAAACTGATGCAGTATAACTGTAAAAAGCTGACAGGAAAATATCACCTGAGCATTTCTATGTAAAAAAGGAAGATATTTTACCTCACAATCTCCTCAGCTCAGCAGAGTAAGTTCTGTGTAAAAAGTTATACTCACCTGCTCCCAGCTGCAGGTAAAAATAAAAAAAAATGAAGAAATGAACAGCAGCCAATCAGCATCAGCAGTGCTGAGGTCATGAACTCTTACTGTGATCTCATGAAATTTGACTTAACTCTCATGAGATTTCATAGTAAGCTTCCTTTACCTGATTGGTGAAATAATATGAGAGTTCACGAGGCTCATCCCCTAAGCTGTCCTAGGACAGACACACTAATATGCTGCTTAGAAATCCTTTACAATGGGAGGTGGCTACTGAGGAACTTTTGAGGTAAAATATCTTTCTTTTTTGCATAGAGATGTTCAGGAGATATTTTCTAGTCAGCTTTTTACAGCTATGCTGCATCACTTTCAAGTGTTTAAACATTTGGGTATTATGGCCCTTTAAGTGACGTCATCCAAGATGGTGTCCCTCGAATTCCGATTGGCTGATAGGATTCTATCAGCCAATCGGAATTAAGGTAGGAAAAATCTGATTGGCTGATTTAATCAGCCAATCAGATTGAGCTCGCATTCTATTGGCTGTTCCAATCAGCCAATAGAATGCAAGCTCAATCTGATTGGCTGATTGGATCAGCCAATCGGATTGAACTTCAATCTGATTGGCTGATTAAATCAGCCAATCAGATTTTTCCTACCTTAATTCCGATTGGCTGATAGAATCCTATCAGCCAATCGGAATTCGAGGGACGCCATCTTGGATGACGTCACTTAAAGGAACCGTCATTCATCGTTAGTCCGTCGGTAGAAGAGGATGGCTCCGCGTCGGCTCGTCTGAAGATGGCTCCGCTCCGGATGGATGGAGATTGAAGACGCCGCCTGGATGATGACTTCAATCGGATGGAGGACTTCTTCAGCGCCCCTTGGATGATGACTTCAATCAGATGGAAGACTTCTTCAGCGCCCCTTGGATGATGACTTCAATCAGATGGAAGACTTCTTCACCGCCTCTTGGATGAAGACTTCGGCCGCTGCGGATGTCCTCTTCTGTTCCATCAGTGGTCAGCTTGCTGAAGACGGCTAAAGGTAGGATGATCTTCAGGGGGGTAGTGTTAGGTTTATTTAAGGGGGGTTTGGGTTAGAGTAGGGGTGTGTGGGTGGTGGGTTTTAATGTTGGGGGGTTGTATTTTTATTTTACAGGCAAAAGAGCTGTTTTCTTTGGGGCATGCCCTGCAAAAGGCCCTTTTAAGGTCTGGTAAGGTAATAGAGCTGGTCACTTTTTAATGTAGAATAGGGTAGGGCATTTTTTTTATTTTGGGGGGCTTTGTTATTTTATTAGGGGGCTTAGATTAGGTGTAAGTAGCTTAAAATTGTTGTAATATTTTTGAAATGTTTGTAACTTATTTTTTTTATTTTTTGTAACTTAGTTTTTTTATTTTTTGTACTTTAGTTAGTTTATTTAATTGTATTTAATTGTAGTTATTTGTAGGTAATTTATTTAATTAATTTAATGATAGTGTAGTGTTAGGTTTAATTGTAACTTAGGTTAGGATTTATTTTGCAGGTAATTTTGTCTTTATTTTAACTAGGTAGCTATTAAATAGTTAATAACTATTTAATAGCTATTGTACCTAGTTAAAATAAATTGAAAGTTCCCTGTACAATAAAAATAAATCCTAAGATAGCTACAATATAATTATTATTTATATTGTAGCTATATTAGGGTTTATTTTAAAGGTAAGTATTTAGTTTTAAATTGGATTAATTTAGTTAATAAGAGTTATAATATTTAGATGTATTTAATTAATATTTAAGTTAGGGGAGTGTTAGGGTTAGGGTTAGACTAAGGTTTAGGGGTTAATAATTTTATTATAGTGGCGGCGGTGTACGGGGGGCAGGTTAGGGGTTAATAAATGTATTATAGGTGTAGGGGGGCAGGATAGGGGTTAATAGGTATTATGTAGGTGGCCGCGGGGTCCAGGAGCGGCGGTTTAGGGGTTAACATATTTATTATAGTGGCGGCGGGGTCCGGGAGCGGCGGTTTAGGGGTTAATAAGTTTATTAGAGTGGCGGTGGGCTCCGGGAACGGCGGTTTAGGGGGTAATAACTTTATTTAGTTGCGGCGGTGTAGGGGGGGGGCAGATTAGGGGTGTTTAGACTTGGGGTACATGTTAGGGTGTTAGGTGTAGACATCTCCCATAGGAATCAATGGGATGTCGGGCAGCAGCGAACATGAACTTTCGCTATGGTCAGACTCCCATTGATTCCTATGGGATCCGCCACCTCCAGGGCGGCGGATTGAAAACCAGGTACGCTGGGCCGGAAAAGTAACGAGCATACATGCTAGTTTTTTGATAACTAGCAAAAGTAGTCAGATTGTGCCAAATTTGTGTTCGGAACATCTGGAGTGATGTAAGAATCGATCTGTGTCAGACTGAGTCCGGCGGATCGAAGCTTATGTCACTAAATTCTACTTTTGCCGGTGTGTAGGGCTTGATAACTAAGGCGAATCAGCCTCACCACAAATACGCTGCGGAATTCCAGCGTATTTGAGGTTGACGGCTTGATAACTAGAGGCCATAGTAGTCAGTTATACAGCACTGCTTTTACAGTGATTTATAACTGACTACTGTGACTCAATAAGGAGAGGCAGTGTTTTCTTTTTGTTGTGAGTGATCAGAACACTGAAAGCCTAAACTTTGCAAAGTGGGGTCAAGTGTTGGTCGGACCTGTAAAACACAGAGTGTAAACATCTCTATTTAATCTATTCAGACATAATGATCTTTATGACCTTGATATTATACTATATACAATATATATCAGTTAATAGAGTATATATAATTTAATCCCTGAGAAAGACATAATCAGAGGTACTGAAATAATGGTCTCCCTTTAAATCCACAAGTATTTTACAATATATGACTTCCACTATCTGAATAAATACAGTGAATTAAAAATATACTTTATACAGAAAATGTGGGAAAGGGGATAGCCATTAATCTATTCAAAAATACGATTATATGAAATCACCCATATCAGGGAATTATATACTCTCAAATATGATGATCATATTCATGTTAACATCACTAAAATATAGATCCTGTGGCATCAGTAAATTTCTGGAGCCTATGATCATTTATTATCTATAACGATAATTTCTCCAAGCTTATTAGCTGATACTCCATCCTACAGATTCCTGGTACTCTACATATGTTCAATAGGACTATCCAGGGCCTGTGCTCCCACTAGGCGCACTGCCACCTGGGTCGGGGCTTTCAGCCTGCTACAACATATGTCAGAGTCAGCAGCCCTAGGCCTCTAGTTATCAAGCCGTCAACCTCAAATACGCTGGAATTCCGCAGCGTATTTGAGGCGAGGCTGATTCGCCTTAGTTATGAAGCCATAGACACCGGCAAAAGTAGAATTTAGTGACGTAAGCTTCGATCCGCCGGACACAGATCGATTCTTACGTCACTCCAGATGTTCCGCACACAAGTGCGGCACAATCTGACTACTTTTGGGAGTTATGAAAAAACTAGCAGGTACGCTCGGCACTTTTCCGGCCCAGCGTACCTGGTTTTCAAACCGCCGCCCTAGAGGCGGCGGATCCCATAGGAATCAATGGGAGTCTGACCATAGCGAAAGTTCATGTTCGCTGCTGCCAGATATCCCATTCATTCCTATGGGAGCTGTCTACACCTAACACCCTAACATGTACCCTGAGTCTAAACACCCCTAATCTGCCCCCCCCTACACCGCCGCAACTAAATAAATGTATTACCCCCTAAACCGCTCCCGGACCCCGCTGCCACCTACATTATACCTAGTAACCCCTATCCTGCCCCCCCTATACCGTTGTCACCTATAATAAAGTTATTAACCCCTATCCTGCCGATCCCGGACCCCGCCGCAACTAAATATATTGTTTAACCCCTAAATCGCCGCTCCCGGACCCCGCCACCACCTATCTTAAACTTATTAACCCCTAATCTGCTCCCCGTACACCGCCGACACCTATAATAAATTTATTAACCCCTATCCTGCCCCCCCTACACCACCGCCACTGTAATAAATTTATTAACCCCTAAACCTAAGTTTAACACTAACCCTAACACCCCCCTAACTTAAATATTAATTAAATAAATCTAAATAATATTTCTCTTATTAACTAAATTAATCCTATTTAAAACTAAATACTTACCTTTAAAATAAACCCTTATATAGCTACAATATAAATAATAATTATATTGTAGCTATCTTAGGATTTATTTTTATTTTACAGGCAACTTTCAATTTATTTTAACTAGGTACAATAGCTATTAAATAGTTATTAACTATTTAATAGCTACCTAGTTAAAAAAAAGAGAAATTAACCTGTAAAATAAAAACTAGCCTAAGTTACAATTACACCTAACACTACACTATACTTTAATAAATTATTCCTATTTAAAACTAAATACTTACCTGTAAAATAAACCCTAAGATAGCTACAATGTAATTAATAATTACATTGTAGCTATTGTAGGATTTATATTTATTTTACAGGTAAGTTTGTATTTATTTTAGCTAGTTAGAATAGTTATTAAATAGTTATTAACTATTTAATAACTACCTAGCTAAAAGAAATACAAAATTACCTGTAAAATAAATCCTAACCTAAGTTACAATTAAACCTAACACTACACTATCATTAAATTAATTAAATAAATTACCTACAAATAACTACAATTAAATACAATTAAATAAACTAACTAAAGTACAAAAAATAAAAAAAGCTAAGTTACAAAAAATAAAAAAAATAAGTTACAAACATTTCAAAAATATTACAATTTTAAGCTAATTACACCTAATCTAAGCCCCCTAATAAAATAACAAAGCCCCCCAAAATAAAAAGATGCCCTACCCTATTCTACATTAAAAAGTTACCAGCTCTATTACCTTACCAGCCCTTAAAAGGGCCTTTTGCGGGGCATACCCCAAAGAATTCAGCTCTTTTGCCTGTAAAAGAAAAATACAACCCCCCCAACATTAAAACCTACTACCCACATACCCCTAATCTAACCCAAACCCCCCTTAAATAAACCTAACACTACCCCCCTGAAGATCATCCTACCTTTAGCCGTCTTCAGCCAGCCGACCCACCGATGGAACCGAAGAAGAGATCCGGAGCGGCAGAAGTCATCATCCAAGGGGCGCTGAAGAAGTCTTCCCTCTGATTGAAGTCAACATCCAGGCGGCGCTGAAGAGGTCTTCCATCCGGGCGATGTCATCTTCCAAGCGGCATCTTCAATCTTCTTTCTTCCGGATCCATCTTCATCCCGCCGACGCGGAACATCCTTCTTCCCCGACGGACTAACGACGAATGAAGGTTCCTTTAAGGGATGTCATCTAAGATGGCGTCCCTTCAATTCCGATTGGCTGATAGGATTCTATCAGCAAATCAGAATTAAGGTAGGAAAAATCTGATTGGCTGATTGAATCAGCCAATCAGATTGAAGTTCAATCCGCTCGTTGAAGCGTAAATGTGCGACTGAACTTATAAAAAAATAGACGTAACTTTGTGCAGGCGAGCTGGTGCATAATAATGATAAATTTTGCCTGTCGGAAAAAGCTTTTACTCCCCTATTTATCACAGTGCATCCTTATAAATATTTATGCTGCCATGTCTTGATAATTAAACATTTTGTGCATATTTATATTATATAATGTTTCTGTGCTATTTTGCCATATGTTGGTAATTTAAAGTGAAGGTAAAGTAAAACGTTGTGTATTAAATAAATCAATATATCTAGGCAAAATAATAGTACTTTCATTCATCAGTATTTGTATATTACAATATTACCTTCGATATATTATATTTTTTGCATCGATCCGACTCCCAGAAAATCAACCTGTAATAGAATTTTTTTTTCTAAACAACGATCACGTTGTTTAAACAGCCAATTGATTCTTTGGCCGTTAGGCGGCCGTCAATTGACGTAAACATGGTTTTGGTCAATATGCGCATGCATACCATTTTGTAGTTCTTTGCATCCACGTTTCGCGCATGCGCACTAACAAATGTATTTCTCAAGCACAGTGAAAGCTCATCGCTCATCGCTACAGAGGGCACAGACCGCGATTAACGCATGCGCAATGTTGATAGTGTAGTAAGGATGCGCATGCGCGGTGAGTAGATGCTCGATGTGCACGAGCTTGGATGAAACGTATAGAGCGGGTGGGACCGCTCTACACGTCAGTGTCTCAGAAATCCGGAAATGCTGACTGGGAGGAGATTCGGAAGGCAACGGTAAATAACATTTACTGTTAAAAGTATATAAATAACAAATGTTTTATTTAAAAAAAAACTAGCGACTGGATTTGACACTATAAAAGGAATATAAATATTAATTATCAATGCAAAAAATTTACCTTCACTTTAAGATCGCAAAAATATATCGATATAGATATATAAAACTCCTGGTAAAAAAAAAATAGAAAAATGAGTTAAAAGAAGAAAATACTGCATCTCATGTAAAAAAGCGTGTATGATAATGGTGTTCGCCTCAGTCTGTATGCTGAAATATAGAACACGCAATTTAAGGAGAAATTTCACTTCCCTATCGGCACAAAGCAATGATAAATAAGAAACTGGGCGTATTTGTAGGTCAGGATGTGAAATTACACCTATTACTAATGTATATTGGTGCACTCGGGAACGCACATGTGCGCCTAGGCGAATGCAAGCAAAGTGCAAAGAAGTTTCTTTCAGATTTGCGCAATTATAGGCGCAGATTGCTTTCATAAATATGGCGTTACATTGCCTGCCATTACAGGCAAATTGCTTTGATAAATCTACCCCTAGAAGATGAGTGAGGCCGTGCTGCAGGAATTTATTTTAAGATTGCTTTCTATGTTGCTATAGCAACCACTGAGCTGTGAATCGTCATAAAGGCGCGACACAATGTTTTGAGTGACAGCTAACTCTCAACGCTCTTGCTTGCGCGTCTTCAGACAGAGGCGATGAAGCTGCAGATATACTGATGTGCGCACGCTCAGAAATACAGCTCGGTCGTGTGACTTAGTGAATTACTAGAGCTTAACAAATTACATTTTCGTGGGCAGTGGAACTTATATATATTTTACAATTAAAATATCTCAAAATGCCTAAAAAATATGTAACAGATGTATATTGAGAAAAAAGATAACTTTAGATGTACAGTGAAAATGTTGCAAGATGAAAAACGACTATAACGTCCCTTTAACTTGACACTGCATTAGACCAACTGCGCTAAACCTGAAGGGAGTTATGAATATTTTACATTCCAATGCTCTTCACATAGAAGAAAACTTTTGGCTAGATTACGAGATTTGCGTTAGGAGCTGTGCGGTGCTAACAAGCAGTTTTTTCTCACCGCTCACTTACATACAGCGCTGGTATTACAGGTTTTTATAAACCCGGCGTTAAAAGGCAAGAAGTGAGCGTAGAGCAAAATTGAGCTCCATACCACACTTCAATACCAGCGCTGCTTAAGTCAGCGGTGAGCTGGTCGTACGTGCTCGTGCACGATTTCCCTATAGACATCAATGGGGAAAGCCGGCTGAGAAAAAGTCTAAAACCTGCAATAAAGCAGCGTAAAGCTCAGTAACGCAGCCCCATTGATTCCTATGGTGTTAGATGTTGTTTTCAGAGGGGGACCGTGTCAGTCAGGGCTTGGCCTGGAACACACCTTATTAGCTGGAAATGACTGTATTTGATGAGGATATCCACGAGAATAGAATTCAGACCAAGCAGCAATGAGTCTAAAAACAATTCTGTTTATTGAAAGACACACAACATGTCTTATAGCCAACCATTTCAGCATACAGGGTTAACATGATTACACGTTATGACCGCGTCATATCATACCATATTTCATGAACAAAAGAAGCTTATTAAAATATATGAGAGAAAGAGGAGTATGAAGGAGTGTTTCTTATAACAGTCACGAAAATACATCTGTGCGCCTATTTCATCTTAAAGCAAGGTCGTTTGGGCCTCTTACCTAGATAACGGACTTCCAGGCATCTTGCCAGGAACCTTTGCAAGGCCAATATTACTAATACAATTCTTACTAACATCAGCATATTTCTCACTACATAATAACTGCTATAATAAAAGATTCATTAGACAAGATGGATGCCTAAGACAAAACGGCGGCCAAGAACAAGATGGCGCTAGTCATGCTAATAATTCCTAACATACCACCCTTTTATTCTAACAGAATTACACAAAAATAGAAAAGTACAGAAAACGGGGAAAGCCTTTAACAACAATATAAGTCTAATACTACGGTAACGTGAATCTATGTGAGAATACTATAGAGAAAAGATATTCACATATTGTGGTATAATTTTATAGGCTAATAGGGCACAATTTGTCACTGCACATAGGTGTGGCCTCTCCAATACTCTCCGTCTACCTCCCAGCATCCCCAAACTACTGGTCTATCTGCACAAAGACCCAACCAGCTCCCTATCTACCCAAAAACAACGCTGCATCTTTTATTTCTCCACCTGCATTGCTAGCACCCTCCAATATGTCCAACAGTTCCTTGGTCTGTACACTCTCCACAGTGAAGCATGACATGGGAACAGCACAAATGTCTCTAGGTGGCCTCTAATCACTTTAAGAACAGTCTTTGTCTTCTTAGAGCGCTCCACCTTCCTCAGACACTTTGCTTTAATACAGTTCATTTGCAGTAGGGGTGCTTATCCAGTGTTCTTCCGCAGGTAGATGCTGGAAGTCTGATGGTTTGTTCATGGGGTAGACAAGGTAGCCAGTTGATCCCCATAGCAAGCAGACACTCGAGTCAGAAGGAGTCTAAGAAGGAAACAAAACAGCACAAGATGAGCACACACCCCAATACAATCACAATTATGTCCAAATAAAACTTCTTTCATCTTTTTTAAGCATCACAATTCCTTTAGCTTAACTCATGCTATGTCATTTAAAACCAAGAAACATTGTTGATATATAATACAGGTGGGTGGGACCGCTCTACACGTCAGTGTCTCAGAAATCCGGAAATGCTGACTGGGAGGAGATTCGGAAGGCAACGGTAAATAACATTTACTGTTAAAAGTATATAAATAACAAATGTTTTATTTAAAAAAAAACTAGCGACTGGATTTGACACTATAAAAGGAATATAAATATTAATTATCAATGCAAAAAATTTACCTTCACTTTAAGATCGCAAAAATATATCGATATAGATATATAAAACTCCTGGTAAAAAAAAAATAGAAAAATGAGTTAAAAGAAGAAAATACTGCATCTCATGTAAAAAAGCGTGTATGATAATGGTGTTCGCCTCAGTCTGTATGCTGAAATATAGAACACGCAATTTAAGGAGAAATTTCACTTCCCTATCGGCACAAAGCAATGATAAATAAGAAACTGGGCGTATTTGTAGGTCAGGATGTGAAATTACGCCTATTACTAATGTATATTGGTGCACTCGGGAACGCACATGTGCGTCTAGGCGAATGCAAGCAAAGTGCAAAGAAGTTTCTTTCAGATTTGCGCAATTATAGGCGCAGATTGCTTTCATAAATATGGCGTTACATTGCCTGCCATTACAGGCAAATTGCTTTGATAAATCTACCCCTAGAAGATGAGTGAGGCCGTGCTGCAGGAATTTATTTTAAGATTGCTTTCTATGTTGCTATAGCAACCACTGAGCTGTGAATCGTCATAAAGGCGCGACACAATGTTTTGAGTGACAGCTAACTCTTAACGCTCTTGCTTGCGCGTCTTCAGACAGAGGCGATGAAGCTGCAGATATACTGATGTGCGCACGCTCAGAAATACAGCTCGGTCGTGTGACTTAGTGAATTACTAGAGCTTAACAAATTACATTTTCGTGGGCAGTGGAACTTATATATATTTTACAATTAAAATATCTCAAAATGCCTAAAAAATATGTAACAGATGTATATTGAGAAAAAAGATAACTTTAGATGTACAGTGAAAATGTTGCAAGATGAAAAACGACTATAACGTCCCTTTAACTTGACACTGCATTAGACCAACTGCGCTAAACCTGAAGGGAGTTATGAATATTTTACATTCCAATGCTCTTCACATAGAAGAAAACTTTCGGCTAGATTACGAGTTTTGCGTTAGGAGCTGTGCGGTGCTAACGAGCAGTTTTTTCTCACCGCTCACTTACATACAGCGCTGGTATTACAGGTTTTTATAAACCCGGCGTTAAAAGGCAAGAAGTGAGCGTAGAGCAAAATTGAGCTCCATACCACACTTCAATACCAGCGCTGCTTAAGTCAGCGGTGAGCTGGTCGTACGTGCTCGTGCACGATTTCCCTATAGACATCAATGGGGAAAGCCGGCTGAGAAAAAGTCTAAAACCTGCAATAAAGCAGCGTAAAGCTCAGTAACGCAGCCCCATTGATTCCTATGGTGTTAGATGTTGTTTTCAGAGGGGGACCGTGTCAGTCAGGGCTTGGCCTGGAACACACCTTATCAGCTGGAAATGACTGTATTTGATGAGGATATCCACGACAATAGAATTCAGACCAAGCAGCAATGAGTCTAAAAACAATTCTGTTTATTGAAAGACACACAACATGTCTTATAGCCAACAATTTCAGCATACAGGGTTAACATGATTACACGTTATGACTGCGTCATATCATACCATATTTCATGAACAAAAGAAGCTTATTAAAATATATGAGAGAAAGAGGAGTATGAAGGAGTGTTTCTTATAACAGTCACGAAAATACATCTGTGCGCCTATTTCATCTTAAAGCAAGGTCGTTTGGGCCTCTTACCTAGATAACGGACTTCCAGGCATCTTGCCAGGAACCTTTGCAAGGCCAATATTACTAATACAATTCTTACTAACATCAGCATATTTCTCACTACATAATAACTGGTATAATAAAAGATTCATTAGACAAGATGGATGCCTAAGACAAAACGGCGGCCAAGAACAAGATGGCGCTAGTCATGCTAATAATTCCTAACATACCACCCTTTTATTCTAACAGAATTACACAAAAATAGAAAAGTACAGAAAACGGGGAAAGCCTTTAACAACAATATAAGTCTAATACTATGGTAACGTGAATCTATGTGAGAATACTATAGAGAAAAGATATTCACATATTGTGGTATAATTTTATAGGCTAATAGGGCACAATTTGTCACTGCACATAGGTGTGGCCTCTCCAATACTCTCCGTCTACCTCCCAGCATCCCCAAACTACTGGTCTATCTGCACAAAGACCCAACCAGCTCCCTATCTACCCAAAAACAACGCTGCATCTTTTATTTCTCCACCTGCATTGCTAGCACCCTCCAATATGTCCAACAGTTCCTTGGTCTGTACACTCTCCACAGTGAAGCATGACATGGGAACAGCACAAATGTCTCTAGGTGGCCTCTAATCACTTTAAGAACAGTCTTTGTCTTCTTAGAGCGCTCCACCTTCCTCAGACACTTTGCTTTAATACAGTTCATTTGCAGTAGGGGTGCTTATCCAGTGTTCTTCCGCAGGTAGATGCTGGAAGTCTGATGGTTTGTTCATGGGGTAGACAAGGTAGCCAGTTGATCCCCATAGCAAGCAGACACTCGAGTCAGAAGGAGTCTAAGAAGGAAACAAAACAGCACAAGATGAGCACACACCCCAATACAATCACAATTATGTCCAAATAAAACTTATTTCATCTTTTTTAAGCATCACAATTCCTTTAGCTTAACTCATCCTATGTCATTTAAAACCAAGAAACATTGTTGATATATAATACAAACTAAATACATTGATACTTTTACAGAGAATAATTCACAGCTTCTCTATACATTTTAAATGATACTTCATGAATACTAAGCAAGTGAAAACTACTAGACTTCAGCAAGAGGCTGAATGGCTATGCTAAAACTTATGCTAAGGTCTGCCCAGTAACAAAAATGAAAAAATAAAACAGTCAACAAAAATATTTTCTCTAAAATGAATTTATTTACACTTTCTCTTAGAACTACTAAAACAAATAACCTAGTGTTGCTTTATTCTGCAAACCTACTATCTGTAATGTTTATAATTCCACCCCTGCACTCTCTCCTTCTGTCAACTCTCACATCAGCGACTGCTTATCTGGCATTTCCTCCTGGATGGCCTCTCACCACCTTAAAATAAATATGTCCAAGACCGAACTACTTCGAATTCCCCCCTCTAGCTCCACTCCAGTCTCTAATTTTTCTATCACTGTTGGCGGCACCACTATCTCCCCATCACCCCAAGTACGCTGCCTCGGAGTCACGCTTGACTCAAATCTGTCCTTCATTCCCCACATCCAACTGCTCTCTTCATCCTGCCGCAACCACCTACACAATATCTCCAAAATGTGTCTGTTTCTGAGTGCTGAAACTACCAAACAGCTCATCCACTCCCTGGTAATTTCCCGACTTGACTACTGTAACAACTTACTAACTGGCCTCCCTCTCTCCCGCCTCTCTCCCCTCCAATCCATCCTAAATGCATCTGCCAGGCTAATCCACCTCTCTCGATGCTCTGTTTCTGCTGCACCTCTCTGTGAGTCCCTTCACTGGCTCCCCATTCACAACAGAGTTAAATTCAAAATTCTCACCCTGACCTACAAAGCCCTCACCAATGCTGCCCCACCCTACCTGTCCTCACTCATCAACAAATATACTCCAGCCCATCCCCTAAGATCCAACAACAACCTGCTTCTTGCATCCTCTACCATCACCTCCTCTCATGCTAGACTACAGGACTTCTCTCGTGCGGCACCAACCCTCTGGAACGCACTTCCTCGAGATGTCAGACTTGCCCCTTACCTCTGCTCCTTTAAACATTCCCTAAAGACCTTTCTGTTCAGGGAAACTTATCACCCAACTTATCAACAAACTAACTTCACTTAACTAACAGTTGCCCTCTATCTCCACACTAATATCATTCTCACCTCTGCAGTCCCCACCTCCTGTTTCCAATCCTCCTACCCGTCTAGATTGTAAGTTCCCACGGGAATAGGGCCCTCAATTCCCCCTGTATTTGTCTGTAAAATTGGGTCTTATCGTATTGTTTCTCCACTGTACTGTTATCCTTGTACCCATGGGCAGCGCTGCGGAATCTGTCGGCGCTTTATAAATAAAGAATAATAATAATAATAATTCTCCAACTATGATCCTAATAGTCAACAATCTCATCTGATATAAACACTGTTAGTTTACTAATTATTTTATGCAACCTAAATTCTCTCTCACTCCTGTATGAGGAAATAATACAATCATAACATCATTTAAAGCTACAAAATCTTTTAAAGGTCAACACATCTTTATGGTAAGATAATTCCTTTCATTGACAAACATCTGGAATTACAAAATTCAAATTGCAGATACCATACCAATTAATAAAAGGGAAACAAAATACATTTGCTTTCATAACATAGCTCCAATAAGAGTCATGGTAGGTAGAAAATATACCATCAATATAACTATAATTATGCTACTCCCTAAACAAATATTTCTTTGTATAGTTAATATAAACTTCTAGCTGAGACATGTCCTCATTGCGTTCCATAGGGTGAAGGGTCTAAAATATTCTGATATATTGCAGCATTTTCTTTAAACTATAATGGTGCAAACATATTTTCTATACTCAGTGAGCCATTCAATAGGTTACAATACTGCAAGGTTTAGAGTTACCCTTATATAAAGGGTTACTTTGTTAAGTACATAAACCACAATGTGCACTAATACCAATAAGGCATGCTTTTCTGTGGACAAAACTATATGACTTCTTATAACTAATATGATCAACAAAAATAACACAATACAAGAGAATACAAAACAAGCAATATAAGCAAACAAGTTAAAACAATACTCCCCTAATTTAATTGGTTGACCCTGTAACAGCATAACAGGTCCTCAATATCAACCGGCAAGGCACAGTCCAGAGAAGTATAGTCTTTATGTTTTGAAGACACACATCATAGGAAACAGTCATAGATTACCCAGAGTCCAGTTCTGGGGCTGGTACCAGAATGCAAAGCAAAGAATGGATCCAAAGATAGTTCAGCAACTTTTACTGCAGTATGGTGGTTAAAACAAGCTTGACAAAAGGTCTTTTATCTTAATTTTTCTTTCTTTCTTTAAAAGGTTTACTTGCATTCAATCTTCAATCTTTTGGAGAGTGCACTATGGAATTTTATCTGTACAGATTTTACCTAAATATGAAAAACTCAAAAATAATTCAGTTAGTGTCTTTAATCTCTGGATACAGCTGCATGATCTCATCCAGCAAATACAAATATTGTGTTAAGAACAAAATAGAAAAATAAAAACATTTTAGGTTCACTTTCTTACTTAAAATAATAATCACCCAAATCACATAAAGATACTCATCAGTACTCATCAATATTTCCCCCTTGTTTGCGTGAAGCATCCCATGTGGCACGCAAACACAAGATAACACGAAACTAAAAGACAAATCATGCACTCCACTCATGCATGCAGAATACTATTCTTAATAGCAAGCAAAATCAAATACACTGCACTATTCAATATGTCATTCATACAGCATGCTTCCACACGCAGTCACGAAAAAGAAAAACATAACAATTTCTTAGAAAACATTTAAAACCAATTGTCCATTCCGTTAAACAAAACATTAACAGCCGACACAAACTTTAAACAACCACAATTAACCTGAAATTCAACACAGCTACTTACATTCACTGAAACACAGCACTCGCAAAACACTACAAATAATTAAAAATCCTATAACAACCATCTATACCCTGGTTCTGAAAATTCTACCATGCACAATACTATGAGATCACACTAATAAGGCAATCACTGCAGATGATCAATAAACTCCGGTTGCATATTTACAAATAACATCCTGAACCATAAATTTACAAAGGAATACACAAACACCTAAGTACCCTATTTTGGGAAAAATCAGATAATAATGGTACAGCCACTAGCTCCTGCCCGCATGCACCATGCAAATCCACTATCAAATAAATCATGTTTGGCACAAATAATATGTGAAAAGCTCTAGAATCCAATCTATACTTTTACATAACCAAAATTTTAATAAATACCCCATTATTGGATTCAACTTTTTTTTTTATAATTTGATATTCACCATTTTGCAGCTCTCTAGCTAAATATAACAATTGCATATAACAAAAAATAAGCTATGTTCAAAAATGTCCCCTTTAAATTGTTCCCAATGATCCATTGGCCTTACTTATAATAAAAAATGTATACTGACGTTCATTAAATAGCCTAAGCAAACACAGCCAGCATAAAAAACACACTCACAGTGGGGTGCAGGCTAATTAAAGGGACATTTTACCCAAATTAAAAAATATCTTTAATTGAAACTGCTGACACAGTTAAATATACTAGTATTAGGCTTATAGTAAACCTCATTATCTCTCTCTGTAAATATGTCTTTAAAATCTCAGATTTTATATCAGTTTGCCTGTATCCCTTTAAATATTTTCTCTTCTTCTTTTCCCTTCTTTTTTCGCTAGTCTCACAGATCACAACACCAAGATTGCAGGCAATTTATCAGTTCAGTTTGCATTACAAAGGGAATTAAGTTACACTGCGTAAATATCTGCTATCTAAACGGCAGATTTAAAAAGAATATATAAAAGGCAAGGTCTCAAAAATATATTTTGCAAACTGCTAATACAGTGTTATTGCTGCTCATGAACTCCTTTCACATGAGTGAACTGGTCCTTTAAATAATAAAATGACAATTTTCCATTGCTCTGTCTAAGCCCTGAGCTCCAGTTTTACAGACAAATATAAGATAAGGAACACAATAAAATATACTTATTATCCGAAATTCAACCCATTGCAATTTACTTCATATATACAAATAAACTTGCAAATGCAACTTCTCCTATATTTTATACTATTCAGCTTGTATAACAAGCCATTGAAAATACCTTAATATCAAAACTATGTTACAGTGTACTGTCCCTTTAAGGACTAACCATTTATCATGTAAATTACATATGTATACCCGAGCCATGATTTAGGAAACTTATATTATTATTTACCACAAAAATTCTACTTCTTTACTGTATCATGACCTGCATATTTAAATGATAGCCCTCACCGCATAAATAATACCCATTTCTATTAAAACTTCTACTGCATTAATTTACTTGCAACAGAAACGGACCCAAATACTTTTAGATAAATTTAATGATATACAGCCTATAAGTTACCTTATTTTATCTTTTCCACTAATTCCTTGCACAAATCTTGCAAATACAACATACTTGAATCAACCTGTTAATCTTTTTCATTTACCAGAACGTGACCGCAAGTCACTCAAACATCCGCACATTCACAAATCCCTTAATTAGTTCACTTGCAAAAACAATATATTTATATGCCGCAACAGGTGGACAGTTTTTTTATTTGCATACAACAATTATCACTTAAAACTAAAAACTGCTATTAATAACACACATACTTAAAAACATGCTTATGACTTTAAAATAAAGCTATAACAATCAAACTTCAAATACCTCATTACAACGTCTGATTTCTTAGCTAAGAAACTAGCTTAAATAATTACCATACAGAAAGGAAAATGCACCAAGGTCATTTTTACAGCGATACACACACACACACGAGCTCATCTCATCTTGCATACCAGTAGGGATGAGCGAATTAAAATGAATTTTGATACATTCGTTCGTTCAAATCGAATTTTGAATATTTATATAACATTCTAAAATTCTATTTTCGAATATTTGTTTTCAAATTTTTCAATAAAATTCAAAAATATTTGTTCCAATAATAGAATGTTTAGCTATGTATTCATTCAATTTTGAAATGTAATATTCCAATTCGAATGTGACATTCGAATTTGAATGTGACATTCAAATTTGAAATAGTATTTCTATAGTAAGGTGTATCCAGTCCACGGATCATCCATTACTTATGGGATATTCTCATTCCCAACAGGAAGTTGCAAGAGGACCCACAGCAAAGCTGTTATATAGCTCCTCCCCTTCCTACCATATCCAGTCATTCTCTTGCAACTCTCAACGCGCATGGAGGTAGTAAGAGGAGAGTGGTGAAAAATAGTTAGTTTATTTTCTTCAATCAAAAGTTTGTTATTTTAAATAGTACCGGAGTTGTGCTATTGTTTCTCAGGCAGAGATAGAAGAAGAATCTGCCTGAGTTTTCTATGATCTTAGCAGGTTGTAACTAAGATCCATTGCTGTTCTCACACATGTCTCAGGAGTGAGGTAACTTCAGAGGGAGAATGGCGTGCAGTTTATTCTGCTATCAGGTATGTGCAGTTATGATTTTTTCTAGGATTGGAAATGCTAGAAAATGCTGCTGATTCCTGATAAATGTAAGTTAAGCCTGAATACAGTGATTTAATAATGACTAGTATCATGCTTACTCTCAGAGGTAATACCCTTATATAAATGCTATATAAAACATTTGCTGGCATATTTAATCGTTTTTTATATATGCTTGGTGATAAAACTTTATTGGGGCCTAATTTTTTCCACATGGCTGGCTTTATTTTTGCCTAGAAACAGTTTCCTGAGGCTTTCCACTGTTGTAATATGAGTGGGAGGGGCCTATTTTAGCGCTTTATTGCGCAGTTAAAATTACAGACTGAGGCATCCAGTTTTCCTTAGGAGTCCCCTGAATGCTACAGGACATCTCTAAAGAGCCTAAAATCATTTATTGGGGAAGGTAGGAGCCACAGTAAAGCTGTGGCACTTTGCTGGGACTGTTAAAAAACGTCTATGTCGTTTTATTGATCCGTTTTTTGAACTAAGGGGTTAATCATCTATTTGCAAGTGGGTGCAATGCTCTGTTAGCCTATTACATACACTGTAAAAATGTTGTTTGTGTAGCTGCCTTTTTCCACTGTTTTTCAAATTTTGACAAAATTTGTTTCTCTTAAAGGCACAGTACCGTTTATTTATATTGCTTGTTAACTTGAATTAAAGTGTTTTCCAAGCTTGCTAGTCTCATTGCTAGTCTGTATAAACATGTCTGACATAGAGGAAACTCCTTGTTCATTATGTTTAAAAGCCATGGTGGAACCCCCTCTGAGAATGTGTACCAAATGTACTGATTTCACTTTAAGCAAAAAAGATCATATTATGTCTTTGCAAAATTTATCACCAGAGGATTCTGATGAGGGGGAAGTTATGCCGACTAACTCTCCCCACGTGTCAGATCCTTTGACTCCCGCTCAAGGGACTCCCGCTCAAATGGCGCCAAGTACATCAAGGGCACCTATAGCGTTTACTTTACAAGACATGGCGGCAGTCATGGATAATACCCTGTCAGCGGTATTAGCCAGACTACCTGAACTTAGAGGTAAGCGAGATAGCTCTGGAGTTAGACGAAATGCAGAGCATACTGACGCTTTAAGAACCATGTCTGATACTGCCTCACAATATGCTGAAGCTGAAGAAGGAGAACTTCAGTGTGTGGGTGATGTTTCTGACTCAGGCAGAGTGCCTGATTCTGATGTTTCTACATTTAAATTTAAGCTTGAACACCTCCGCGTGTTACTAAAGGAGGTTTTAGCTGCTCTGAATGACTGTGACACAATTGCAGTGCCAGAGAAATTGTGTAGACTGGATAAATACTTTGCAGTGCCGGTGTGTACTGATGTTTTTCCAATACCTAAAAGGTTTACAGAAATTATTACTAAGGAATGGGATAGGCCAGGTGTGCCGTTCTCTCCACCTCCTATTTTTAGAAAAATGTTTCCTATAGACGCCACCACACGGTACTTATGGCAGACAGTCCCTAAGGTGGAGGGAGCAGTTTCTACTTTAGCAAAGCGAACTACTATCCCTGTCGAGGACAGTTGTGCTTTTTCAGATCCAATGGACAAAAAATTAGAAGGTTACCTTAAGAAAATATTTTGTCAACAAGGTTTTATCCTTCAGCCCCTTGCATGCATTGCCCCTGTCACTGCTGCTGCGGCATTCTGGTTTGAGTCTCTGGAAGAGGCCTTACAGGTAGCGACTCCATTGGATGACATACTTGGCAAACTTAGGGCACTTAAGCTAGCCAATTCTTTTGTTTCTGATGCCATTGTTCATTTGACTAAACTAACGGCTAAGAATTCTGGTTTTGCTATACAGGCGCGCAGATCGCTATGTCTTAAATCATGGTCAGCTGACGTGACTTCCAAATCTAAGCTGCTTAACATTCCCTTCAAGGGGCAGACCTTATTCGGGCCTGGTTTGAAGGAGATCATTGCTGATATCACTGGAGGAAAGGGTCATGCCCTTCCTCAGGACAGGTCCAAATCCAGGGCCAAACAGTCTAATTTTTGTGCCTTTCGAAACTTCAAGGCAGGTGCGGCATCAACCTCCTCTAATGCAAGACAAGAGGGAACTGTTGCTCAATCCAAAGCGGTCTGGAAGCCAAACCAGACCTGGAACAAAGGTAAGCAGGCTAAAAAACCTGCTGCTGCCTCCAAGACAGCATGAAGGAATGGCCCCCTATCCGGTAACGGATCTAGTGGGGGGCAGACTTTCACTCTTCGCCCAGGCATGGGCAAGAGATGTTCCGAATCCCTGGGCGTTGGAAATTATATCCCGGGGATATCTTCTGGACTTCAAAGCTTCTCCCCCAAAAGGGAGATTTCACCTTTCACAATTATCTGCAAACCAGATAAAGAGAGAGGCATTCTTACACTGTGTACGAGACCTCCTAGTTATGGGAGTGATCCATCCAGGTCCAAACGAGGAACAAGGACAGGGTTTTTACTCAAATCTGTTTGTGGTTCCCAGATTCAGACCAATTTTGGATCTAAAGATCTTAAACAAATTTTTCAGGGTTCCATCATTCAAGATGGAAACTATCCGTACCATCCTGCCTATGATCCAGGAGGGTCAATATATGACTACAGTGGATCTAAAGGATGCTTACCTTCACATTCCGATACACAAAGATCATCATCGGTTTCTCAGGTTTGCCTTTCTAGACAGGCATTACCAGTTTGTAGCTCTTCCCTTTGGATTAGCTACAGCCCCAAGAATTTTTACAAAGGTTCTAGGGTCGCTTCTAGCGGTCCTAAGGCCACGGGGCATAGCAGTAGCACATTATTTGGACGACATCCTGATACTGGCGTCAAACTTCCAAATTGCCAAGTCTCATACGGACGTAGTACTGGCATTTCTGAGGTCGCATGGGTGGAAAGTGAACGAGGAAAAGAGTTCTCTATCCCCACTCACGAGAGTTTCCTTTCTAGGGACTCTGATAGATTCTGTAGAAATGAAAATTTACCTGACGGAGTCCAGGTTATCAAAGCTTCTAAATTCCTGCCGGGTTCTTCATTCCATTCCGCACCCTTCGGTGGTTCAGTGTATGGAAGTAATCGGCTTAATGGTAGCGGCAATGGACATAGTGCCGTTTGCACGCTTACATCTCAGACCGCTGCAACTATGCATGCTCAGTCAGTGGAATGGGGATTACACAGATTTGTCCCCTCAACTGAATCTGGACCAAGAGACCAGGGATTCTCTGCTCTGGTGGCTATCTCGGGTCCATCTGTCCAAAGGTATGACCTTTCGCAGGTCAGATTGGACGATTGTAACAACAGATGCCAGCCTTCTAGGTTGGGGTGCAGTCTGGAACTCCCTGAAGGCTCAGGGATTGTGGACTCAGGAGGAGTCTCTCCTTCCAATAAATATTCTGGAACTAAGAGCGATATTCAATGCTCTTCAGGCTTGCCCTCAGTTAGCAACTCTGAGGTACATCAGATTTCAGTCGGACAACATCACAACTGTGGCTTACATCAACCATCAAGGGGGAACAAGAAGTTCCCAAGCGATGTTAGAAGTCTCAAAGATAATTCGCTGGGCGGAGTTTCACTCCTGCCACCTATCAGCTAACCATATCCCAGGTGTAGAGAACTGGGAGGCGGATTTTCTAAGTCGACAGACTTTTCATCCGGGGGAGTGGGAACTCCATCCGGAGGTGTTTGCACAAGTGATTCATCGCTGGGGCAAACCAGAACTGGATCTCATGGCATCTCGACAGAACGCCAAGCTTCCTTGTTACGGATCCAGGTCCAGGGACCCCAGGGCGATGCTGATAGATGCTCTAGCAGCGCCCTGGTCTTTCAACCTGGCTTATGTGTTTCCACCGTTTCCTCTGCTCCCTCGACTGATTGCCAAGATCAAGCAGGAGAGAGCATCAGTGATTTTAATAGCGCCTGCGTGGCCACGCAGGACCTGGTATGCAGACCTAGTGGACATGTCATCCTTTCCACCATGGACTCTGCCTCTGAGACAGGACCTTCTACTTCAGGGTCCTTTCCTCCATCCAAATCTAATTTCTCTGAGACTGACTGCATGGAGATTGAACGCTTGATTTTATCAAAGCGTGGCTTCTCCGAGTCAGTAATTGATACCTTAATACAGGCACGAAAGCCTGTCACCAGGAAAATTTACCATAAAATATGGCGTAAATATCTTTATTGGTGTGAATCCAAGGGCTACTCATGGAGTAAGGTCAGGATTCCTAGGATATTATCTTTTCTCCAAGAAGGCTTGGAAAAAGGTTTGTCAGCTAGTTCCTTAAAGGGACAGATTTCTGCTCTGTCTATTCTTTTACACAAACGTCTGGCAGACGTTCCAGACGTTCAGGCCTTTTGTCAGGCTTTAGTCAGAATCAAGCCTGTGTTTAAACCTGTTGCTCCACCATGGAGCTTAAATTTGGTTCTTAAGGTTCTTCAAGGAGTCCCGTTTGAACCTCTTCATTCCATTGATATAAAACTTTTATCTTGGAAAGTCCTTTTTTTGGTAGCTATTTCCTCGGCTCGTAGAGTCTCTGAGTTATCTGCCTTACAATGTGATTCTCCTTATCTAATTTTTCATTCTGATAAGGTAGTCCTGCGTACCAAACCTGGGTTTTTACCTAAGGTGGTATCTAACAAGAATATCAATCAAGAGATTGTTGTTCCATCCTTGTGTCCTAATCCTTCTTCAAAGAAGGAACGTCTATTACACAATTTAGACATGGTTCGTGCTTTAAAGTTTTACTTACAAGCTACTAAGGATTTTCGGCAAACATCTGCTTTGTTTGTTGTTTACTCTGGTCAGAGGAGAGGTCAAAAGGCTTCGGCAACCTCTCTTTCTTTTTGGCTGAGAAGCATAATACGCTTAGCCTATGAGACTGCTGGACAGCAGCCCCCTGAAAGGATTACAGCTCATTCTACTAGAGCTGTGGCTTCCACTTGGGCCTTTAAAAATGAGACTTCTGTTGAACAGATTTGCAAGGCGGCGACTTGGTCTTCGCTTCATACTTTTTCAAAATTCTACAAATTTGATACTTTTGCTTCTTCGGAGGCTATTTTTGGGAGAAAGGTTTTACAGGCAGTGGTACCTTCCGTTTAAGTTCCTGCCTTGTCCCTCCCTTCATCCGTGTACTTTAGCTTTGGTATTGGTATCCCATAAGTAATGGATGATCCGTGGACTGGATACACCTTACTAGAGAAAACACAATTTATGCTTACCTGATAAATTTATTTCTCTAGTGGTGTATCCAGTCCACGGCCCGCCCTGTCATTTTAAGGCAGGTTATTTTTAAATTTAAACTACAGTCACCACTGCGCCCTATGGTTTCTCCTTTCTCTGCTTGTTTTCGGTCGAATGACTGGATATGGTAGGAAGGGGAGGTGCTATATAACAGCTTTGCTGTGGGTCCTCTTGCAACTTCCTGTTGGGAATGAGAATATCCCATAAGTAATGGATGATCCGTGGACTGGATACACCACTAGAGAAATAAATTTATCAGGTAAGCATAAATTGTGTTTTCGAGTCTACAACTGTGTTTAATAAATGTAATATTCGAATTTGAATGCTACATTCGAATTTGAATGTCACATTCGAATTTGAAATAGTATTTCTAGTCTAATACTGTGTTTTAAATGTGATATTCGATTCGAATGTGATATTCGATTCGAATGTGACATTCGAATTCGAAATAGTATTTCTAGTCTAATACTGTGTTTTATAAATGTAATATTCGAATTTGAATGTGACATTCAATTCGAATGTGATATTCGATTCGAATGTGACATTCGAAATAGTGTTTCTAGTCTACAATTGTGTTTTATAAATGTAATATTCGAATTCGAATGTGATATTCGAATGTAACATTCAAATTCGAATGTGACATTCGAATTCGAATGTGACATTCTAATTCGAATATGACATTCGAAAACTGTAAATAACATTTGAAAATCGAATTTTTAAGAATATTCGTTCTTATCAACATTCTACTATGTAAATCGAATTTTTACAATAACATTCGTTCTAACATTCGAATTCGGATATAAACACATTCGTCCATCCCTACATACCAGAAATTCACTCCCTTTTTTTTTTTCTTTCCTTCTCAGGAAAACATATATTTCATAACATACCAAAGATATAAAAATACAATAAGATTAACTTTCCACCAAATTTAAAATGTATTTGAAAGTGCCCGAATCTGCAGGAAATGGCCATTTTCCCAGCCGATTGAGACAATTTTCAAACAAAATAATACATTCTCTTTTTTTCTTTGTTTTTTTTTTTTTTCAATTCTCTGAATATGTGCTTTGGTGTGTGCGCTCAGTGCCCCCCCCCCTCTATGCCCACAACATTCTTTAACACAGAGGATGCTTTGAATCTACACAGCAGTAATTACTGACAGTTTTTTATGATCCCCCTCCCTTTCTCGAGTGGATGTCTCTGCCTGAAATGTTTCTGCCCTTAACAGAAACTGTTAACCCTTTTGTAGACATTAAATATGTAATCTTCTCTGTGCATTATTATCTATGAGCAGACCCCATTTCCACAACACAATAATAGCAGCAATTACTTTAATATTCTTAAGCACAGCACAATACAATCATATAGGAATTAAAAGCATGTAAGCAAAGCATCAAATATCAGTTCAAATCCAGCGATAGGTAAGAAAAAACTCTACTATAGGACTGTATATAGGGATAACTTCAATACAGATGAGACTCACTCATCACAACACAGCAATGCCATCTTGCCCAGGGGAATGATAACCTCCCGTCAAATGCATGCTGGAGGGGTTATCACAACTGCTGGCAGGTCTTTAACCTCCGCAAACCTGCGCCTCCACCGCAGGAACCCCTTAACCCTTTATCATATATAACCAACACCTATTACCAAAAATAAATTTAGGTTCAGATTCACAGAGGGAAAGTAGAGTAAAAAACACTCATCTACTTACCCAGTGCGAATCCCACGAGCTGACACCAGAATTGTTAGATGTTGTTTTCAGAGGGGGACCGTGTTAGTCAGGGCTTGGCCTGGAACACACCTTATCAGCTGAAAAAGACTGTATTTGATGAGGATATCCATGAGAATAGAATTCAGACCAAGCAGCAATGAGTCTAAAAACGATTCTGTTTATTGAAAGAGGCACAACATGTCTTATAGCCAACCATTTCAGCATACAGGGTTAACATGATGACACGTTATGACCGCGTCATATCATACCATATTTCATGAACAAAAGAAGCTTATTAAAATATATGAGAGAAAGAAAAGTATGAAGGAGTGTTTCTTATAACAGTAACGAAAATACATCTGTGCGCCTATTTCAGCTTAAAGCAAGGTCGTTTGGGCCCCTTACCTAGATAACGGACTTCCAGGCATCTTGCCAGGAACCTTTGCAAGGCCAATATTACTAATACAATTCTTACTAACATCAGCATATTTCTCACTACATAATAACTGCTATAATAAAAGATTCATTAGACAATATGGATGCCTAAGACAAAATGGTGGCCAAGAACAAGATGGCGCTAGTCATGCTAACAATTCCTAACATATGGGGAAACACATTTTATGTTTACACCTAACACCCTGACATGAACCCCGAGTCTAAACACCCCTAACCTTACACTTATTAACCCCTAATTTGCCACCTCCGACATCACCGACACCTACATTATATTTATTAACCCTTAATCTGCGGCCCCCAACATCGCCGACAGACACCTACATTATATTTATTAACCCCTAATCTCCCGCCCCCAATGTCGCCGCAACCTACCTACACTTATTAACCCCTAATCTGCTGCCCCCAACGTCGCCGCCACTATATTAAATTTATTAACCCCTAAACCTAAGTCTAACCCTAACACCCCCCAACACCCCCTAATTGAAATATAATTTAAATACATCTAAATAAAATTACTATCATTAACTACATTATTCCTATTTAAAACTAAATACTTACCTATAAAATAAACCCTAATATAACTAATAGTTACAATGTAGCTAGCTTAGGCTTTATTTTTATTTTATAGGCAAGTTTGTATTTATTTTAACTAGGTAGAATAGTTAGTAAATAGTTATTAACTATTTAATAACTACCTAGCTAAAATAAATACAAATTTACCTGTAAAATAAAACCTAACCTAAGTTACAATAACACGTAACACTACACTATAATTAAATCAATTCCCTAAATTAAATACATTTAAATAAATTAAATTAAATTAGCTAAATCACAAAAAACAAAACACTAAATTACAGAAAATAAAAAACAAATTACAGATCTTTAAACTAATTACACCTAATCTAATAGCCCTATCAAAATAAAAAAGCACCCCCAAAATAAAAAAAACCCTAGCCTAAACTAAACTACTAATAGCCCCAAAGAAATCAACTCTTTTTCCTGTAAAAAAAATACAAACACCCCCCCAACAGTAAAACACACCGCCCACACAACCAACCCCCCAAATAAAATACTAACTAAAAAAACCTAAGCTCCCCATTGCTCTGAAAAGGGCATTTGGATGGGCATTGCCCTTAAAAGGGCATTTAGCTCTATTGCGGCCCAAAGTCCCTAATCTAAAAAATAAACCCACCCAATACACCCTTAAAAAAATCCTAACACTAACCCCCGAAGATTCACTTACCGGGAGAAGTCTTCATCCAAGCGGAAAGATGTCCTCAACGAAGCCGTCAGAAGTGGTCCTCCAGATGAGCAGAAGTGGTCCTCCAGACGGGCAGAAGTCTTCATCCAGACCGCATCTTCTATCTTCATCCTTCCGGCACGGAGCGGGTCCATCTTCAAGACATCCGACGCGGAGCATCCTCTTCAAACGATGTCTTATTCGTAATGAATATCTCTTTAAGTGACATCATCCAAGATGGCATCCCTTAGATTCTGATTGGCTGATAGAATTATTTCAGCCAATCGGAATTAAGGTATAAAAAATCCTATTGGCTGATGCAATCAGCCAATAGGATTGAGCTGGCATTCTATTGGCTGTTCCAATCAGGAAATAGAATGCAAGCTCAATCCTATTGGCTGATTAGATCAGCCAATAGGATTGAAGTTCAATCCTATTGGCTGATTGCATCAGCCAATAGGATTTTTTCTACCTTAATTCCGATTGGCTGATAGAATTCTATCAGCCAATCGGAATCTAAGGGACGCCATCTTGGATGACGTCACTTAAAGAGATATTCATTACGAAGAAGCAGTTTGAAGAGGATGCTCCGCGTCGGATGTCTTGAAGATGGACCCGCTCCGCGCCGTAAGGATGAAGATAGAAGATGCCGTCTGGATGAAGACTTCTGCCTGTCTGGAGGACCACTTCTGCCCGTCTGGAGGACCACTTCTGCCGGCTTCGTTCAGGACATCTTGCCGATTGGATGCAGACTTCTCCCAGTAAGTGAAGCTAGGGTTTTTTTTATTTTGGGGGGGCTTTTTTATTTTGATAGGGCTATTAGATTAGGTGTAATTAGTTTAAATATTTGATCATTTCTTTTTTATTTTGTGTAATTTAGTGTTTTTTATTTTTTATTTAGTTAATTGTATTTAATTAATGTAATTGATTTAATTGTAGTGTAAGGTTAGGCGTTAGTGTAAGACAGGTTAGGTTTTATTTTACAGGTAAATGTGTATTTATTTTAACTAGGTAGCTAGTAAATAGTTAATAACTATTTACTAACTAGTCTACCTAGTTAAAATAAATACAAACGTAGCTGTAAAATAAAAATAAACCCTAAGCTAGATACAATGTAACTATTAGTTATATTGTAGCTATCTTAGGGTTTATTTTATAGGTAAGTATTTAGTTTTAAATAGGAATTATTTAGTTAATGATAGTAATTTTTATTTAGATTTATTTTAATTATATTAAAGTTAGTGGGTGTTAGGGTTAGACTTCGGGTTAGGTTTAGGGGTTAATAACTTTAGTATAGTGGCGGCAACCACTGGGGGCAGCAGATTAGGGGTTAATAAGTGTAGGTAGGTAGCGACGACATTGGGGCAGCAGATTAGGGGTTAATAAGTGTAATGTAGGTGGCGGCGATGTTAGGGGCGGCAGATTAGGGGTTAATAAGTGTAATGTAGGTAGCGACGACATTGGGGCGGCAGATTAGGGGTTAATAAGTGTAGGTAGGTGTCGGCGATGTCGGGGGTGGCAGATTAGGGTGTTTAGACTCGGAGTTTATGTTAGGGTGTTAGGTGTAAACATAAATTTTCTCTCCTTATAGGAATCAATGGGGCTGTGTTACGGAGCTTTACGCTCCTTTATTGCAGGTGTTAGGCTTTTTTCTAGCCGGCTCTCCCCACTAATGTCTATAGGGAAATTGTGCACAAGCACGTAAAACCAGCTCAAATCAGCGCTGGTAATTGGGTGCGGTATGGAGCTCAATGGAGCTCAACGCTGACATATTGCCTGCTAATGCTGGGTTTTTGCAAACCTGTAATATCAGCGCTATATGGAGGTGAGCGGGGGAAATAACTTGCAAGTTATTATCGAGCCCCTCATAACGCAAAACTCATAATCTAGCCGAAAAAAAATGTTCTTATAAGTGAAGAACATTGGAAAGTAAGTAAGTTATTTCCATTGAAAAAATAGTTGAACATAATTTAACTTAGTAAAATTGATGATTTTTCATGCTTCTAGATAAGGGCTCAAAATAAGGGCTCAAAAGTCAAATCAAATAACTTGTCATATACCCTTAAACCCTTAAAAAAATGTTTTAATATTTATATGAAAATATTTATCAGAAAGTGTATGTATAGTATATATGAGTGTAATAGTTTATTTTGATATGTTTATGATGTATTTTTTTAACCCTTACACTTCATGCTAGGTTTTTTCAATTGCTCTAATACTTGAAGGGCAAATTTTGTTTGCACTCGAGTGCAACCATTTACTTTCAACTTGTAATACATGTGTTAGTTAGCACGGTCACGATATTGCTTATTGCATCCTGCACTAACACTAGCGTGCCACTTGTAATACATGCGTTAGTTAGTGAAGTCACAATATTGCTTATTACATCCTGCGCTAACACTAGCGTGCCACTTGTAATACATGTGTTAGTTAGTGAAGTCACAATATTGCTTATTACATACTGCACTAACACTAGCGTGCCACTTGTAATACATACGTTAGTTAGTGAGGTCACAATATTGCTTATTACATCCTGCGCTAACACTAGCGTGCCACTTGTAATACATGTGTTAGTTAGTGAGGTCACGATATTGCTTATTACATCCTGCACTAACACTAGCGTGCCACTTGTAATACATATGTTAGTTAGTGAAGTCACAATATTGCTTATTACATCCTGCGCTAACACTAGCGTGCCACTTGTAATACATGTGTTAGTGAAGTGCCGATATTGCTTATTACATCCTGCGCTAACACTAGCGTGCCACTTGTAATACATACGTTAGTTAGTGAAGTCACAATATTGCTTATTACATCCTGCGCTAACACTAGCGTGCCACTTGTAATACATGTGTTAGTTAGTGAGGTCACGATATTGCTTATTACATCCTGCACTAACACTAGCGTGCCACTTGTAATACATGTGTTAGTTAGTGAGGTCACAATATTGCTTATTACATCCTGCACTAACACTAGCGTGCCACTTGTAATACATGTGTTAGTTAGTGAAGTCACAGTATTGCTTATTACATCCTGCACTAACACTGGCGTGCCACTTGTAATACATGCGTTAGTTAGTGAGGTCATGATATTGCTTATTTCATCCTGCACTAACACTAGCGTGCCACTTGTAATACATGCGTTAGTTAGTGAGGTCACGATATTGCTTATTTCATCCTGCACTAACACTAGCGTGCCACTTGTAATAAATGCGTTAGTTAGTGAGGTCACCATATTGCTTATTTCATCCTGCACTAACACTAGCGTGCCACTTGTAATACATGTGTTAGTTAGCGAGGTCACAATATTGCTTATTTCATCCTGCACTAACACTAGCGTGCCACTTGTAATACATGTGTTAGTTAGCGAGGTCACAATATTGCTTATTACATCCTGCGCTAACACTAGCGTGCCACTTGTAATACATGTGTTAGTTAGCGAGGTCACAATATTGCTTATTACATCCTGCGCTAACACTAGCGTGCCACTTGTAATACATATGTTAGTTAGTGAGGTCACGATATTGCTTATTTCATCCTGCACTAACACTAGCGTGCCACTTGTAATACATGTGTTAGTTAGTGAAGTCACAATATTGCTTATTACATCCTGCGCTAACACTAGCGTGCCACTTGTAATACATATGTTAGTTAGTGAGGTCACGATATTGCTTATTTCATCCTGCACTAACACTAGCGTGCCACTTGTAATACATGCGTTAGTTAGTGAGGTCACGATATTGCTTATTTCATCCCTCGCTAACACTAGCGTGCCACTTGTAATACATGCGTTAGTTAGTGAGGTCACGATATTGCTTATTGCATCCTGCGCTAACACTAGCGTGCCACTTGTAATACATGCGTTAGTTAGTGAGGTCACGATATTGCTTATTACATCCTTCGCTAACACTAGCGTGCCACTTGTAATACATGCGTTAGTTAGCATGGTCACAATATTTCTTATTGCATCCCGCGCTAACACTAGTGTGCCACTTGAAATACATACGTTAGTTAGCGAGGTCACGATATCGCTTATTGCGGCCGATGCTGAGCTTTAGCGTGGCTCTTGTAATACATGCGTTAGTTAGCGAGGTCACGATATTGCTTATTGCGTCCCGTGCTGACACTAGCGTGGCTCTTGTAATACATGCGTTAGCGCGGTCGTGATATTGCTTATTGCGTCCCGCGCTAACACTAGTGTGCCACTTGTAATACATGTGTTAGTTAGTGAGGTCACGATATTGCTTATTGCATCCCGTGCTGACACTAGCGTGGCTCTTGTAATACATGCGTTAGTTAGCGCGGTCGTGATATTGCTTATTGCGTCCCGCGCTAACACTAGTGTGCCACTTGTTATTTAGGTCAATGTTGTGTGAATTTCCTCTGACATTTGTGTGAGCTTATTTCATCCTGCACTAACACTAGCGTGCCACTTGTAATCTAGGTCAGTGTTGTGTGAATTTCCTCTGACATTTGTGTGAGCTTATTTCATCCTGCACTAACACTAGCGTGCCACTTGTAATCTAGGTCAGTGTTGTGTGAATTTCCTCTGACATTTGTGTGAGCTTATTTCATCCTGCACTAACACTAGCGTGCCACTTGTTATCTAGGTCAGTGTTGTGTGAATTTCCTCTGACATTTGTGTGAGCTTATTTCATCCTGCACTAACACTAGCGTGCCACTTGTAATCTAGGTCAGTGTTGTGTGAATTTCCTCTGACATTTGTGTGAGCTTATTTCATCCTGCACTAACACTAGCGTGCCACTTGTTATCTAGGTCAGTGTTGTGTGAACTTCCTCTGACATTTGTGTGAGCTTATTTCATCCTGCACTAACACTAGCGTGCCACTTGTAATCTATGTCAGTGTTGTGTGAATTTCCTCTGACATTTGAGTGAGCTTATTTCATCCTGCACTAACACTAGCGTGCCACTTGTTATCTAGGTCAGTGTTGTGTGAATTTCCTCTGACATTTGTGTGAGCTTATTTCATCCTGCACTAACACTAGCGTGCCACTTGTTATCTAGGTCAGTGTTGTGTGAACTTCCTCTGACATTTGTGTGAGCTTATTTCATCCTGCACTAACACTAGCGTGCCACTTGTTATCTAGGTCAGTGTTGTGTGAACTTCCTCTGACATTTGTGTGAGCTTATATCATCCTGCACTAACACTAGCGTGCCACTTGTTATCTAGATCAGTGTTGTCTGAACTTCCTCTGACATTTGTGTGAGCTTATTTCATCCTGCACTAACACTAGCGTGCCACTTGTTATCTAGGTCAGTGTTGTCTGAACTTCCTCTGACATTTGTGTGAGCTTATTTCATCCTGCACTAACACTAGCGTGCCACTTGTTATCTAGGTCAGTGTTGTGTGAACTTCCTCTGACATTTGTGTGAGCTTATTTCATCCTGCACTAACACTAGCGTGCCACTTGTTATCTAGGTCAGTGTTGTCTGAACTTCCTCTGACATTTGTGTGAGCTTATTTCATCCTGCACTAACACTAGCGTGCCACTTGTTATCTAGGTCAGTGTTGTGTGAACTTCCTCTGACATTTGTGTGAGCTTATTTCATCCTGCACTAACACTAGCGTGCCACTTGTTATCTAGGTCAGTGTTGTGTGAACTTCCTCTGACATTTGTGTGAGCTTATTTCATCCTGCACTAACACTAGCGTGCCACTTGTTATCTAGGTCAGTGTTGTGTGAATTTCCTCTGACATTTGTGTGAGCTTATTTCATCCTGCACTAACACTAGCGTGCCACTTGTTATCTAGGTCAGTGTTGTGTGAACTTCCTCTGACATTTGTGTGAGCTTATTTCATCCTGCACTAACACTAGCGTGCCACTTGTTATCTAGGTCAGTGTTGTGTGAATTTCCTCTGACATTTGTGTGAGCTTATTTCATCCTGCACTAACACTAGCGTGCCACTTGTTATCTAGGTCAGTGTTGTGTGAATTTCCTCTGACATTTGTGTGAGCTTATTTCATCCTGCGCTAACACTAGCGTGCCACTTGTTATCTAGGTCAGTGTTGTGTGAACTTCCTCTGACATTTGTGTGAGCTTATTTCATCCTGTACTAACACTAGCGTGCCACTTGTTATCTAGGTCAGTGTTGTGTGAACTTCCTCTGACATTTGTGTGAGCTTATTTCATCCTGCACTAACACTAGCGTGCCACTTGTTATCTAGGTCAGTGTTGTGTGAACTTCCTCTGACATTTGTGTGAGCTTATTTCATCCTGCACTAACACTAGCGTGCCACTTGTTATCTAGGTCAGTGTTGTGTGAACTTCCTCTGACATTTGTGTGAGCTTATTTCATCCTGCACTAACACTAGCGTGCCACTTGTTATCTAGGTCAGTGTTGTGTGAATTTCCTCTGACATTTGTGTGAGCTTATTTCATCCTGCACTAACACTAGCGTGCCACTTGTTATCTAGGTCAGTGTTGTGTGAACTTCCTCTGACATTTGTGTGAGCTTATTTCATCCTGCACTAACACTAGCGTGCCACTTGTTATCTAGGTCAGTGTTGTGTGAATTTCCTCTGACATTTGTGTGAGCTTATTTCATCCTGCACTAACACTAGCGTGCCACTTGTTATCTAGGTCAGTGTTGTGTGAACTTCCTCTGACATTTGTGTGAGCTTATTTCATCCTGCACTAACACTAGCGTGCCACTTGTTATCTAGGTCAGTGTTGTGTGAATTTCCTCTGACATTTGTGTGAGCTTATTTCATCCTGCACTAACACTAGCGTGCCACTTGTTATCTAGGTCAGTGTTGTGTGAACTTCCTCTGACATTTGTGTGAGCTTATTTCATCCTGTACTAACACTAGCGTGCCACTTGTTATCTAGGTCAGTGTTGTGTGAACTTCCTCTGACATTTGTGTGAGCTTATTTCATCCTGCACTAACACTAGCGTGCCACTTGTTATCTAGGTCAGTGTTGTGTGAGCTTCCTCTGACATTTGTGTGAGCTTATTTCATCCTGCACTAACACTAGCGTGCCACTTGTTATCTAGGTCAGTGTTGTGTGAACTTCCTCTGACATTTGTGTGAGCTTATTTCATCCTACACTAACACTAGCGTGCCACTTGTTATCTAGGTCAGTGTTGTGTGAACTTCCTCTGACATTTGTGTGAGCTTATTTCATCCTGCACTAACACTAGCGTGCCACTTGTTATCTAGGTCAGTGTTTTGTGAACTTCCTCTGACATTTGTGTGAGCTTATTTCATCCTGCACTAACACTAGCGTGCCACTTGTTATCTAGGTCAGTGTTGTGTGAACTTCCTCTGACATTTGTGTGAGCTTATTTCATCCTGCACTAACACTAGCGTGCCACTTGTTATCTAGGTCAGTGTTGTGTGAATTTCCTCTGACATTTGTGTGAGCTTATTACATCCCGCACTAACACTAGCATGCCACTTGTTATCTAGGTCAGTGTTGTGTGAATTTCCTCTGACATTTGTGTGAGCTTATTTCATCCTGCACTAACACTAGCGTGCCACTTGTTATCTATGTCAGTGTTGTGTGAACTTCCTCTGACATTTGTGTGAGCTTATTTCATCCTGCACTAACACTAGCGTGCCACTTGTTATCTAGGTCAGTGTTGTGTGAGCTTCCTCTGACATTTGTGTGAGCTTATTTCATCCTGCACTAACACTAGCGTGCCACTTGTTATCTAGGTCAGTGTTGTGTGAACTTCCTCTGACATTTGTGTGAGCTTATTTCATCCTGCACTAACACTAGCGTGCCACTTGTTATCTAGGTCAGTGTTGTGTGAGCTTCCTCTGACATTTGTGTGAGCTTATTTCATCCTGCACTAACACTAGCGTGCCACTTGTTATCTAGGTCAGTGTTGTGTGAACTTCCTCTGACATTTGTGTGAGCTTATTTCATCCTGCACTAACACTAGCGTGCCACTTGTTATCTAGGTCAGTGTTGTGTGAACTTCCTCTGACATTTGTGTGAGCTTATTTCATCCTGCACTAACACTAGCGTGCCACTTGTTATCTAGGTCAGTGTTGTGTGAGCTTCCTCTGACATTTGTGTGAGCTTATTTCATCCTGCACTAACACTAGCGTGCCACTTGTTATCTAGGTCAGTGTTGTGTGAACTTCCTCTGACATTTGTGTGAGCTTATTTCATCCTGCACTAACACTAGCGTGCCACTTGTTATCTAGGTCAGTGTTGTGTGAACTTCCTCTGACATTTGTGTGAGCTTATTTCATCCTGCACTAACACTAGCGTGCCACTTGTTATCTAGGTCAGTGTTGTGTGAGCTTATCTTTATAAGATGTTTTTGTCACCTCCCAGTAATAAATAATCATCTGGAATAGATTCATGACCACTGATTTGTGTCTAACAGGTGCCGTATACAAGGATGACTGCCCCAATCAGCCGTACATACCGATGTATCTGATAGTGGCTGGCGTCACACGGGTGCTCATTTTTGGTTTGACACCAATGAAGTTTTTTTATAAGAAAGTGACCTACATTATACAAAACGCGTTAGGACTTTTTGCCATAGGCTGGTTAATTACAGGTCAGTACCAGGGGCCGGGATTTCTACATTCCCTAATGTATAGTTTTGTTAAAGGGACAGGAAATCCCACATTTTCTTCCATGATTGAGAGCGCAGACACATTTGCACAACTTTTTATCATACTTCTATTATCACATAGTCTTCATTCTCTTGGGATCTTTTGTTGAAAAGCAGGGAGGCAGCAGTTTTGCAAGAATATTATCCATTTGCAAGAGCACTAGAGGGCAGCACTGTTCCCTGTCAGGTAGTGCTGCATGCGCCTACCTAGGTATCTCTTCATCACGGAATGCCATGGGAACAACACAAATATAAAGGGACGCTAAACCTAATTTTCATGATTCAGATAGAGCAGCCATTTTAAGCAACTCCCTAATTTACTCCCATTATCAATTTGTCTTCGTTCTCTTGCTATCTTTATTTTAAAAAGCAGGAATGCAAGCTTAGGAGCCAGACCATTTTTGGTTCAGCACGCTGGTTAGTGCTACATTTAACCACCAATCAGCAAGCGCTACCCAGGTGCTGAACCAAAAATGGGCCGGTTCCTAAGCTTGCGTTTCTGCTTTTTAAAATAAAGATAGCAAGAGAACGAAGAAAACTTGATGATAGAAGTAAATTAGAAAGTTGCTTAAAATTGCTGCTCTATTTGATTCATGAAAGAAAACATGTGGGTCTAGTATCCCTTTAATAAAATAAGTAAATTGGAAAATGTATGGGTTACTTATCCCTTTCATATATATACACAAGAGGCTGCTAAGCAATAAAACATACAAGGAAACACGACCAGAAAGGGACGGTAACACCTTGAGGTTTTATATAAAATGTTTAGTAATTTTAAACATTTTCTTCTGTTAAGTGTGATCAGTCCACGGGTCATCATTACTTCTGGGATATTACTCCTCCCCAACAGGAAGTGCAAGAGGATTCACCCAGCAGAGCTGCATATAGCTCCTCCCCTCTACGTCACTCCCAGTCATTCTCTTGCACCCAACGACTAGATAGGATGTGTGAGAGTACTATGGTGATTTTATTTAGTTTTATTTCTTCAATCAAAAGTTTGTTATTTTTTAATAGCACCAGAGTGTGTTATTCCTTCTCTGGTAGAGTTTGAAGAAGAATCTACCAGAGTTTTTACTATGATTTTAGCCGGAGTAGTTAAGATCATATTGCTGTTTCTCGGCCATCTGAGGAGAGGTAAACTTCAGATCAGGGGACAGCGGGCAGTTTAATCTGCAAAGAGGTATGTAGCAGTTTTTATTTTCTGACAATGGAATTGATGAGAAAATCCTGCCATACCGACATAATATCATGTATGTATTTTTACATTTGAGTATTCTGGGGAATGGTACTTCACTGGAATTACACTGTGTATATAAACTTTAGCCTATTTGGTTTTTACTAATTTATGTTAAACGTTTTTGCTGGAATGTAAAATCGTTTTCATTTTCTGAGGTACTGGGTGAATAAAATGTTTGGGCACTATTTTTCCACTTGGCAGTTGCTTTATCTAATTATGACAGTTTTCTGATCTCTCTCACTGTTGTGTGTGAGGGGGAGGGACCTTTTTTTGGCGCTTTTTGCTACGCATCAAAAATTTCAGTCAGAAGCTCATTGTTTTTTCCTGCATGTTCCGGTTTATCTCTACAGAACTCAGGGGTCTTCAAAGCTTGTTTGAGGGAAGTAATCTAACAGAGCTGTGAGATTGTAGTTGACTGTGATAAAAAGTTAGAGGGTTACCTTAAGAAAATGTTTGTTCAACAAGGTTTTATATTGCAACCCCTTGCATGCATTACGCCGGTCTCGGCTGCAGCAGCATTCTGGATTGAGTCTCTGGAAGAGAACCTTAGTTCAGCTACGCTGGACGACATTTCGGACAGGCTTAGAATACTTAAGCTAGCTAATTCATTCATTTCGGAAGCCGTAGTACATTTAACTAAACTTACGGCTAAGAATTCCGGATTCGCCATTCAGGCGCGCAGAGCACTGTGGCTAAAATCCTGGTCAGCTGATGTAACTTCTAAGTCCAAATTACTTAATATACCTTTCAAAGGGCAGACCTTATTTGGGCCCGGTTTGAAAGAAATTATCGCTGACATTACAGGAGGTAAGGGCCACGCCCTACCTCAAGACAAAGCCAGACCTAAGGCTAGACAGTCTAATTTTCGTTCCTTTCGGAATTTCAAAGCAGGAGCAGCATCAACTTCCACTGCTCCAAAACAAGAAGGATCTGGTGCTCGCGTCAGACAAGGCTGGAGACCTAACCAGTCCTGGATCAAGGGCAAGCAGGCCAGGAAACCTGCTGATGCCACTAAAACAGCATGAATTGAGGGCCCCCGATCCGGGATCGGATCTAGTGGGGGGCAGACTTTCTCTCTTCGCCCAGGCTTGGGCAAGAGATGTCCAGGATCCCTGGGCGCTAGAGATAATATCTCAGGGATACCTTCTGGACTTCAAATACTCTCCTCCAAGAGAGAGATTTCAACTGTCAAGGTTGTCAACAAACCAAACAAAGAAAGAAGCGTTTCTACGCTGCGTACAAGAACTTTTGTTAATGGGAGTAATCCATCCAGTTCCTCGATCGGAACAGGGACAAGGGTTTTACTCAAATCTGTTTGTGGTTCCCAAAAAAGAGGGAACTTTCAGACCAATCCTGGATTTAAAGATCCTAAACAAATTTCTAAGAGTTCCATCTTTCAAAATGGAGACTATTCGGACAATTTTACCCATGATCCAAGAAGGTCAGTACATGACCACAGTGGATTTAAAGGATGCTTACCTTCACATACCGATCCACAAGGATCATTACCGGTATCTAAGGTTTGCCTTTCTAGACAGGCATTACCAGTTTGTAGCTCTTCCATTCGGATTGGCTACAGCTCCAAGAATCTTCACAAAGGTTCTGGGTGCTCTTTTGGCGGTACTAAGACCGCGGGGAATCTCGGTAGCTCCGTACCTAGACGACATTCTGATACAAGCTTCAAGCTTTCAAACTGCCAAGTCTCATACAGAGTTAGTACTGGCATTTCTAAGGTCACATGGATGGAAGGTGAACGAAAAGAAAAGTTCACTCGTTCCACTCACAAGAGTTCCCTTCCTGGGGACTCTTATAGATTCTGTAGAAATGAAGATTTACCTGACAGAAGACAGGTTAACAAGACTTCAAAGTGCTTGCCGCACCCTTCATTCCATTCAACACCCGTCAGTGGCTCAATGCATGGAGGTAATCGGCTTAATGGTAGCGGCAATGGACATAGTACCCTTTGCACGCTTACACCTCAGACCACTGCAACTGTGCATGCTAAGTCAGTGGAATGGAGATTACTCAGACTTGTCCCCTTCTCTGAATCTGGATCAAGAGACCAGAAATTCTCTTCTATGGTGGCTTTCTCGGCCACATCTGTCCAGGGGGATGCCATTCAGCAGGCCAGACTGGACAATTGTAACAACAGACGCCAGCCTTCTAGGTTGGGGTGCCGTCTGGAATTCTCTGAAGGCTCAGGGACAATGGAGTCAGGAGGAGAGTCTCCTACCAATAAACATTCTGGAATTGAGAGCAGTTCTCAATGCCCTCCTGGCTTGGCCTCAGTTGACAACTCGGGGTTTCATCAGGTTTCAGTCGGACAACATCACGACTGTAGCTTACATCAACCATCAGGGAGGGACAAGAAGCTCCCTAGCAATGATGGAAGTAACAAGGATAATTCGCTGGGCAGAGTCTCACTCTTGCCACCTGTCAGCAATCCACATCCCGGGAGTGGAGAACTGGGAGGCGGATTTCTTAAGTCGTCAGACTTTTCATCCGGGGGAGTGGGAACTTCATCCGGAGGTCTTTGCCCAAATACTTCGTCATTGGGGCAAACCGGAGATAGATCTCATGGCGTCTCGACAGAACGCCAAGCTTCCTCGTTACGGGTCCAGATCCAGGGATCCAGGAGCAGTCCTGATAGATGCCCTGACAGCACCTTGGGACTTCAGGATGGCTTACGTGTTTCCACCCTTCCCGATGCTTCCTCGATTGATTGCCAGAATCAAACAGGAGAGAGCATCAGTTATTCTAATAGCACCTGCATGGCCACGCAGGACTTGGTATGCAGACCTGGTGGACATGTCATCCTGTCCACCTTGGTCTCTACCTCTGAAACAGGACCTTCTGATACAGGGTCCTTTCAAACATCAAAATCTAACTTCTCTGAAGCTGACTGCTTGGAAATTGAACGTTTGATTTTATCAAAACGTGGGTTTTCTGAGTCAGTCATTGATACCTTAATACAGGCTAGGAAGCCTGTTACCAGAAGGATTTACCATAAGATATGGCGTAAATACCTATATTGGTGCGAATCCAAAGGTTACTCTTGGAGTAAGGTTAGGATTCCTAGGATATTGTCTTTTCTACAAGAAGGTTTAGAAAAGGGTTTATCTGCTAGTTCATTAAAGGGACAGATCTCAGCTCTGTCCATTCTGTTGCACAAACGTCTGTCAGAAGTTCCAGACGTTCAGGCTTTTTGTCAGGCTTTGGCCAGGATTAAGCCTGTGTTTAAAACTGTTGCTCCGCCATGGAGTTTAAACCTTGTTCTTAACGTTTTACAGGGCGTTCCGTTTGAACCTCTTCATTCCATTGATATAAAGTTGTTATCTTGGAAAGTTCTATTTTTAATGGCTATTTCCTCGGCTCGAAGAGTCTCTGAGTTATCAGCCTTACATTGTGATTCTCCTTATTTGATTTTTCATTCGGATAAGGTAGTTCTGCGTACTAAACCTGGGTTCTTACCTAAGGTAGTCACTAACAGGAATATCAATCAAGAGATTGTTGTTCCTTCTTTGTGTCCAAATCCTTCTTCGAAGAAGGAACGTCTTCTGCACAATCTGGATGTAGTTCGTGCCCTAAAGTTTTACTTACAGGCAACTAAGGAATTTCGACAAACGTCTTCTCTGTTTGTCGTTTACTCTGGTCAGAGGAGAGGTCAAAAGGCTTCTGCTACCTCTCTTTCTTTTTGGCTTCGTAGCATAATTCGTTTAGCCTATGAGACTGCTGGACAGCAGCCTCCTGAAAGAATTACAGCTCATTCTACTAGAGCTGTGGCTTCCACTTGGGCCTTTAAGAATGAGGCCTCTGTTGAACAGATTTGCAAGGCTGCAACTTGGTCTTCGCTTCATACTTTTTCCAAATTTTACAAATTTGACACTTTTGCTTCCTCGGAGGCTATTTTTGGGAGAAAGGTTCTTCAGGCAGTGGTTCCTTCTGTATAAAGAGCCTGCCTATCCCTCCCGTCATCCGTGTACTTTTGCTTTGGTATTGGTATCCCAGAAGTAATGATGACCCGTGGACTGATCACACTTAACAGAAGAAAACATAATTTATGCTTACCTGATAAATTCCTTTCTTCTGTAGTGTGATCAGTCCACGGCCCGCCCTGTTTTTAAGGCAGGTAAATATTTTTTAAATTATACTCCAGTCACCACTACACCCTTGGCTTCTCCTTTCTCGTTGGTCCTTGGTCGAATGACTGGGAGTGACGTAGAGGGGAGGAGCTATATGCAGCTCTGCTGGGTGAATCCTCTTGCACTTCCTGTTGGGGAGGAGTAATATCCCAGAAGTAATGATGACCCGTGGACTGATCACACTACAGAAGAAAGGAATTTATCAGGTAAGCATAAATTATGTTTTTTCCTTCTTTATTTTCCCCCCTTTTCATGTAATTTAGCTATGAAAATTGAGTCATTTCAAATTCTCAAAACAGGAAATTCACTTGCTGATTTTGCATTGCTAACCATGCTACATATACGTTCGTAACTGCAACACAAAGACAATGACAGTGGTTAGCATTGTTGTATGCAGACTAAAGCCCTGATTGGCTCCTACAAATAAGGCAAATGGTAGGTGGAGTTTGGCTATTGAAAATGAATTGCATTAAAAAGATGTTAATTTGTTATAAAAACATTAAGACAACATTGTCTTGTAATTACAGTGTGTAACTGTCTCTTTAATATGTGTAGCTTAGAGGGGATATGATAGAAATGTGTATTAAAGGGACAGTGTACTGTAAGATTGTTTTTCCCTTTAATAGCACAGATTACAAGTGGATCGCTAATGCAGTACATGGTAGTGCTAATGCGGGACACGGTAGTGCTAGTGCGGGACACGGTAGTGCTAGTGCGGTACCAGGTAGTGCTAGTGTGGTACACGGTAGTGCTAGTGCGGGATACGGTAGTGCTAGTGCGAGATACGGTAGTGCTACTGCGGGACACGGTAGTGCTAGTGCGGAATACGGTAGTGCTAGTGCAGGACACAGTAGTGCTAGTGCGGGATACGGTAGTGCTAGTGTGGGACACGGTAGTGCTAGTGCGGGATACGGTAGTGCTAGTGCAGGACACGGTAGTGCTAGTGCTGTACACAGTAGTGCTAGTGCGGTACACAGTAGTGCTAGTGCTGTACACAAGAGTGCTAGTGCGGTACACGGTAGTGCTAGTGCGGGACACGGTAGTGCTAGTGTGGGACACGGTAGTGCTAGTGTGGGACACGGTAGTGCTAGTGCGGGACACAGTAGTGCTAGTGTGGGACACGGTAGTGCTAGTGCAGTACATGGTAGTGCTAGTGTGGGACAAGGTAGTGTAAGTGTGGGACGCGATAGTGCTAGTGCAGTACACGGTAGTGCTATTGCGGGACATGGTAGTGCTATTGCGGGACATGGTAGTGCTAGTTTGGTACACGTTAGTGTTAGTGCGGTACACGGTAGTGCTAGTGCGGTACACGGTAGTGCTAGTGCGGTACACAAGAGTGCTAGTGTGGTACACGGTAGTGCTAGTGCGGTACACGGTAGTGCTAGTGCGGGATACGGTAGTGCTAGTGTGGGACACGGTAGTGCTAGTGTGGGACACAGTAGTGCTAGTGCAGTACACGGTAGTGCTAGTGCGGTACATGGTAGTGCTATTGCGGGACATGGTAGTGCTATTGCGGGACATGGTAGTGCTAGTTTGGTACACGTTAGTGTTAGTGCGGTACACGGTAGTGCTAGTGCGGTACACGGTAGTGCTAGTGCGGTACACGGTAGTGCTAGTGCGGGATACGGTAGTGCTAGTGTGGGACACGGTAGTGCTAGTGTGGGACACAGTAGTGCTAGTGCGGTACATGGTAGTGCGGTACACGGTAGTGCTAGTGCGGTACACGGTAGTGCTAGTGCGGTACACGGTAGTTATAGTGCGGTACACTGTACTGCTAGTGCGGGACACGGTAGTGCTAGTGCGGTACACAAAAGTGCTAGTGCGGTACACGGTAGTGCTAGTGTGGGACATGGTAGTGTTAGTGCGGGACACGGTAGTGCTAGTGTGGTACGCCGTAGTGCTAGTGCGGTACACGGTAGTGCTAGTGCGGTACATGGTAGTGCTAGTGCGGTACACAAGAGTGCTAGTGCGGTACACAGTAGTGCTAGTGCGGTACACAAGAGTGCTAGTGTGGGACAAGGTAGTGCTAGTGCGGTACACGGTAGTGCTAGTGCAGGACATGGTAGTGCTAGTGTAGTACATGGTAGTGCAAGTGCGGGACACGGTAGTGCTAGTGTGGGACGCGGTAGTGCTAGTGTGGGACATGGTAGTGCTAGTGTGGGACACGGTAGTGCTTGTGCGGGACACGGTAGTGCTAGTGCGGGACACGGTAGTGCTAGTGAGGTACACGGTAGTGCTAGTGCGGTACACGGTAGTGCTAGTGCGGTACACAGTAGTGCTAGTGCGGTACATGGTAGTGCTAGTGTGGGACACAGTAGTGCTAGTGAGGTACACGGTAGTGCTAGTGCGGTACACGGTAGTGCTAGTGCGGGACACAGTAGTGCTAGTGAGGTACACGGTAGTGCTAGTGCGGTACACGGTAGTGCTAGTGCGGTACACAGTAGTGCTAGGGCGGTACATGGTAGTGCTAGTGCGGTACACGGTAGTGCTAGTGCAGTACATGGTAGTGCTAGTGCGGTACACGATAGTGCTAGTGCGGTACACGGTAGTGCTAGTGCGGGACATGGTAGTGCTAATGTAGGATACGGTAGTGCTAGTGCGGGACATGGTAGTGCTTTATGTATATGAAATAGCTGTTTTTGTTCTTTGACACCACAACCCATTTTTCTTATCAGTCATAGAAACTATTTCTAGGTTCCTAACCATAAGATCCCATAGCCCAGACTCAAATGAATGAGATTGCTTCCTGGCACTGAACATGTGGCTGGCACTTATAAAACTGGTTATGGACAACCATAGACAAGTGTGGGCATAGGGTCCCTGGGTTGCACAGATTCCTATGGGTGGAGTTCTAAGCTAACCAGACGAACGTCTACTAAATGAGAATGTCAAATCAGATATCTCATTATAAACACAAATATGGCACTTCACCACTACCCAAAAATAATTAAAGCTTCAGTTCATTTATAGAGTTATCTTATTTAAAGGAATATTGCTCTCTATTAAAGAGACAGAGAAGTCAAAATTAAAGGAACGCGATACCCAAATGTTTAAGCACTTGAAATTGATGCAAAATAGCTGTATAAACTAACTAGAAAATATCACCTGCTCATCTCTATGTAAAAAAATATATTTTACCTCAAATTTTCCTCAGTAGCCACATCGTATTGTAAATGGACTAAACGCATCCAATCAGGTTGCTAGTCTCAGGACTTGCAAGGGACCGTGCTTCTAGCATGTGCAGGCACAATCATGTTATTTTCCTACTCAACTTAGAGGGACATAATACTTATATGCTAAATCACTTAAAACTGATGCAGTATAACTGTAAAAAGCTGATAGGAAAATATCACCTGAGCATCTCTATGTAAAAAAGGAAGATATTTTACCTCACAATTTGCTCAGCTCACCAGAGTAAGTCCTGTGTAAAAAGTTATCTTTCAGTTAATGCCCAGCTGCAGGTAAAAAAAATGAAGAAATGAACAGCAGCCAATCAGCATCAACAGTGCTGAGGTCATGAACTTGTTTACTGTGATCTCATGAGATTTGACTTAACTCTCATGAGATTTCATAGTAAACTTCCTTAAACTGAATAGGGAAATAACATGAGTGTGCACGAGGCTCACTCCCTTGCCTGTCCCGGGACAAACATACTGATTTGCTGCTTAAAGTCCTTTACAATGGGGTGTGAATAAGATATTTTACCTCAAAATGTCCTCTTTTTACATAGAGATATTCAGGTGATATTTTCTAGTCAGCTTTTTACAGTTATGCTGCATCACTTTCAAGTGTTTCAACATTTCGGTATCATGGCCCTTTAAGAAAGTTTACTATGAAATCTCACGAGATTTCAGTAAAATCTCATGAGATCACAGTAAAGCAAAACATGACCTCAGCACTGATGAGTCTGATTGGCTGCTGGGTTTTTTCAACTACAGCTGTACAGTGGCTGAATGATCACAGAGCACTTACTATTGTAAGATGAAGACATTTTGAGGTGAAATATCTTCTTTTTTACATAGAGATGCTCAGGTGATATTTTCTAGTCAGCTTTTTACAGCTATGCTGCATCACTTTAGAGTCATTTAGCATATGGGTATTATGTCCCTTTAAAGGGATAAGAAAATGAAACTTGTATGATTCAGTTAGAGCGAGTCATTTTAAGACACTAACACTTTTAAAATCACTTCTTCAAATGAGCATCATTCTCTTTGTATCCCTTGTTGAAAAAGAATACGCATATATCCTACACTAGTGAGAGCTAGCTGGTGATTGGTGCCTGCACACATTTGTCTCTTGTGATTGGCTGACTAGATGTGTTCAGCTAGCTGCCAGTAGTGCAATGCTGTTCCTTCAGCAAATGATAACAAGAGAATAAAGCAAATTTGATAATAGAAGTAAATTGGAAAGTTGTTTAAAATTGTATGTTCTATCCGAATCATGAAAAAAAATGTTGGGGTGTTTCTGCAACAATTTTAAGCAACTTTCCAATTTACATATTTTATCAATGTGTCTTAGTTCTCTTGGTATCCTTTGTGAAACAGTAACCCTAGGTTAGCTCAGGAGTGCCCACGTCCTTAGCCATCTGGCAGCAGTGTCTGTAACAATGTTATACGTAGTTGCAAACGCTGCTGCTGTAGAGTGTCTGTAGCATTTGTAACTATGTATAACATTGTTACAGACACTGCCTGCTCTATTTGAATCCTGACTCTGCCATTTAAATGCACCACTTACCACAATGTTACCCCATAATAGGCTTTTGGTACAATACAGATGTTATAGTCACTTCTATGTCTTTTACATTAGTTTTGTGACCTAAATGACCCATTTGTGTTACATACAAACATCTTAGCTTTATTGCCCCTGGATCAATTCCTGATCGTAAAGGGACAGGAAACCCCCAACATTTTCTTTCAGGATTTGGATAGAACATACAATTATAAACAACTTTCCAGTTTACTTTGATTAGCAAATTTGTTTCATTCTCTTGTTATCCTTTGCTGAAGGAACAGCATTGCACTACTGGCAGGAAGCTGAACACATCTAGTCAGCCAATCACAAGAGACAAATGTGTGCAGGCACCAATTAGCAGCTAGCTCCCACTAGTGTAGGAAATGTGTGTATTCATTTTCAACAAATACAAACAGATACAAAAAGAACAAGGCACATTAGAAAATAGAAGTGTGTGACAGACCCCTCTATCAACCTCCCTACAGATTATGGATTCAGGCATTATGTTAAGTCACCATGTGCCCATTATAGGTACAGGGTGCAAATCCAACAGTACTGGAGGGGTTAACTTCAGTTTTGAGTAACTGTATTGTCTAACTGTATTGTCTAAGACAGTTGTTGTTGTTAGCAGTTGCTGTTGTTGCACCAGTTTTAAGCAGTGGCTAGAAGCAAAATAAATAGCTGATTTAGACTTAAACTTGGACTGAATTATTTAGACAACATTTTAAAGATGAGGATGTCTCTGCCTAACTAAAAGATATTGCGGATCCTACTGCCTCTCCGCTACAATTGGTGGCAAGCGACGGGTTAGTCCTCATAGCCCAGAAGAGCAACTACACATCCGGACCTAATGGGAATACAGTATGAAAGGCTGAAAAGAGCCACCCTTAAAGACCTGCTAGAACAACGGGGCAGACAAGCCAGTAACCTCAGGAAGAGGGAGATTATTACAATACTGACCGAGATGGATAGAGTACCAGGGCCCGAAGGAACCAATGAGCCCAGCATATCTGACAGAACTCCCGAAGAAGCAAGCTTTGACCGGGCGGTTAAAATAAGACTGGCACATTATGGCCCCAACCCGACTGCCGAAATTATCGTCCGGGTCATAGCAGCTGTGGAGGCCAACCTACTTCGCCAAAGCAGCGCTGCAACAGCCCAAGTCACAGCAACCCCAGTGGAAAAGAGAAAGGTACATTTTGCAGCTTTTAAAAACTTCATGGAAACAGAAGGAGAGATTGATGGGTACCTTGCGGATTTTGAGAGACAATGTGCCCTACACAAGGTACCCGCAGAGGACTGGGTCACCATATTATCCAGAAAATTATCCGGCGGGCCAGCAAGGCTTTTCGGGCCATTCCAGATGAAGAAGTCGGGGATTATAATGCTGTAAAAGAGGCTCTGCTCTCCAGGTATGCGATTACACCGGAGGCATACAGGAGACAGTTCAGAGACACTGTTAAATTAGCTGGAGATTCCTACGTCGAGTGGGCATGTAAGGTGCACCGCACAGCAGCTCACTGGATGGCGGGGTGCCAAACCGTATCTGGGGAAGAGGTGCTGCAGCTATTCCTGTTGGAACATTGCTTCGACAAGTTATCCGCAGGAGTTAGAGAGTGGGTTTGGGACCGTAAACCCTCCACACTTCATGAAGCTGCTCGCCTGGCAGATGAGTATACGGATGCCCGCAAACTGGACACTGCTACCACTAAGCCCCCTGCCAGAGTGGAGTACTGACCCACAGTCACCCCAGCAGCTACCAGTTACCAACCCCCGGCGAACCGCTCTACCACACCGCCTTCAGCCACAAACTATTCTCAGACAGTCCGGTTCAACTCACGGGACTACTCACAACCTTTTCGGTGCTTTGGATGTAAGCAACTAGGGCACAAAAGACCAGAGTGTCCCCTAAACACAGCGAACCAAGCACAGTCCTGGAGGAGACCCGCCGGCGGAAACCCACGTAACCCTCAGCCTGCTGCCCACTGCGTAGAGGAGGAAGAATGCTGGGGCATCCTACATGAAGCAGACCCCGTGCAAGCTGCCCATCGGGATAACCGACAACAGCACCGGCAACTGGTTAAAGTGAATGGGAAGGAGGTCAGTGGTCTACGAGATACTGGTGCTACCATGACCTTGCTCCAAAAGAACTTGGTGTCCGAGAACCAGCGCACCGGAGACACTGTGGCTGTGAGGGTAGCAGGGGGTGCTGTGTTCCGCCTACCTGTTGCCCGGGTACATTTGGATTGGGGAGTGGGCACTAGACATGTGAATGTGGGGGTCATGTAGGGTTTACCAGCTGATGTTCTCCTTGGAAATGACTTGGCCCCCCTTGTTTCTGCCTACGCTCCGATGGGTCCTGCTGAAGTTAACCCTGTGACTACCCGTGCCCAGCCCAGTGCCGCCGAGACCGACCCACCTGCTGCTGAGACCCAGGTAAGATTCTCTTCCCTGACTTGTACCCTAGATCAGGCCCCCTTAGGCTGGGATACCCCAGAGACGTATAGGAGGGAAACCCGGGAGGATCCGACCCTTCAGAAGTATAGGGCTAGGGCAGATGCTGGAGAAGAGGGGGTAGATGGGGAACGTTATGAGTGGGTGGGGGATAGGCTATATAGAATCCCTAAACCTTCCCAGAAAAGTACTGCCCCTCCGCGGAATCGGCAGCTGGTGGTGCCTGCGAAATACCGGCAAGAGATTCTGCGGATTAGGCATGATATATCATTAGCTGGACATCTAGGGTCCCACCGCACAGCTCATAGGATAACCCAAAATTTCTTCTGGCCCAATTTTAACTGAGATGTGCAGTTTTATTGTAGTACTTGTGACACCTGTCAATGGGTGGGTAAGCGGGGGGATCACCCAAAAGCTAGGCTTATGTCTATGCCTATCATTGGGGAACCCTTTTCCCGCATAGCTGTTGACATTGTGGGTCCACTGGCCAGAGCTAGTCCATCAGGTAAGAAGTATATTCTCACCATGGTGGACTATGCCACTCGTTACCCAGAGGCAGTAGCACTGTCTAATATAGAGGCAGAGACAGTAGCTGATGCCCTGGTTAAGGTTTTTATGAGGGTCGGGTTCCCTAAGGAGATTCTCTCCGATCAGGGGACCCAGTTTACCACTGTGCTCACCCAGCAGCTGTGGAAGGTGTGCGGCATTAAACTGCTGCTCAGTTTGCCTTATCACCCACAGACTAACGGTCTCTGCGAGCACTTTAATGGCACCCTCAAGCAGATGCTGAGGACCTTTACTGATGCTTGCAGAGACTGGGTGCGATTCTTGCCTCATCTGTTATTTGCGTACAGAGAGGTGCCCCAGGAATCTACTGGGTTCTCTCCCTTTGAGTTACTCTATGCGAGAAGGGTCCGCGGACCCCTGGATCTCATTAGAGGACACTAGGAGGGAGAGACAGAGCAGGAGGGGATCCCCATAGTGCCATATGTCCTGGAACTCCGGGACCGCATGGAGAAACTGTCCCTGATGGTAAGGGAGAATCTCCAGGTGGCCCAGGGGAGACAGAAGAGGTGGTACGATCGGGGTGCCCGGCAGCGGGTCTTCTAGGTTGGACAGAAAGTTTTGGTGCTCAAGCCTGTGAGGACCAAAAAGATGCAAGCATCTAGGCAGGGCCCGTATAAGGTGTTAGCTCAGGTGTGTGATACTACCTATATTATAGCCAGCTGTGCAGATGAAAGGATCCAGCGATCCTTCCATGTGAACATGCTGAAGGAGTATGAGGAGAGGCCAGAGGATGTCACTGCAGTGTGTGCCCCTGCTGCAGACGACCCAGAGAATTGAACCCTGCCCGACTTACTAGAGAAGGACCCCCAGACTGACCTCACTAATCTTGTGCAGTTAGGGGACCGGTTAAGCCCTACAGAGAAGGTACAGGCCAGACAGCTTCTGTGGGAGAAGCAGGCGATGTTCTCCCAAGAGCCCGGCTACACTACCCTAGCTGTACATAAGGTAGAGACCCCTAGACAGAATCCCCTCCGACAGCCCCCCTACCGTATCCCTGAAGCAGTCCAAGAAGGAATGCGGAAGGAGATACAGGAGATGGCTCGGCTGGGAGTCATCGAGCACTCCGATAGCCCTTGGGCTTCGCCTGTAGTCCTGGTACCTAAGAAAGATGGGACCACCCGGTTCTGTGTGGACTACAAGCGGCTCAACGAAAGGATGACCACTGACGCCTACCCGATGCCCCGGGTAGACAAATTACTAGACCGTATTGCTAGGGGACGCTATCTGACCACCATAGACCTGTGTAAGGGCTATTGGCAGATTCCCCTGGCCGAGGATACTATCCCCAATTCGGCATTCAGCACCCCATTTGGCCTGTACCAGTTTAAGGTCATGCCCTTTGGGATGAAGAATGCTCCTGCTACCTTCCAGCGTATGGTGGATAGACTCCTTGATGGCTTCCAGGAATTTGCTTGGGCATACCTGGATGACATTGCGGCCTACAGTGAGTCCTGGGAGGAACACCTAATCCATGTAGGGGTGGTTCTGGACAAGATTCGGGCCGCTGGCCTGACCTTGAAACCAGACAAGTGCCATCTAGGTATGGCTGAAGTCACCGAGTGGGGTGTGGGAGCCAGAGACCGGAGCCAGCCAAGGTAGAGGCTGTGGCTAACTGGCCCACACCTATCACTAAGACCCAAGTGCTAGCCTTCCTGGGGATGGACGGTTATTACCGACGTTTTGTCCCGGACTACAGTACTATCGCCAAGCCCCTGACTGACCTGACTAAAAAAAAACCTTCATAAACAGGTCCTGTGGTCTCCAGCTTGTGAAGCTGCATTTCAGGCACTGAAGCAGGCTCTTGTGAATGCCCCTGTCTTGGCTGCCCCAGTCCCTAACAAACGTTTTCTCATTCATACAGATGCTTCCATGTATGGACTGGGGGCTGTGCTGAGCCAAGTCGGGGAGGATGGAGGAGAGCACTCGCATACATAAGCAGAAAGTTGTTACCTCGAGAAGTAAGTTATGCGGCAGTAGAGAAGGAATGTTTAGCCCTGGTCTGGGCACTGAAGAAGTTGAACCCTTATTTATACGGACAGGAATTCTCTCTCATAACGGACCACAATCCCTTAGTCTGGCTTAATCGGGTCTCAGGAGACAATGGTAGATTGCTGCGGTGGAGTTTAGCCCTCCAACCCTATAACTTCACCATCAGCTACCGGCCCGGTAAGCAAAACGGGAATGCAGATGGATTGTTCCGGCAAACTGACATTCCTACCACCTCCTAGTCCGGTCATCCCCAAGTTGACCCGCCAAAGGGTCAAGCCGGGTCTGCCGGAGTGTCCCACCAGGAGGGGGGCATGTGACAGACCCCTCTGTCAACCTCCCTACGGATTATGGATTCAGGCATTATGTTAAGTCACCATGTGCCCATTATAGGTATAGGGTGCAAATCCAACAGTACTGGAGGGGTTAACTACAGTTTTGAGTAACTGTTAGTTTTGAGTAACTGTATTGTCTAAGACAGTTGTTGTTAGCAGTTGTTGTTGCACCAGTTTAAAACAGTGGCTAGAAGCAAAATAAATAGCTGATTTAGACTTAAACTTGGACTGAATTATTTAGACTACATTTTTAAGATGAGGATGTCTCTGCCTAACTAAACGATATTGCGGATCCTACTGCCTCTCCGCTACAAAGTGAATTAAAAAAGTGTCTTAAAATGACTTGCTCTATCTGAATCATGCAGGTTTAATTTTGACTTTTCTATGCCTTTAATGTGTATTTCTGTTGGACCTACATTTTATTAACCCAATGTTACATCACAATGATTTTTTTTGATTTTTTTTGCAGGTTGTATTTGGGTGTTTCCAATCTTCAATGCATTCACAAATAATTGTGGTATTGCCGTTTATCTCTTCACATTTTCCATCTTGATCATTGAATTGTTTTTTTTTACACTCATGGCGTTAGGGTTAATTGTCATTCTATATAAAGTCTATGCCGAAGGTGAGTATGACGTATGTATGTTTTACTTATAGATAAGTCAGTCTCTGAATCCTGCTGCCGACTGTGGCAATGTGCCCATAATCCTATATGATAAATACATATATATATACCTATATGATACCAATATGATACCAATATGATGCTGCTATGATACCTATATTATACCGATATGATACCTATATGATAAATACATATATATATATATATATATATATATATATATATATACCTATATGATACCAGTAGGATACCAATATGATACGTATGATACCTATATGATATATATATATACCTATATGATACCATTAGGATACCGATATGCTACCTATATGATACCTATATGGTACCAATATGATGCAGCTATGATACCTATATGATACCTAAATGATACAGATATGATACCAGTATGATACCTATATGATAAATATATATATATATATATATACCTATATGATAACAGTAAGATACCGATATGATACATATGATACCTTTATGACAAATATATATATATACCTATATGATACCAGTAGGATACCGATATGATACGTATGATACTTTTATGATAAATATATATATATACCTATATGATACCAGTAGGATACTAATATGATACGTATATGATACCTATATGATAAATATATATATATATACATATATATATGCCCAGGTACCTCGTCAACGTCCCTTCCAAAACCTGGGTCCCTAATACAGCCACACAATGCAATCTCTTAATCCAACAAACTGGGAACAAGTGAAGGGTGCTCAGGCTTATCTAATCACCCTAGACATATACAAAACACGGAAGGGGACTGCACTCTCAGACTGGACTGGGTACACATCCCATGACCCTGCAACATGCTCAGCCCTGGGTGCTCACTGGCACTCACAGAAACCTGTGCTGTCCCCAGAGTCACAGGCAGTTAACCCCAGACAGGCCTGGGTGCAAGGCCCATAGAGAAAATTACAAAACAAATTAATACAACACACAGTCCAGCACTCACTTACAAGCTCTCAGCTAAGATTAAAAGCAAAAATGGAAAGGTTAGTTACCGCATTTGCCCAAATGGGACAAGCCCAGGTACCACGTCAAGGCCCCTTCCAAAACCTGGATACCTGATACAGCCATACAAATGCCAGCTCTCAATCAAATAAACTGGGAACAAGTCAGAGTTCACAGACTTATGTAATCACCCTAGACATATACAAAACATGGAAGGGGACTGCACCCTCAGACTGGACTAGGTACACATCCCATGACCCTGCAACATGCTCAGCCCTGGGTGCTCACTGGCACTCTCAGGAAGCTGTGCTGTCCCCAGAATCACAGATAAGTCTGGGTGCAAGGCCCATAGGGAAAATTACAAAACAAATTAATACAACACACAGAAAAAGTCCAGCACTCACTTACAAGCTCTCAGCTAAGATTAAAAGCAAAAATGGAAGGGTTAGTTACCGCATTTGGCAAAATGTGTGTTGTATAAATTTGTTTTGAAATTTTCCCTATGGACCTCTCACCCAGGCCTGTCTGGGGTTAACTGCCTGTGACTCTGGGGAGAGCACAGCTTCCTGTGAGTGCCAGTGAGCACCCAGGGCTGAGCATGTTGCAGGGTCATAGGATGTGTACCCAGTCCAGTCTGAAAGTGCAGCCACTACTAGCATTTTATTACTAGCAACACTAATGCTCTTACAGCCATCATAACATTACTAGAAAGTTTGTTATCATTGTCATGGACACACAGCTATATTCTAGGCAAAACTGTTAGACTTAACAACTGCCAGTAGCATATTTTTAAAACGATTTTCAGATTATGCCCAAATTGCTATATGTAGGCAGTACTCCATTATATGGGCCACTACATATCATTTCAACTTATTCAAACTTGATAACATCTGCTGTAAGCCACACGCCTGCCATTTATTTCCTATTACCAACAGTAAATAATATCAGGTTCCTATTACTTTCATGTACAGTCATTTGATGATTGTCAGGATCTCCTGAACAACCTGATTACGTATGTATCAGGCAGATTGAGAATTGATATAATGAACATTTCTATAACTGCCAAATTGTGCTACTATCAAAATCTAAATTGATGTAACGTTCTGTTACTGTATCAATTGTATAAAGTGTTACAAATGAAAAATAACACTATACACAATATATGCTTACATTTTCCCCAAGGGCAAGATACTTAACTTTACATTCTGTTATTATTCACATTTATTCTCCTTGTCAACAGTGGCATCTAAGCACAAATCCATTATATATGTGAATTTAAGCACATGCAGAGCTACATAAGTGTGTGGTTTTTTTTAGTGTCTCCGTTTTATTTTAGATTAAATCACTAAAAGTTATGTTTTATCTTTGGATCTTTCCCCTTCTTTGATGTTAGGGACCGTCTGTTGTCAAATACCCAACACAATTCATACGGTGATAAGACATAGGGGCCAATTAATCAAAGTGCGAGCGGACATGACCTCTGCTTCACAACTTCTGTTTCCGCGAGCCTGAAGACTTGCGTGGAAACAGGGGCATCAAGCTCCAAACGGTGCTTGATAAATCGGCCCTTATATGTCTATGACTCTAGAGTGCTATACGTTTATTCTCCACTAGTGGGTTCTTCACCCATTCTGTTTTCAAATTTGAATTTAATACACAGCACCACTACTCTTCATAGCTTATTCCTAAAATAGGATAATAGCCATAGCAAGAGATAACTGGAGTCTTTATACACACTAAGTAGTGCCATTGGTATTAATTTCCAGTCTAGGGGGACAGAGCTAAAAGGAAACAAAATGGAACATTTTATTTTACACTAGACTGTTCTGTTTAATCACACATGGTGATATAATAGATCATTGATAAACCCCACTTTCTATCCCCTTCTTTACTCAATGATTTTAAGAGTTGTTTGTTAAGATGCCTTTAGGATATTTTTTCTCTACTTGGCTTCACTGCTGTAATGAGCTACTGTACTTATTGAGCAATTACTGTGTAGTATGTTGCAGGGTCTGAGGTCTCTAAACTTGATGGGGAGCAGAAACCCCCCCCCCCTAAACTTTATGAGTTTAGTTATGGAAAAAGCCAGAAAAATAGACAATAAAAGTACATGTCCAAATAGTTTTACTAGATAAAATAAAATATGGTATTCAGTGATGTTCTGCCCATTTTAATAGAAAGCCCAAAGCATTGTTATAACCAGCTGATTTCTACAAGGGATAAATGTGTCAGTATGACTTATGTTTGTTCCTTTTCCTTGTAGCAATGAGGAACAGATCAGATGGCGTGGAAATCCCAAGCTGAGAAAAACCAAGAACGACAAAGAAAACCTCTGATCACATCCACTAATCAGAAAACTTTTTTTAGATTCAAATTGTTGTTAAACAAACCAAAACAAATTAACTTCCTATAATAAAGTAGAAGAAACACTACACAGAATTGTTGCAATTATCTGGTTTTATGTCCCTTTAAGAACCCAGGCAAAAGCACAAACAAATATTTACAATTTCTTATAGTGCAGAAAACAAACTGTTTCTTACAATCAAATTGATGTTCCCCAAACCTGTTTGTCAATATAGTCTGCTGTAATACCACTTCCACCTACCGTTGTCATCTTGCATAATCCCCTTCTGATTCTGTGTGTATCAAATTACTGGTCTAGTCCAAATCTGTGACAATGGAGGAGTAAGGAAATGGCATATACGATCTTTCTTGCTAGGTACAGGTATATCGATGATTACTAAATGAAACAAAACAGTTCAATTATTGCATTTGTGACTGAGAAAGATTAAACATTCAAGAGCAGTAGATGTCCTGAGACTTTAGCCCCATATTCACCTTGTATTGTATTAAAAGGTCACAGCAATAATGTCTATATATGTTATCTGTATATTGGGCCTTTTTGCAATATAATCAATATATGGGACTGTTACCTTATTTATTCATTAAGTTTCTATCAAAATAAAATGTTTACAAGTTAGAAAATATTTATATTACATTATTATTCTGATAATATATCAGTAATTAAATGCTGCATTACAAAATGTCTAAACATACAATACATGTTTATATATGCACAGTATCAGCAATTAAGTGCCGCATTAAAAAAATTCTGCACACAAAATTTTAACATGTGCCTCTAAACGAGTATTTATTTTTATGTGTTAATATGTGTATATGAAAAACCAGAGAAATTGCCAGGTATAGAAGGGGTTAAATTAGTGATTAGTAAGACAAATAGTCTAAAGGTTGGAAGCAAATGGATAATATAAATCCCAGTTCATAGAAGTGAATATCACAACTGTTAGGGTGATCCAGAAGCGTTCACATATGCACATGTAAAGAAAGCAATCAAAGGCAAATACCTCCGTGTATGGTACTTTCCAAAGCGACAACTCTGACCTGAGTTGTATATATATGTATATATTCATGTACATATAGATTTTAAAAATACTGCCTATCACTGTGCGACTTACCCCATTCGCTGCGCTATGTTATGTGTTGTGTCAATCGGCATCAGAACAAGGCTCACATTTGCCAGTGCAGATATTACTGGGTGGAGCATATATATTGCGCAATGGATGATGTCAGAGTGAGAGTACTCTGTACTTACAGTCATAGCAGCTGGCAATGCTTACTGTATTGGCTATGAGCCGTGAGCACCAGCTTCACCCATTGGTGGATGGAAGCTCAGCATGGCCAATAAGCCCCCAATTGAGGCAGCTCTCTTAGTTGCCTCTTGGGGAGCCAATCAGTGCCAGCTGCACAGTGGGGGAAGAAAGAGGAAGAGGCAAAGCAGTGACACAAAGTCAATGCTTAGGAAGGAAGCAATCAACAGAAGCCAGCGGTAAGCGCACACACAACATAGGAGGCTCAGTGAGGACTCAGGACAGGAGAAGGGAGTGACCGACTAGAGATAGACAAACTTGCCTTGCCATTGCAAGCTGCTGTGATGGTAAGTACTTAGTACTCACACTCTGACATCTTCCATTGAAGTTTATCAAATCTTATGTAGCATTTAACATATAATTTTTATGTTGCATGCTGTTAATATATAATAAATTCACCAGCCGGGGGCACAGTCTGCAATCAGGTGCTGGGGTTCTCCTATGGCGATCTCCGGTTGTTGTGCAGCTGAGCAGCGTGCAGAAGTTCTGGGCAGGGGGCTTGACTTACAGTGACAAAGTGATACTTGACTTGTTTGTACAACATCATTTTTGGACTGCACTATATCATCATCAGATTCACGGCAGTGAGCCACAAGGTGCATGTGTGCTAATACTAACTGAGGGGCTGGCTTCCCGTGTAAGGATTGTTTTTTTTAATGCAGCAGACAGTGAGGGTGTGCTAATACTAACTGAGGGGCTGGCTTCCCGTGTAAGGATTGTTTTTTTAATGCAGCAGACAGTGAGTGTGTGCTAATACTAACTGAGGGGCTGACTTCCCATATATATATATATATATATATATATATATATATATATATATATATACACTCACAGTAGATACATATGTGCTTTTTATCACTTTGTGGAGCTGTGGGTATAGCTTGTCAGCACAGAGAGCACACTTATAACGAAGTTCCCAGAATATTTACTACAGCCAGGTTAGCCCCCAAATAATTTTTTTTTAGACAAACTTCATTCATTTGGTTAGATCTTTGTTAGATCAGGTTTAATCTATTGTTTTCGTTAGATCTAGCACACAAGGAACCATATTAATTATTTGGAGGGGGCTAACCTGTCATCAGTCCCCCCTTAAAAAAAAATTGGACAAAAAGTTATTTAATCTGATAGATATGTGTTAGATCACGTATGATCAGCTATTTGTTTTGTTAGATCTAGCATAATTACAGAGATATTAGGTATTATATTGGGTGCTAACCCATCATCAGCCACCCCTTAACAAATTGGATGAAAAGTATAATCAGTCCGATGTTTTGTTAGATCTAACATAAATACAGAGATATTTGGTATTAAATTGGAGGGGTCCCACAAACATACATTTTTTTAGATCTAACAGGCAAAAGGTGGTATTAATAATCATATTTTGGGGGCCTTTTATGTAGCACCTGATAACAAACTATTGCACAAAGAGTTGTACAATATAATAGATATTTGTAAGATCAGGTATGTGTGACGGACACCGGATACCTTGACTAGGTATCTCTGCCAAGGGTTCCTTCTTTAACCTGGAACCTGTAGCTGTAGAGTGGGAAAAGTGATTTTAGCAAGGAGCCACCCTAATAACCAGACAAAACCAGTATTAAGGTCAAACATCAACAGCCTTTATTGGGACAAACACACTGCTTATATACACATTTGCCATCTTGATAAGAGCCTTATCTGATCCCTAGATTCCCGCCCCTCCAGACAGACTGGGGCCTCCATAGGAACAATAGTCACATAGGGATCCCACAATAGCTAGATTGTGGTTTTGGGGTGATCCTAAGGGGCGGTGTCTATTCCCGAGATGTCCCAGTCCAAAAAGCGGCATGATCCGTCACTGGGGGCCGGAGCAGTAGTTGATAAAAGGGTACGCTGGGTAAGCCAGTGGTAGAGGGAGACTGGCTGATCAAAGAGAGTTCAAAAATTGTGGCAGAAACTAGGGTGTCACCTAACCTCCTCAATTTGGAGTCTAACAAGAAAACCTATGCGGAGGTGGCCCGCGAAAACAGGCCATCCCACAAAGACTATACTCAAAATGGGGGGCATACCCAGGTAAATAATTATCCCCAAAGAGATGAAAACCCACAAGATTATCGGTATCCCCGTAAAAGTAAATACCAAAAGTAGCGATAATACTCTCAGGATAACCAGACACCCCAAGTAAATAGTGCTCCCCAAGATATTAATGCTGAACAAGTTGAACCCCAAAGACAACCATGTAAAAATAGGAGCAATAGCTATGATTCTGAGGGATCCCAATGTTCCAGGAATCAATACCCTGGGACATAAAAAAATCGGTCCATGGGTAAAGATAGCTTGTCCACTCAAGTGGGCCAACTCAGTACACAAGTTAGACAATAATGTACACTATTTACTAATTTGAGTCAAGCTTTGATGGCTCAGAACCCTAATAATCCTTTTGTAGGGGTACATCCAGTGGCCAGGCACAGTCATAAATACTGTAGTATTACCAAAAAGAGAGGGGAGAGATATACCAAATAAAATTATAGATGTCAATAATGGTACTTGTGGCAAACCTCGCCACTTATGAACTATGCGGGAATTGTTATTTAGGCTAATGGTTAAAATGTATGTTAAACTGTATGTTACTGTAATATGTATGTTAAACTGTAATACAATTATATGTTTGATTATGTCATTGTATCAGTTCGGAAACCCCTTGCAGGGGAGACTGTTTTAAAAGTTGGTTGTTTTTGCTGTTGTAAAAACATAATTTATGTAAGAACTTACCTGATAAATTCATTTCTTTCATATTAGCAAGAGTCCATGAGCTAGTGACGTATGGGATATACATTCCTACCAGGAGGGGCAAAGTTTCCCAAACCTCAAATGCCTATAAATACACCCCTCACCACACCCACAAATCAGTTTAACGAATAGCCAAGAAGTGGGGTGATAAGACAAAAGTGCGAAAGCATAAAAAATAAGGAATTGGAATAATTGTGCTTTATACAAAAAAATCATAACCACCACAAAAAAGGGTGGGCCTCATGGACTCTTGCTAATATGAAAGAAAGGAATTTATCAGGTAAGTTCTTACATAAATTATGTTTTCTTTCATGTAATTAGCAAGAGTCCATGAGCTAGTGACGTATGGGATAATGACTACCCAAGATGTGGATCTTCCACGCAAGAGTCACTAGAGAGGGAGGGATAAAATAAAGACAGCCAATTCCGCTGAAAATAATCCACACCCAAAACAAAGTTTAAATCTTATAATGAAAAAAACTGAAATTATAAGCAGAAGAATCAAACTGAAACAGCTGCCTGAAGTATTTTTCTACCAAAAATTGCTTCAGAAGAAGAAAACATAACAAAATGGTAGAATTTAGTAAAAATATGCAAAGAAGATCAAGTTGCTGCTTTGCAAATCTGATCAACCGAAGCTTCATTCCTAAACGCCCAGGAAGTAGAAACTGACCTAGTAGAATGAACTGTAATAATTGAGGCAGAGTTGTACCCGACTCGACATAAGCATGATGAATTAAAGATTTCAACCAAGATGCCAAAGAAATGGCAGAGGCCTTCTGACCTTTCCTAGAACTGGAAAAGATAACAAAAAGACTAGAAGTCTTTCGGAAATTCTTAGTAGCTTCAACATAATATTTCAAAGCTCTAACTACATCCAAAGAATGCAATGATCTCTCCTTAGAATTCTTAGGATTAGGACATAATGAAGGAACTACAATTTCTCTACTAATGTTGTTAGAATTCACAACCTTAGGTAAAAATTTAAAAGAAGTTCGCAACACCGCCTTATCCTGATGAAAAATCAGAAAAGGAGACTCACAAGAAAGAGCAGATAATTCAGAAACTCTTCTAGCAGAAGAGATGGCCAAAAGAAACAAAACTTTCCAAGAAAGTAATTTAATGTCCAGAGAATGCATAGGTTCAAACGAAGGAGCTTGAAGAGCCCCCAGAACCAAATTCAAACTCCAAGGAGGAGAGATTGACTTAATAACAAGTTTTATACGAACCAAAGCTTGTACAAAACAATAAAAATCAGGAAAACTAGCAATCTTTTCTGTGAAAAAGAACAGAAAGAGCAAAGATTTGTCCTTTTAAGGAACTTGCAGACAAAACTTATCCAAACCATCCTGAAGAAACTGTAAAATTCTAGGAATTCTAAAAGAATGCCAAGAAAAAAGATGAGAAAAACACCAAAAAATGCAAGTCTTCCAGACTCGATAATATATCATCCTAGATACAGATTTACGAGCCTGCAACATAGTATTAATTACGGAGTCAGAGAAACCTCTATGACTGAGAATCAAGCGTTCAATCTCCATACCTTCAATTTAAGGATTTGAGATCCTGATGGAAAAAAAGGACCTTGTGATAGAAGGTCTGGACTTAACAGAAGAGTCCACGGATGGCAAGGAGCCATCCAGACAAGATCCGCATACCAAAACCTGTGAGGCCATGCTGGAGCCACCAGCAGAATAAACGAACGCTCCTTTAGAATTTTGGAAATCACTCTTGAAAGAAGAACTAGAGGCGGAAAGATATAGCAGGATGATATTTCCAAGGAAGTGACAATGCATCCACCGCTTCCGCCTGAGGATCCCTGGATCTGGACAGATACCTGGGAAGCTTCTTGTTTAGATGAGAAGCCATCAGATCTATTTCTGGAAGTCCCCATATTTGAACAATCTGAAGAAATACCTCTGGGTGAAGAGACCATTCGCCTGGATGTAGCATTTGGCGACTGAGATAATCCGCTTCCCAATTGTCTATACCTGGGATATGAACCGCAGAAATTAGACAGGAGCTGGATTTCGCCCATACAAGTATTCGAGATACTTCCTTTATAGCCAGAGGACTGTGAGTCCCTCTTGATGATTGACATATGCCACATTTGTGACATTGTCCGTCTGTAAACAAATGAACGACTCTCTCTTTAGAAGAGGCCACGACTGAAGAGCTCTGAAAATTGCACGGAGTTCCAAAATGTTGATTGGAAATCTCACCTCCTGAGATTCCCAAACCCTTTGTGCTGTCAGAAGCCCCCATACAGCTCCCCAACCTGTCAGACTTGCATCTGTTGAGATCACAGTCCAGGTTGGAAGAACAAAAGAAGCCCCCTGAACTAAACGATGGTGGTCTGTACCACGTCAGAGGGTGTCGAACAATCGGTTTCAAAGATATTAAATGAGATATCTTTGTATAGATAACTAGTACTCTAGTGACAAATAATGTCACTACAGTACCTGTAAGAGGCGCCTAGGGATGATAAAACAGGCACTTAGTAGTGGATGAGATAAACAGATAAATTATCTATAAATACCAATGAACAATGGGGGCAATGTGTACAATAAATATGATCTATAATATACAGACTAATAGTCCAATGGGTTGTAACATATGGTGAAATAGTCCCCAAAAACTGTGATAAATGGTCCCAGTAGATATGTCTTCAATACGATAGGCAGCTCCTCTGGGGTGTCACGCCACGACACAACAAGAAGGAATCTAAACAAATCAGAGTAGAGGGCGCCACATAGTGCAGATCATAAGGTAAATGGTAAAACAGACACAGATGACATAAGAATCCTACTCACGAGATGTAAAGCACAGATGTGCAATAACAGCAGTCCGGAACCACTCGTCGTCCGGTAGACCGATGGATGATGTCACAGGAACGGATCCTTGTCTCACCAGGGAGAGTCCAGAGATACCACAGACAGGAATCAATCGGTAACGATCAGTCCAACAGAGATCGTCCCTCAGCACCAGCGCCTGTAATAGCTATAACAGCTCCAAACAGGTCATCCAATAATATGGTGGAAAGGTCGGCAGCAAGTAAGGAGATGAGATAAAACTTAAAAAGTTTATTAAAATAGTAAAAACTATTTTAATAAACTTGCTTGAACCCCATGGGTGCCCAGCCATGCTTCAACAGTATCCAAAATATATAGGACAGAAACACACTTAAAGAAAGTGTTAGCCTTACTGGAATAAAATCAAAGAAATTTGGACAAAATAGAACCAAATAAATTTCAAAGAAGTCTTAACCTGCCCCTTACCAGCCAAGCTGGAATACGGCACGTACATCGCAATATTAGGGAGCTGATTCGAACCCCAATTATAAACATGTTACTTGGGAAAGAACTCAGGAATTCGTTCCTAATAAGAACAACCAAACTAGTATAAGCTTAAAGTTTTAGTCTTAGAACTCAATCTTGAAGCCCATAGTAACAGTTAAGAATTGAATCCAATTATAAAACAAATAATTGATTATCTTAGAACAAAAGAAATATGGATTTTCTCTTTTTTTTTTTTTTTTTTTTAAAAATCACAAAATTCTTCTAGCTAAAATAGCTAAAGACATAGATTAACCCTCATTTGCGAATATATTCAATAAAATGAAGACACAAATGAAATCATTAGCATGATAGTCCAGTTTAAAGGACCAGTCAAAACAGAGGACTTGCAAAATGCAAAACAACAAGACAAATGCAACAGCACCTAGTCTAGTAAATGTTGTCCCTTTAACAATGCTAAAATAAATCATAATCTGATACTTGATCTTAAAGTAAACAGAAAAAATGAAGCAATTGCAATATCACAGGACCAAGAAAAGTACCTGAAACTAAATAATTTTCCATAAATAAGATACAACTATATAAAGGAAAATAAATATTATTTTGCTATAGAAACAATAGCATAATTAGTAGGAGTAGAGATAGCCCCAATAAATTGGAGAACCCTCCAAATTGAATTTAACTGCTTGCAAAGAATATAGTTTAAAACCTTTGAAGAAGGAATAAAAAGAGAATTCTCAGCCTATTCCATTCCCTAGTATGGGGAATTGGAAAGAAAACCTCTGAAATCACAGAAGAATAAAAAGACAGAAATAGTGTCAGCTAGTCTTAAAGAACTAGTTACCTTAATATCCAAAATAATCAACACCTCTTCAACAAAGAACAAATGTACTTTAATAAAAAATTTATAAAAAAGTAGATTTGTTAGTGTCAATATCTGATGAAGAGAATTTCTGAAAGAGAAAAAACATCATCAGAGAAGGATAAATCAGTATGTTGTTGGTCATTTGAAACTTCAATAATTAAAAAAGAAGTGGAAAAGACCTAAAAATTGTATTAGAAGGCGCGAAGTCAGACAAAGCCTTAATGAGAAAAAATATTTCTTATAAATCTTCTAAACATTTCTTGTACTTAAGAATGGAAATGTATAAAGCATAAATACTAATGGAATCTGCATGTAAAAGTATATCATAATAACTTATTACAAACCATAGCTAAAGATAAACATTTATAACATTTAAAATAAATGAACTTAGCTTTGGTAGAACTGAAACTCAGTTAAGCATTTTTCCAGAAGTGGCTTCTGACTCAGGGTCAATCGTAGACATCTTGCAATATGTAATAGAAAAAAACAACATATAAAGCAAAATTGATCAAATTCCTTAAATGACAGTTTCAGAAATGGGAAAAAATGCCAGAGAACAAGCTTCTAGCAACCAGAAGCAATAATTAATGAGACTTAAATAATGTGGAAACAATAGTGACGCCCATATTTTTTAGCGCCAAAAAAGACACCCACATTGTTTCGCACCTAAATGCTTTTGGCGGCAAAAATGACGCCACATCCGGAACGCCGACACTTTTGGCGCAAAAAAACGTAAAAAAAATGACGCAACTTCCGGCGACACGTATGACGCCGGAAACAGAAAAAAAAATTTGCGCCAAAAAAATCCGCGCCAAGAATGACGCAATAAAAAGAAGCATTTTCAGCCCCCGCGAGCCTAATAGCCCACAGGGAAAAAGTCAAATTTTAAGGTAAGAAAAAAATTGATTAATTCATATGCATTATCCCAAATATGAAACTGACTGTCTGAAATAAGGAACGTTGAACATCCTGAGACAAGGCAAATAAATGTTTGAACACATATATTTAGAACTTTATATAAAAGTGCCCAACCATAGCTTAGAGTGTCACAGAAAATAAGACTTACTTACCCCAGGACACTCATCTACATGTAGTAGAAAGCCAAACCAGTACTGAAACGAGAATCAGTAGAGGTAAATGTATATATAAGAGTATATCGTCGATCTGAAAAGGGAGGTAAGAGATGAATCTCTACGACCGATAACAGAGAACCTATGAAATAGACCCGTAGAAGGAGATCATTGAATTCAAATAGGCAATACTCTCCTCACATCCCTCTGACATTCACTGCACGCTGAGAGGAAAACCGGGCTCCAACCTGCTGCGGAGCGCATATCAACGTAGAATCTAGCACAAACTTACTTCACCACCTCCATAGGAGGCAAAGTTTGTAAAACTGATTTGTGGGTGTGGTGAGGGGTGTATTTATAGGCATTTGATGTTTGGGAAACTTTGCCCCTCCTGGTAGGAATGTATATCCCATACGTCACTAGCTCATGGACTCTTGCTAATTACATGAAAGAAAAGACGTCGTTGTTAACTCCCAGGCTATGTGTCGTCTAGTTCTTGGTGGAAAGGGGTTATTATTACAATTACCAAGAGTAGTTACTTGCTTGTCTCTGCTTACCAAAAAGATATTACAGATCCTATTGCCTCTCCGCTACAATTACCAAGAGTAGTTACTTGCTTGTCTCTGCCTACCCAAAAGATATTATAGATCCTACTGCCTCTATACCACCCGATATCCCGAGGCGGTGGCTCTGGCTAATATTCATGCCGAGACCGTGGCGGATGCTCTCATCAAAATCTTCTCCCGCATGGGATTTCCCCGGGAGATTATTTCGGACCGGGGCACCCAGTTTACGTCCGAGATTACCCACCAGTTGTGGAGGGCATGTGGGGTGAAACCCATTGTAAATTCCGCTTATCACCCCCAGTCTAATGGGCTCTGTGAATGGTTTAACGGAACACTGAAACAGATGCTCCGCATGTTCATGGATACCCAGAAGAACTGAAAGCGGTTTCTACCCCATTTGCTTTTCACCTACCGGGAGGTACCTCAGGAGTCCACAGGGTTCTCTCCCTTTGAATTATTATTCGGAAGGAGGGTACAGGGTCCCTTAGACTTAATCCGAGAGCATTGGGAGGGGGAAGTCACTAGTGGCGGTACTCCTATCGTACCATACATGTTGAAGTTTAGGGAGCGCCTGGAGGCCCTGACTCGGAATGTCCGCTCCAACCTCCAGGCAGCACAAACGCATCAGGGGCGCCAGGGACTGCAGTTTTCAGACTGGGCAGAAGGTGCTAATCTTAAAACCGGTCAAAAATGATAAACTGCAGGCCTCCTGGCAGGGCCCATACAAGTTGGTGGAACAAATCTGTGACACCACCTATGTGATCGGCCCATGTACTGGAGCAGGGGGTAAACGCATGCTCCATGTAAATATGTTGAAGCCGTACCATGAACGCGCAGAAGAGGTGAATGCTATTTGCGCCCCTGCCGCGGACGACGCAGACAGTTTACCTCTTCCTGACCTCCTATGAATGAAGAACCGGAACGAAGGTCTGGGAGAGGTACAATTGGGTGAGCGGTTAAGTCCTCAGGAATGAGCTCAAATAGCGGAGCTACTGCAGGAAAAGAGAGACACGTTCTCCAACGTGCCTGGATATACCCGACTGGCCACACATAGGGTAGAAACCCTAGGTCACCTCTCCATGCGTCAACCTCCTTACCGCATACCAGAATCGGTGAGAGAACATATGCGGAAGGAGATTGACGAGATGCTACAGTTAGGAGTGATTGAGCACTCAGACAGCCCCTGGGCCTCGCCGGTAGTTCTAGTGCCGAAGCGGGAAGGCACGACCCGCTTCTGCGTAGACTACTGGAAACTTAATGATAAAACCGTCTCTGACGCCTTCCCTATGCCCCAGATAGATGAGCTCCTGGATAAAATGGCTTGAGGCCAGTACCTCACCACCATAGATTTGTGTAAGGGGTACTGACAGATCCCACTAGCCGAGGATGCCATCCCCAAGTCAGCGTTCGTCACCCTGTTTGGCCTGTACCAATTCAAGGTCATGGCATTCGGGATGAAGAATGCTCCGGCTACTTTCCAGCGGATGGTAGATCGGCTACTGGATGGGTCCCAAGAGTATGCATGCGCCTATTTAGATGACATATATTTAGCAGCTCCTGGGACCAGCATTTGAACCATATAGGGGCGATCCTAGATCGCATTACGGAGGCAGGATTAACCCTTAAGCCTAGAAAATGCCATATAGGGATGGTGGAGGTCCAGTACCTAGGGCACCGAGTAGGTAGCGGGTAGCAGAAGCCTGAACCGGCCAAGGTAGAGGCCGTAGCCAAGTGGCCCACTCCCCATACCAAGACCCAAGTGCTAGCCTTTCTAGGTACCGCCGGCTATTATAGGAAGTTCATACCTAATTATAGTACCCTAGCCAAACCCCTCACCGACCTCACCCGTAAAAACCTTCCTAAGATTGTTACCTGGAGCTCAGAGTGTGAACAAGCATTCCAAGAACTGAAAAACGCTCTTGTAAATGCCCCTATCCTTGCTGCCCTGGATCCAACTAAACGCTTTCTCGTCCATACAGACGCTTCTATGTTTGGATTGGGAGCCGTGCTAAGCCAAGTCAGGGCTGATGGTGGCGAGCATCCTGTGGCCTACCTAAGCAGGAAACTGTTACCCGAGAAGTTAGCTATGCCGCCATCAAAAAGGAATGCCTGGCCGTGGTGTGGGCCCTCAAGAAACTTCAGCCGTATCTATATGGACAACAATTCTCCCTGCTCACAGATCACAACCGTTGGTGTGGCTGAACAGGGTATCCGGAGACAATACCCGGCTGTTGCGCTGGAGTTTGGCGCTGCAGCCTTTTGACTTAACAATCCATTACCGCCCTGGGAAGAAAAACGGAAATGCCGACGGGTTGTCCAGACAAACCAAACTTGAACCTTGATCTGTGAACACTCCTCCGGACCTCCCCAAGCCAATCCGTTTGGATCAGACTGGGTATGCCGGCTTGGTTCTGGGGGAGCATTGTGGCAAACCTTGCCACTTATGAACTATGCAGGAATTGTTATTTAGGCTAATGGTTAAAATGTATGTTAAACTGTATGTTACTGTAATATGTATGTTAAACTGTATGTTACTGTAATACACTTAGTGTCTCGCTCCTGTTGTGTTAAACGTTGTTGTTTTTAATTAGCAGTAACGGTTGTTGGGCTATTTATATCTAATTTAACAATATGGTTTTCAAAAATAATATATTACTAATTTATACTGTGGATGGCGGTATACTAAGACAGCCATAAAACTTTTTACTTCGATATGGTGACCAGCCTAGTACTATCAGTCGAATAACAAATGCAGCACAGGGCAATATTCTGATTACCACTTCTATATAGAAAAGCAGTACTTGAACCAATACTAGCATTTAATATACGCCTATAAGGTCAACATTACATTGTACTAAACGTAAGGTGACAATCGTTCACCACTGAAATAATTTATCTGGTAGATTGATAATACAGGGACATTACATCTAGAGTATTTACATGATTCTCCTAAGTAGCACATATTAGTAATTGATATTGTGGATGGCGGTATACTATGACAGCCATAAAACTTTTTACTGCAGTACTGTAACCAATTCAGTATTTTCAGCTGCATAATAAATGTGGCATATAGCAATATTCTGATTACTACTCCTATATAAGAAAACAGTCTAGGAACCAGTATCAGCATTTAATTTGCACTTATATGGGTAATAGTATATCTTAGTAAATGACAGGTAATAACTGTTCATCACTTTAATATTTTACTTGATAAATTGAGAACACAAGGATACCCAACCCTGTGCTATATAGGTGACACGATTAGGAATACCTGTGCTACATATTAATATCCAGTATTACCTATCAAATAATAGATGAGACATTGGGCTCTACTTAACTTTATCATACATCATAACAGTACAGAAATTTATATCTAATACGTAAACATACAGGGGTACACTATATAAGTACCATATTATATTAAGCCTCAGATGACCATTATCCACCATTGGAATTTGACTAAACACTCTATAAATACACAAGTGAATCACACTGACCTTTTTTTTATTTTTGTCCATGAGTTTATGTACCAACTTTAAACGGCGATACTAATTTCCCATCTCATACTGCTGCATGGATATCTTTTGGCACATCTGCCAGATATCAACTGATGCCCATATATCATAAATGCAGCGGATTTAAAATCCATTGTGATATACTAGGTGAAATTACACAATTTGGGGTATCACCCAGATACATGGACAAGTGATCTACTATTTTGTCACTTCATAACCCCCTACACTATCTCTACTTTAGAGGAGGTTCGAATATTGCAGTTATCCTCCTGATTGTACTGTTCAATACCATTCCACCATTTAGGAGAGAATATTTATTTCATAGCCCCTACTTAGTCCATTCAAGCTACTGTACCCTGATTAGTGCTCTGATTTATCAGGTGGAGTTACCATACCTGTGTTTTTTGCCCACTCACCCAGACACTGCGACTGTGTTTTTAATATTTAGGGTTTTGTTAGTGTTACATTCTTTTTTTTGTTTGTTTTTTTAATTAAATTTATGTTTTTATTGAGGTATTTTGCAAATCAACATATCACAATTACAAGGTATTCTCGAACTAAACATTGTGGCAAGTAGTAAACAATACAATGTCTCACATCAAGAGAGGTTATAACTTACAAGGTAAAGATAATAATGAATATTTACCACATATCAATATGAATATAAAACCTTTCTCAATGAAACCTCATTTTCTATATAGTTTAATATAGGATGTAATAGCATATGAACACTTAAAGGGACATATTACTCATATGCTAAATCACTTGAAACTGATGCAATATAACTGTAAAAAGCTGACAGGAAAATATCACCTGAGCATCTCTATGTAAAAAAGGAAGATATTTTACCTCACAAACTCCTCAGTTCAGCAGAGTAAAATCTGTGTAAAAAGTTATACTTCACCGGCTCCCAGCTGCAGGTAAAAAAAAATAAAAAATGAAGAAATGAACAGCAGCCAATCAGCATCAGCAGTGCTGAGGTCATGAACTCTTACTGTGATCTCATGAGATTTGACTTAACTCTCATGAGATTTCATAGTAAGCTTCCTTTACCTGATTGGTGAAATAATATGAGAGTGCACGAGGCTCATCCCCTAAGATGTCCCAGGACAGACATACTAAAATGCTGCTTAGAAATCCTTTACAATGGGAGGTGGCTACTGAGGAACTTTTGAGGTAAAATATCTTTCTTTTTTACATAGAGATGTTCAGGAGATATTTTCTAGTCAGCTTTTTACAGCTATGCTGCATCACTTTCAAGTGTTTAAACATTTGGGTATTATGGCCCTTTAAGGGGAAACAGCAGACATGAGCTGCTCTAAATTAAAAGGGAGGGTGGGGGGGCGGACCTTATAATCATTTAAATATTTAGCTTGGGAGTTAAGATTGAACCCCTTTTTCATGAGCATATTATTCTCAGGTAAGTACAAAATATTGGGCGAGAAGTAAGTAGGATGGCAATATATAAAAACTTTAAGGATAAGTGTGGAGGCCACTATTGATAACATGAACAATAACCATAGAGAGAAGTTGCAGGCCACATGATCTGCTACTCTGTCATGCTCAGTAGAGCTAAGCAAGCTTGACAGTATGTATTAAATATACTCTGACTAAGCTATGGGGAGTTGCGTTGGTGGATGTAAGGTTACAAAAAGAGTATATTACATGTTCTGGCACAAATAGTTAAATAATCCTCATAATAGGTAGAAAAAGGGGTAGGCACTGAGGGAAGTTACAGGGAGATGGCTGTCTGGTGGTATAGGAAATTTTTAAATCCATCTTCCCAGGAGGTGAATAGGTATGCAAGAGTTATAATGATAGAATATTATTTCTGTTTGTAGAGTGACATGATATACCTTAATTACCTTCTATATGTATCTATAAAGTTTCTAGATATTTTGCAAAGGTGTTATGGCTATACCTTCTGTCAAAAGAGAGTAAAGGGCGAACTAATAAACCTTAGTTATAAGAGGCGGCTATGAATGAGGATATAGAATGGTCATGCCAGTATGCAGAATATAGGCTCATGGGGACAAACTCAGCTATTGTGAGGTTGGATCATGGTCTCAATCAGTACTTACATCTGAAGAGATGCTGTTCAAAAGTGTACAGATTTACGTAGCCATCTAGTAAATATCAACAAGAAAGTCTAAAATTATCTATCTTAGAACATAGAGAAATGTCGGTATAGACCATATGACATTTAGTAGCTTGAAATGCATGTGTACATAGAAGAGGGTATGCCAGCAAGGAGTTAATGCTGTATGTGTGGGTTGATGACTAGAAGGGTCATATAGTAAAATATTGAGGGGAGTCTGGGGCACATGTTAATATTATACTATTACAATACATATTATAAAGTGCTAGTTTTTTGTGATTAGTAAAAACCTACAATAGATTGTAAAAAAAACATATTACACTGTAGCATGAACACATCAGTGCAGAGTGATATATAAACTGGAATAACTACTTATATTAATGCGTGGACAGAGAGAGAATTAAACTAACCCTTTAACCATTTCACAATTTCACAACAACAAAAGTTGAATATCCTCTAAGTCCATGAAGAAAGCAGCGCCAGAATATTAGCCCACACTAACCGTCGGCAATTGAAACCTGGAGGTAGCAAGGATCTTGATAGGGATAGGAATGATTTTCAGACTGTCTGTGTGGGCAGCATCGGCTCTTAATGGAGATAAAAACAAAATAATAGAACAACTTATGTAGTTATGTGTGAGACTATTAAAATATCTCTATACAGAGCTAAAACATACAGGTCTTATGCTATGGATAAAACAGATAGCAGGGCAATTAACAATATCCTCCTTATAAAAGGTCCAACTGTCTATGACCAAGTGTCTTGTATAAATAGGACAACCAGATTATACAGCATGAACTATGCAGAGGATGAGCTGTAAGAGTCAGTGTAGATCTATATGTAGAACATGCAAAAACTTGACATCCTCTAAAACATGAATTTCTTTTCTTTTGGTATCAAGCCTTAGCATAGTAGTAAGAGTGTTTACATTTAAATCACTAGCTATCAAAATGTCTAACAAGGAAAAAGAAAAAGACTGTACAAGGAGCAAACAAAGAGTGGCCTGTTATAAGGCCATTTAACGTGTGAAGCATATGAACATGGAGGAAAGTGGTGAGGAACACATATCACAACATTATGTGTATAACAGTAGATAGCTTATAAGTATTTATGATTGACCAACATCTTTAGTTAGAAGGTAACCAAGTACCCCATATGGTAAAGCCCATAGTATCATCCACTACCCAACGCCTCTCTTTTGTGTCTGGGCAAGGCTGAGCGTGAGATGCAGATGGTTTAGCGGACAGTCTTGGATGAGCCAAAACAAGTCGAGCATGTTGCTTCCCTCTAAGGTATTACGTGGCATATGGCTAGAGGAAGTGAGACTCTCATATGCTGTGGCATTCTGCACATCTATGTTGTTAGTGCGAAGTAGGAGACCTCTGTGTCTGCTCGGCGGTTCAGGACACTGCATACTTCTATCAGAGCCCCACTCCAGACAGGGAGTCTGTGCGTTCAAAACAGATGCTGTGACTGCCTGTGTCTCTGCGGTCTTTCCGGAGTAGTAACAGCTGACAGCCTGATAAGAGGAGAGTGATCCGGTTCTGCTCCGTGTTCTTTCAGGGTCTCCTACAAGTAAAGTGAGCTCCTGCTTCTCCGGAATCAGTCTAGGCTCTGTGTCATTTGTAGACTTAGGGAGGGGAGGTAGCTCAGTTAATCTAGTCTCCTCATACTGCGTCTTGATATCCCTCACTCTGGCTTTGTTTGATAGACATAGGTCTCCTTCATTCCGTGGCGCACTTATTGCGTGGCTGAGATCGCCAAAGTGTTGAAGTATCTGTAGTTCCAGTGCTTTGAATAAAGCCTAGATCTGCAAGTAGGAGTCCTCTGCCATATTTAAGGAAGGAGTTTGGGTAAGATTAATCAGTGCGGTAGAGTAGAACAACTCTATACGATCGGTGGGCTAACCACAGGGAGATGAGGAGCCGATAGTGTTAGGCCGCAGATCTCTCAGACAGGGCAGAGTTAGGTTTCTGCTTGTAGGAACTTGAAGATGTTAGGTTTGGCTAGCTCCATGATATCTTCGATGTTAATATCATTAATTATGTAGCTGGATGGAGCATTATGCAAGAGATAGGTACCATATTCTCAAATTAGCAGAGGAGCTTCCTTAAAGTACGTCTCTCCATGTCTGTGGCTTGGACACGCCCCTCGTGTTACATTGTTGTTAAGTTTTATAATAATAAACCCCAGACAATCGTTTCAGCCTCCTATAGGCCTCGTCAGTGAGGTGCAGTTGTATCTCTCTAAGGGCAAGTGTGCATGGAGTCCACGTCTGGTTTCCCCATTACTCTTAGGGTGACCCAAGAGTAATTTGCATAAAAATCGAAAGAGAGAGAACAGCACTCCATGAGATAGAACAGAAGCTGGAATAACTTCCATGCATGTTCATTTTTATTGTAACTCCTCAGGGTGCCAGTTCTTTTTGCATACTATGCCCCTTCACAGAGAAAAAATATCCTGAAGCAAATCAGTCTGACCCTGAGTTATGGGGAAACCAGACGTGGACTCCATGCACACTTGCCCTTAGAGAGATACAACTGCACCTCACTGACGAGGCCCATAGAAGGCCGAAACGATCGTCTGGGGTTGTTGCTTCCCTTGTTCAGAGAAGAATTGCCTGGTATTTCGGCGCTGGACTGTCATTGGGCAGGGTCAGACTGATATGCTTCAGGCTATTTTTTCTCTGTGAAGGGGCATAGTGTGCAAAAAGAACTGGCACCCTGAGGAGTTACAATAAAAATGAACATGCATGGAAGTTATTCCAGTTTCTGTTCTATCTCATGAAGTGCTGTTCTCTCTCTTTCAACTAAAAAATCTTTTCCCTTGAAGTAACCTTATTTCCACAGATGCAGAATACAGGAACCCTGTCAATCCTGTTACAGAGGGATGGACTGGTAAGAATGAAGTTTATTCTGCATCATGTAACGTGGCAGATTCAGGTAACTTATGGTGTAGCCCTCAGATATGTAATCACTCTAATTTTATGTGTGAAATGGTAGAAACTGCATATGTATTAGCTGAGCTCCAGGATTCAGTTTCCAAACCTATCATGGGATTAATTGATACTGGATCTCAGGCAACTATTTTATCCCACAGGTACTACACACAGCTAAATGAGCTAACAACCCACAAACCTAAGATAAAAGAATTTGAAGGTGTTGGGGGTAACTCTCTAAAAGTCTACGGTACTGCATGTGGAGTTATAAGACACTGCATGGTTAAAACTAAGGCTGGGGAAGAGGGTAATAAGACACCTTGTCATTATAGTGGATCTGCCAACTGATCATTTAATTATTGGTAGTGATCTCCTGAAAAGGTTAAGCACCATAATTGATTGAATAAATAATGTAATTTGACAGAAAAAAATGAATATGTAAGGAGCGCCTAAACGAAAGGCCAGGTCAACAGAAGTGGACCAGGAGTTAAATAGGGGATGGGTCGTGTATAAATAGTGAAAGAAGGATAAGTTGCATATAAAATGTCAATTTAATCTCAGAGATAAAATCAATTGTTTCAGGAAATACAAAAACATATAATTACAAATACATATAAATACATGGATCCATGGTACAATTTATAAAAACAAATGACAAATGTGAGAATAATAAAAACAAATGGAAACAAGTAAAAACAAAGTTAAAACAATGGTGACCGCTCCGGGGTCTGTGTGTAGTATAGATAATACTGCCTGTGTAGAAGGTGCTATGGTAAGCTCATCCTAAAGACGTGTAGTGAAAAAATGTTCTAATAAAAGTGAAACTAAAAAGTTCTTAAAGTTCTTGTAAATAATAATGAAGAGACCAAGTCCAATAGTCCAAATAGGTAAAAAATTTCCAATGATCCAACTGATCCAAATGTGTAGGTTGTTCCAAATGTGAAAAAACAAAATCAAATGTGGTAAGCAAAAAATGTGGACAAAAAAGTCAAATAAAAAAGAGTCAAATAGTGAAAAGTGGTGTTGAAAACAATTCCTCAAATGTGGTTAATTTGGCCACAAGATGTCACTATGATATAGCTTGTGATTCTTATGCAACAGGTGAGGATATACAAGACATTAACCTGTATGTAGTGGCTAGGAGTTAAATCAAAAGTGTAATAGCTTGTGGACTCTCACCACCATTAAATAATTGAATTTATCAGACAAGCATACATTTTGTTATTTGCTTTTGGGATTTCTCGTTAGAGGAAGTCTTCTGGGTGGTCTCTGTCTGGGATTTCCACCACTTTTATTCAATAGAACACCCTCTCTTATTGTACTGTGAAACCAGGAGGTCCAGGACATTCTTCACATTTGTGTTGTAGACAGTACCCTACCAGAGCTGACACCCTCACTGCTGCTTAACACAGAGGACAAATCAAACGTTGACATGTATATCTGAGCTGTTACAACATTTAGTGGTCAGTAACTAGTCACTGCTACAGGGCCTGGACTCTGGAGTATTTGATTAGTTACAATAATATTGAGCAGGACATGGCTGATCAGCCAATTAGGTGCAGCAGAAGCACAACCTTTACAATACCCTGCCATGTTCTATTCAGTAGTTTAAGGTTTGTAGCTCCCAAAGTTAGAATTTGCGTATGTTTTTAACCTTATAGCAGGCTTTAAAGGACAATAAACCCAAAAACATTATTTTGTGATTCCGACAGAGCATATAATTTTAAACAACTTTCCATTTTGCTTCTATTATCTAATTTGCTTTGTACTCTTGCTGTCCTTTGTTGAAAAGCATACCTTGGTAAGCTCAGGAGCTGAGAGCTACCTTTTGATTGGTGACTGCACATAAATGCCTCTTAGTGTTGGCTTACCAATCTGTTCAGCTAGCTCCCACTAGTGCATAGCTGCTCCTTCAATTAAGGAAAACAAGAGAATGAAGCAAAATTGATAATAGAAATATATGATCTAACGGAATCATTAAAGGAAACATTTGGGTTTCATGTCCCTTTTTAAGTCCCTAATGAAAAATGGCATGTTTTTAAAATATTAGACCATGCAACTTTTTAATTAGAATGTCCCTTTCAGATTGTAGAGTGTATATCCAAAAGGTCTCCCTACTCTTGGGGATTTTTAACCTATCACCTCCTCTCCTTGGTCTCCGTATCTGCTCTATAATGGGATGTGTTATGCCCTGCTTGTATAAAATGATTAGAGACTGGAGCGTCATTATTTATACAATGTATATTTCATTTATGTTCATATGTTAAAAAGAGGAGCACATTGCACAACATGGTATATCTAGTTATAAAAACAGTGTCCAATCAAAACCTCTGTTTAAACCCTTAGGAATGAGGCTAAACCAAGGAAGGGAAAAGATAGCCCCTTAAAGGGACATGAAACCCACATTTTTCTTTCACGATTTAGAAAGAGCATACAATTATAAACAACTTTCTAATTTACTTCTATTATCTATTTTGCTTCATTCTCTTGATATTCTTTGCTGAAAAGCATATCTAGATATGCTTAGTAGCTGCTGATTGGTAGCTGCACATAGATGCCTCCTGTGATTGGTTCACTGTGTGCATTGCTATTTCTTCATTAAATTATATCTAAAGAATAAAGCAAATTAGGTAATAGAAGTAAATTGGAATGTTGTTTAAAATTAAATTCTCTACCTTAATCATGAAAGAAAATGTTTGGGTATAGTGTCCCTTTAAGGATAAGGACCACAGCACTTTTCCATTTTCTGACCGTTTGAAACCATGGCTATTTTTACCTTTCTGCAGTGTTTCGGCTAGATTACGAGTTTTGCGTTATTAGCGGCTCGGTGCTAACTTGCAAGTTATTTCCACAACCCACCTCCCTATAGCGCTGCTATTACAGGTTTTCAAAAATTCAATCAGCCAATAGGATTGATCTTGCATTCTATTGGCTGTTCCAATCAGCCAATATAATGCAAGCTCAATCCTATTGGCTGATTGGATCAGCCAATAGGATTGAAGATCAATCCTATTGGCTGATTGCATCAGCCAATAGGATTTTTTCAACTTTAACTCCGATTGGCTGATAGAATTCTATCAGCCAATCGAAATTCAAGGGACGCCATCTTGGATGACATCCCCTTAAAGAACCTTCATTCTTCAGTAGCCGTCGAAAGAAGAGGATGCTCCACGCCGGATGTCTTGAAGATGGAGCCGCTCCGCGTCGGAAGGATGAAGATAGAAGATGCCGTCTGTATGAAGACTTCTGCCCGCCTGGAGGACCACTTCTTGCCACTTGGATGAACACTTCTCCTGGCTTCATTGAGGATGGATGTCCGGTCTTCAAAAACTGTAAGTGGATCTTCGGGGGTTAGTGTTAGGGTTTTTTTTAAGAGTTTATTGGGTGGGTTTTATTTTTAGCTTAGGGTTTGGGCTGAAAAAGAGCTAAATGGCCTTTTAAGGGCAATGCCCATCCAAATGCCCTTTTCAGGGCAATGGGGAGCTTAGGTTTTTTGGATAGGATTTTATTTGGGGTGGTTGGTTGTGTGGGTGGTGGGTTTTACTGTTGGGGGGTTGTTTGTATTTTTTTACAGGTAAAAGAGTTGATTTCTTTTGGGCAATGCCCTGCAAAAGGCCCTTTTAAGGGTTATTGGCAGTTTAATTTAGGCTAGGGTTTTTTTTTATTTTGGGGGGGGGGCTTTTTTATTTTGATAGGGCTATTAGATTAGGTGTAATTAGTTTAAATATTTGATAATTTCTTTTTTATTTTGTGTAATTTAGTGTTTACTTTTTTTGTAATTTAGTTAATTATTAGTTATATTTTAGCTATCTTAGGTTTTATTTTATAGGTATTTAGTTTTAAATAGGAATTATTTAAGAATTAATTGTAATATTTATTTAGATTTATTTTAATTATGTTAAAAGTTAGTGGGTGTTAGGGTTAGGGTTAGAATTTTAGGGGTTAATAACTTTAGTATAGTGGCTGCGATTTTTGGGGGCAGCAGATTAGGTGTTAATAACAGTAATGTAGGTTGTGGCGATATTAGGGACAGCAGATTAAGGGTTAATAATATTTAACTAGTGTTTACGATGTGGGAGTGCGGCGCTTTAGGGGCTAATATGTTTATTATAGTGGTGGAGATGTCGAGAGCGGCAGATTAGGGGGTTAATCATTTTATTTTAGTGTTTGCGATGCGGGAGGGCCTCGGTTTAGGGGTTAATAGGTAATTTATAGGTGTTAGTGTACTTTGTAACAGTTTAGTTATGAGTTTTATGTTACTGCTTTGTAACGTAAAACTCATATCTACTGACTTTCAGGTGACGGTACAGATCTTGTAGTTATAGGCTGTACTGCTCACTTTTTGGCAGAACAGGCAAACTCATAATACTGGCGCTATGGAAGTCCCATTGAAAAAGGACTTTTTGAAAGCTACGGTAGTTATGTTGCATGACGAACAAAAAAGTGTGCGGTACAGCTATTCTGACAAGACTTGTAATAGCAGCGTTATGAGGCTTTTTCACTCATAACGCAAAACTCGTAATCTAGACGTTAGTGTTTAGCTGTAATTTTCCTCTTACTCATTTACTGTTTCCACACATATTATATAAAGTTTTTCTCGTCATTAAATGGACTTTCTAAAGATACCTTTTTTTTTATCATATCTTATAATTTACTATAACAAAATTATAAAATATGAGGAAAAAGTTTAAAAAATCTGTTACATATCTACAACCACCAAAAAAACACTGATGCTAAATAGTTTTTAGATTTTGTCCTGAGTTTAGAAATACCCAATGTTTACTTGTGCTTTGCTTTTTTTGCAAGTTATAGGGCAATAAATACAAGTAGCACTTTGCTATTTCCAAGCCATTTTTTTTTTTTCAAAATTAGCGATAGTTACATTGGATCACTGATATCTGTCAGGAATGTCTGAATAACCCCTAACATGTATATATATATTATTTTTTTTAGTAGACAACCCAAAGTATTGATCTAGGCCCATTTTGGTATATTTCATGCCACCATTTCACTGCCAAATGCTATCAAATAAAAAATAAATAAAATCGTTCCCTTTTTCACAAACTTTAGGTTTCTCACTGAAATTATTAACAAACAACTTATGCAATTATGGCACCAATGGTTGTAAATGCTTCTCTGGGATCCCCTTTGTTCAGAAATAGCAGACATATATGGCTTTGGCATTACTTTTTGATAATTAGAAGGCTGATAAATGCCTCCACACTTGTATTAGGCCCAGCAGTGAAGGGGTTAATTAGGTAGCTTGCAGGGTTAATTTTAGCTTTAGTGTAGTGTAGTAGACAACCCAAAGTATTGATCTAGGCCCATTTTGGTATATTTCATGCCACCATTTCACCGCCAAATGCGATCAAATAAAAAAAATTGTTCACTTTTTCACTAACTTTGGGTTTCTCACTGAAATTATTTACAAACAGTTAGTGCAATTATGGCACAAATGGTTGTAAATGCTTCTCTGGGATCCCCTTTGTTCAGAAAAAGCAGACATATATGGCTTTGGCATTACTTTTTGGTAATTAGAAGGCCACTAAATGCTGCTGCGCACCACACTTGCATTACGCCCAGCAGTGACAGGGTTAATTAGGGAGCTTGTAGGGAGCTTGAAGGGTTAATGTTAGCTTTATTGTAGAGATCAGCCTCCCACCTGACACATGCCACCCTCTGATCCCTCCCAAACAGCTCTCTTCCCTCCCCCACCCCACAATTTTCCTCGCCATCTTAAGTACTGGCAGAAACTCTGCCAGTACTAAAATAAAAGCCTTTTTTTTTTAAATATATTCTGCTGTGTAGGATCCCCCCTTAACCCCCAACCTCCCTGATCCCCCCCAAAGAGCTCTCTAACCCTCCCCCCCCACTAACTATTTGCCACCATTTTGGGTACTGGCAGCTGTCTGCTAGTACCCACTTTGCAATCAAATGTGGCTTTTTTTTTTAAATAAACCCCACTTTTTCTGTAGTGTAGCTGCTCCCCCTCCATACCCTCCCCCCTCCCTCTCCTCTGCCACACACTACCCTCTCCCACCACTTCAAATTTTTAAATTTTGGCAGAGTGATTTCCCACTGCTGGCCGGAAGTTTGCCAGCGATGGGCCGCCCACCCGCCTCCCTGCAATGGCTCCCACCCACCAAAGATCGGCACCATCATTGGCCAATACAGGGAGGGCCACAGAGTTGCTCTCTCTGCATCATTGTGTCAAAAAAGGTATTGCAGTGATGCCTCCAAATCGACGCATCACCGGAATACATTGAAAGTGGCTGGAAGTGACCAGGATCGCTTCCACCGCTTAAAAACCCTGTCGACGGTTGGTCGTTAGCGACCGTTTTTTCTATGACGTACCCTGTACGTCGTTGGTCATTAAGGGGATAGGGAACATTTGCTAAACGTAAGGGAAATGTTCTGGATACAAAAACTAGAAACACTCATTCCCAAGGGTTTAAATAGAGATTTTGATTGGACACTATTTTTATAGCTAGATATACCATGTTGTGCAATGTGATCCTCTTTTTAATTGTATATACATGTTTCTATGTTATTTTATTTTTAATTTATATACCAAATGAACAACCCATATCAATAAGTGAAAGGAAAAGATGAATAAGGTGTTATTATGAATTTGGCCACAAGATGTCACTATGATATAGCTTGTGATTCTTATGCAACAGATGAGGATATACAAGACATTAACCTGTATGTATCCAAAGATACATGACTAAGGGGGTATTGCAGGCTTGAAACATTGTATGTGTTGTTTGTACCCAACAAATGGAAAAAATAAAGCTCTTTTAAAGAATTTGGAGGCTGGAGTCTGAATGATTCAATAACACTGGTGAGGACTTGGCAGGGCGCAGGGATAGGCAAGGTGCCTATCCCATGCATGTTTAAATAACTTCACTGTCTCTACCACTTCTGCTGGATGGCTATTCCACCATGCATCCACTGCCCTCTCTGTAAAGAGTGTTTTTTGATGTTTTTAATTTGAAATGTACCTTGGTGTCCTTCACTAACCTCTGTACTTTGAAAAATGTCCGCAACAGCCTTGTTCCGTGCCTATCCCTGGCTGTGACTCCGTGCCTTGTTTGAGGTGTGCTGTTTTCAAACTTTGGATATCTACACATCGATTCTTAGACTAATCTAAGAACCATTATCCCCTCTGAGAGCTCGGAATAGGACAGAGGGGTGTACAGGAGTAAAACAGAAATTCCCTTACACTAATTCCCTTTCTGATGCTAGGAATTCATTTTCATAAATTTCTGAACATTCTTCTGTGTAGAGCTCAGATGGTTAACTTTTTCCTGCCAAAACAGTGAAACATCCTTTCCCTCAAAGTGCTCATTTATGACACATTGGAGTTTTTTTTATCAGAGCCTTTGAGTGGTAAGCAGCACGCTTTAATAAGAGCTTTGGATATGGTTATATTTATTTTCCCCTTTATTTATTTTTATATTTGAAAGTACATTTTTCTCTTAAAGAGACAGTAACCCTTTTTTTTTTATTCCCTTACAGGTACTTCAGTCTTACATTGTGTCAATATTTGTGTATGCCCCTGAGGGGGTTAATCCTTTCTGTGCCTTTTATATGGTATTTTTTGTGCGTCTATCAAATTTTAAATATGCGCCTGCCTTTCCTTACTTTTAAAAATCACTATGGAGCAAACTGGTGCAGCTAAAGTCAGGACATAATGCTGATTCCGTAGAAGGGCGATCTACTGACAATTTAACCCCATCTCATATGTGTTTCCTATATAAGGAACTGTCGGTGTGTCCTACTCTGTAAGCGATTGTGATAAAGAATAAGAGGGCGCTAAATAAGCAAATAGGAAAACACCAATATTGTCAGTAGGTTAGATGTTTTGAATCATTGATTAGTTTGAGTAGTTTTGGTTCTTTTATCATGCAATGACCACAATAGATTAAATGATAACAATCACAAAATTACTCGTCTTAAATCCATACAAAATGTAACATTAATTCATACGAAATGTTACACTAATTCCCTTATAATTTATACGGGTAGATACAAGTTAAAGGGACACTCAATCAAAATTAGACTGTCATTATTCAGATAGAGCAGCCATTTTAAACAACTTTCCAATTTACTTCCATAACAAAATGTGCACAGTCTTTTTATATTTAAACTTTTTGAGTCACCAGCTCCTACTGAGCATGTGCAAGAATAAGTGTGTATGCATTTGTGAATGGCTGATGGCTGTCACATGGAACGTGTATGCATTTGTGATTGGCTGATGTCTGTCACATGGTACGTGTATGCATTTGTGATTGGCTGATGGCTGTCACATGGTACAGGGGGAGTGGAAAAAGACATAACTTTTAAAATTGTCAGAAAAAAAAATCTACTCATTTGAAGTTCAGACTAAACGCTATTGCATTGTCTTGTTATCTTGCATTTGTTGATTATGCAAATCTACAGTGTTGACTGGTCCTTTTAATAATGACTTCATATGCAAATTTGTAACAAATTAATAACTGATTCTAAAACAAGTGACAAAGGATAACAAGTTTATTATAACAGGTTAAAATTATACACTAAAATGGATGCAGTAAAAGACAGTCCTTTACTAAAGACGGTTTGATTGAATCTATATATATATATTTATATACTGTATATATATTTGATCGATCAAAAATCGAAGGCCTCTATTAATTGTCCATTAAAACTTCTGTATGGTAAATATTTTGTTCAATATCAGTCCAAAAAGTGAATGTTGATTGTTTAGTGTGGTATCCTTGATAGCAGATAGTTCATCATTAAATTATAAATCTTCGTTAGGTAACAATTTTGATCGTGTGACTCCCCGAGTAAGCTAAATATGCCAAGAGCAATTTCAAGTGGATTTGATTTTCTCATGTGAAATACTATTACCGATATCTTTTCACCGGTATCTCAGGATTAGACCTGAGTGGTGAATTCTCTTACCTGATCTCCTCACGGTTTCTCAGGACTGGACTTTAATTGTAGCTGTTCTTACCGGACCTCTTCGCAGAGGATTCCTCCTCCGGTGTCGTTTACGACTTAGTTTGGCTTGTTTGACTTGTGCTGTATGCATACCCGCCAATTCAGCAACTGCTCATCAATTCAGTAACGGCTTTCCTGTTGTGACGTCAGAATACGTCTATTGCTAGACAGGTTTATGCAGCATTGCTTTGCAGAAGAGTATTTAGGTATTTATTACCCACTGATATTATCTTCAGGTTAGTTTTATAGACCTGCCCCCTTACTAAAACAGTACATTTCACAAATAACAGTTTTCATTGCATTTAAGCCTATTCTGGCTAGCAGAGCCTTATGGTTCAAGTCTTGGTCTGCTAATATAGTTCCCATTTTAGGGAAAGATCTTGTTTGGACCTGGACTGAATTGCTACAGTTACTGGAGGTAAAGGAGCATTCCTGCCGTAGGACAGAAAAGGTAAAAGCATAAGTTCACTCCTTTTCTTATTCAATGACACAAAGCTTCTCCTCTTCAGTGTCTCAGAAGTCAGACACCTTCAAGTTCACACAGAAGCCTGGTTTCCTCTTGGTCTAAGTCAGGCAATAGAAAAAAAAAAAGCTGTGCTGTCCTCCAAATCAGCATGAAGGTAGAGCCTTAACCCAGACTCTGTTCTTGTGGGAGACAGACTGAACCTTTTTCAAGATGCTTTGGAAAATTATCTTCAAGATCCTTGGGTGCTGAACATAATATCCCCAGGGGCCCACATAGACTTTTGCCCCCCCCCCCCCCTCCTCTGGGATGATTCTTTCTAAATCATGTTCCAGCATGTGTAACAGAGCTAGAAGCCATGAATTCCCTTTGAAGGAACATAATCAGGGACTATATTCAAACTTTTTAATTGTTCCAAAACAAGTTGGGACTTATAGGCTGATATAGGCTCTTAAAACTGTTTCAAGTTTCAAAATAGACTTTTTGCACTATATTATCTTTAGTGGATCAGTTTCTGTCTACCACTGGTTTGAAATATGCATATTTGCATATCCCTATCTACAGAGATCATATAGAATTCTTCAGATTTGCCTTTCTAAACAGACATTAACAATATGTGTTGTTCCCATTTGGTCGTGCAACAGCCCCAAGAATCTTCTCAAAGATTACAGGATCTTATTAGTCCATAGTGGGCATGGCAGTAGCGCCTTACCTAAACAACATTCTGATACAGGCTGCTTCTTTTCAGATGGCTTAGGAACATACAAACACAGTTCATCAATTCCTTTGTTTCCAGAGTTGGAAAATCAGTCTCCCAAAAAACAGTTTTCTTACTGGGACGCTGTAATAATGAGACTATTTCTCACAGATGCTCACAGACTCAAATTGTAGAAGTCCTGAGCGCTTCTCCAGCTCTTCTTCCTATACTGTTTTAATGAATGGAAGTAGTTGTTTCATGGTAGAAGCTTCAAATTCCATACATTTTGCCAGATTCCACGTAAATTCTTTAAATGTTGCAACAGTGGAATGTAGATTACAATAATCTGTCTCAGAAGATCTCTTTAGACTTTAATACAAGACATTCTCTAACCAATCTTTGATTCAGGTAAGCTAATGTCTCCATCTGAATTGGGTAGTACACCAGTCTGCTGGGTTGGAGTGTAGTCTGGGTTTCCCAGAATGCACAGGGAGTTTGGTCTCCTCAGTAAACAAGGCTAACATTCAACATCTTGGAAATCCATGAAATCTTTAGGTCTCTCTAGAGTTGACACCCATTAAGACAGGCATCTTTTTCAATCAGACAATGTCACAACAGTGGCTTACATCAATCACCAAGGTACCAAAGCGCATTAGCAATGGAAGCGGTAGTCTGAATTCTGACTTAAAAGAACACCATCATTGCAATATTTCAGCAATTCCCATTACATATTTAATGCTTTTGTTTTACTATCCAGGATAAAAGCCAGGAAAAGGCCATAGTGATTCTAACGACTCTAGCTTTGCCATGCACGACTTGGTACCTGTATCCTCCAGCCATCCTTGGAGTCTTCTTCTCAAGAAGGCCCTTCTCTATTAAGGCCCCTTCTTCCAGCAAGAACTCAAATCTCTCAATTTTAGAGTATATTGATTGAACACCTGCATTTATCACAAAATCAGGAAAGCTTTTCCTTTCAGAATTCCTTTACTTTACATTGTTTTGCAGGATTGTATGCCAGTTCCCTTAAAGGCCAAATCATTTCCTGACATTCAAGCCTTCTGTTTAATCTTTGGTCAGGATAATACGGGTCATCAGGCCAGCTTACCCTCTGTGTAACCTTAACTTAGTTTTAAAGGTTCTTTAGCAGGGCCGGATTTGCCATTAGGCACAGTAGGCATGTGCCTACAGGCGCATTGCAGCAGGGGCGCCACAAGAGTCAGTGTATTTTTTTTTTTTTTTTAAAATACTGTATATATTTTTTCAAATTTTATTTTAGTAAAATAAATGTGCCGCTGCGCTGGCAAAACAAGCTATTGATCCGGTGTGCTGGGGCCGGGTTGGAGGAACAGGGGCCTCATGTGACTTGAGTGACAGTCTACACTGCAAACTTCTGTCTCCCTCTTGGCTGCCGCTCCCGGGTCGCCCTGACACTCACTCATCACTTCCTAGTCCAACCACTCCCAGCTTCCTGTCTCATTGCACGCGCGGGAATAGTGAGACAGGAGACTGTGAGAGAGGGAAGCAGCAGCGGGCTGAGCTTGCTTGGGGACTCGGGAGGCCAGAGTCTGAGGGCGCCGCAGCAAGAAGTAGTTAGGTTAGGCGACTGGCAGCACTCACTACAGTCGGCAGGCAGCAGCAAGGCAGGATAGGACTAGCTAGCCTGGTTGGTCACTGCACAGACTGTCCAGTCCCACTCCACAGAGGTAGCTGAGCTTTCTTCTAGTGTGCTAATGTTATTGTTCATTGTAGCACAATTTACACAGCATTTCACATAATGAGTTAACTAGATAACAGGCTGGGTTTAGGTTAATAAGTTTAAACAAGAGATAAGGCTTGCAGCATGAGATCAGGAAACTCTTTTTAACCAGTCCAGGCACACACACAGTCAGTGGAGACAGAAATCTCTGTGACAACTTCAACAGAGAACGCAAGTAAGTGCACAAGTATATTATTGCTGTTGTTGTAGTGCAGATAGTGTACTGGCATTAGATCAGGGTAGCCATGAGATCATATACATTATGTACAGTTGCACTTCTCTTGGTCATTTAATACAATATGATTACTGCTCATTACATTGTGTTCTTCTTGTTACTGATGCAGTATGGGTCACTTTTTCAAGTGAGTTCCCAAAAAGGAAGACTGTGCAGAACAGACTGTATATTTAATGTTGATCAATAGCATATCACAGGATTTGTTGTGTGATTTCTCATTTACCATGAAAGTGTTTAAATGTGTTTTGTAGATATTGCTCCAATAAAAAACATATTTTTTTAATGAATAATAAGAATTTTAGGAAATACAAAAGACAGCATATAGATCACACTGACAATTTCCATCAATTTTTGATAACGGTTTTCAATTGTATGGCCATTTGAGTTAAGTTAAAGGGACATAAACCCAAAATTATTCTTTCATGATTCAGATAGAGAATACAATTGAAAACAACTTTCCAATTTATTCTACTATTATCTAATGTGCTTCATTCTCTTGAGATCCTTTGTTGAAAAGCATATCTAGATAGCCTTAGTAGCTGCTGATTAGTGGCTGCACATATATGCCTCATGTGATTGGCTCAACCCTGTGCATTGCTATTTCTCCAGCAAAGAATATCTAAAGAATCAAGCAAATTAGATAAAATAAGTAAATGGGAATGTTTAAAATTGTATTCTCTATCTGAATCTTGAAAGATTTTTTGGGGGTTTAATGTCCCTTTAAAAGTGTATTGATTTTTGGTGTAGCTTCCATTACAACAACTATTGTATAATAGGTGTGTGTGTGTTAGTTTGTGTATCTCCATAAAAGGGCATGTGGTTTAAATTGTATTGCAATTTGTTTTTTATTTACTCTAAAAGATTGCTTTTGCTGCCTTTTTTTTGGACAAATTGATTTTAAAATTGAAAGTCAGCTTTATTTAAGTATTTGTTGAATCAGATAAGCTGATCTAATGTATTGGCTTTAATGTTTTACATCTAATATTTATTTTTAGTTGTCCTAAATAATAATTAAAAAAATCCTCATTTTTTTTTCACTTTTTTTTGGGGGGGGGGGGGGGCGCCTCAGATTTTTGTGCCTACAGGCACCTGAGATGTAAATCCGGCCCTGTTCTTTAGACTAAGTCGTTTGAACTTATGCATGGTATGGTCATTCAACTATTGTCTTGAAAGGTTCTCTTTCTCTTGGCCATTTCCTAGGCTTACCTAGTAGTGGGGAAATATCCCCTTGATTGAATTACTGCTCATTTTACCAGTGCAGTCACTGCCTCTTGGGCTTTTAGAAAATAAGCTTCCATTGAACAGATCTGCAAGACAGCTACTTGGTAATCTTTACATACCTTTACCAAATTCTACCTTTTTGATGTTTGCTTCTTCTGAAGCTGCTTTCGATAGGAAAGTTCTGCATACCACAGTGCCTGTTTAGTATCTATACCTGCCTTAAAGGTCTTTCCTGACCTATTTCATGGTGGTCTCTTGGACTTAATAGCTTGGGTATAGGATCCCACATGTAATGCCTCCTGGACTCTCACCATCTTATCAAAGAAAACAAACTTTATGCTTACCTGATAATTCTTTCAATATGGTGAGAGTCTATGAGACCAGTCCCACCCATAAGTTGACAGCAGTACTAGTTTGCACTTTTCCTGCTTCTCCTTTCCTACATTCTTATTTTCTCTTGGCCATATGTATTCCTTTCCTACTTTCTTATTTTCTCTTGGCCATATGTATTCCTTTCCTACTTTCTACTTTCCCTTGGCCATATAATGGGAAAGTGGGAGGTATTAAAGCTTTGTTTGGTAGGACTGTACTTTAAATAAACATAATTTCTAAATGTTGAAACACTTGAAAGGGATGCAGCATATCTATAAAAAGCTGAATAGGAAATATCACCTGACATCTCTATTTAAAAATGGAAGATATTTTACCTTAACATTTCCTCAGTAGCCACATCCCATTGTCAAGGGACTTTAAGCAGCCAATTAGGATGCTAGTTCCAGGACTTGCAAGGGAGCGTAATGTTGTTTTCCTACTCTGTTTAAGGAAGTTTACTTTGAAATCTCATGAGATCACAGTAAAGCAAAGCATATCCTCAGAACTGCTTATTGGCTCTTGTTTGTGTTTTTAACCTGCAGCTGGACAGTAGCTGAAGAAAAACTGTTCAGAGAGCACTTACTCTACTAAGCTTAATTTTTTTTTAGGTAAAATATCTTCCTTTTCTTTCATACAGGTGATGAGAGTCTATGATCCATGACTCTTGGGAACTACTCTTCCCTACCACTAGGAGGAGGCAAAGATTCCCAAACCCCTACCACCTCACAGGTACCTCAGTCTTGTCTTTGCCTCCGCTGGAGGTGGTCGATTAATGAAGATGTGCATTTGATTCTTCAGAGAGAAGGGCTTTCAGTCTATGTTGAGGCTAGCTTTCCCCTCAGAGTACAGTGTTTGTCAGAAGGCTGTATATGGGGTATGGTTTGTGACTCTCTATTTCACCTTATGAAACCTCTGCTGATATATTTTAGTACTGGTTTGGCTATCTACTTTGCTAGTAGATGAGTGTCTGTTGGTAAATATTATGGGGCATATTATTATCAAGCTCCGTATTGAGCTTGAGGCCTTGTGTTTCCGGTGAGCCTGAAGGCTCGCCGGAAACAGAAGTTATGAAGCAGCGTTCTAAAGACCGCTTCTCAATAACCTGTCCTCCTGCTCTGAGGCGGTGGACAGAAATCAACCCGATTGAATACGATCAAGTTGATTGACACCCCCTGCTAGCGGCCAATTGGCCACAAATCTGCAGGGGGCGGCATTGCACCAGCAGATCACCAGAACTATCAATGTGCAGTGGACATGATCTGCAATATCAGATCATGTCCGCTCGCACCATAATAAATAGGCCCCTATATGTTTATTTATATGACACTCTGTAGCCCAGTTTGGGCATTTATAATGATATAGTTATTTGATATATATAGCCTTGGGACAGAATCTTTATTTTTATTCCCCTTTTTGCATGCATCAGCCTTCAGGTCTGCACGCATCAGGGATAGTGCATTTGAGCCCTCAGGATTGCGCATTTCTGGGTTTTAATTTTTACAAGTTTTGGCTTTCAGGTCAGCGGGTGTCGGGTTAGCTCACGTATGCCTATAGTATAGTTCATGTTGAGTCTTGGTGCAGTAAACTCCCTTTAACATCTTAGTTTTTGCCTCTCCTATTCTGCTGAACACTATCCAGGCTAAGAAGTGTGGAGTCTACTTGTTTCCTGCTTTATTTTATTTTGGGCTTAGTGCAACTTAGACCTCTAAGTTTTATTAGGCTTCTTTTGGTAGGGGGTAAGTTTTCCATTCCTCAAGAGCTTTTTTTAAGGGGATATAATTATTTATAATATAATTATTTATGCTATTATATATGCTATAATGGAGCCTTCTGATTCTGTTCCTAAATCTACCATAGAATCTGGGTCCACTGAACACTTTTCCACCAATGTTAAGTGGGTGTATTGTATCTCCTCCAGCTTATTTATGAGACTCATGTTTAAAAATAGTAATGCATTCCTACCTACCTTATGCCAGACGTTTATCTCATTACTTTCAGGGAAACAAATTGTTTGGTTCTGAATTGGATTCTATTATTTCTTCTGTTACTGGAGGCAAGGGACTTTTCTTCCTCAGGACAAAAGGTCCAAGGGGAAATATAAAGCCTCCAATCATGTTCATTCCTTTCGTCAGAACAAGGAATAGAAAGTTGATTCTTTCTCTCAGAAGCCTAGCACCTTTGACCCAATCTGTAGGCCTAGTGCAAATCAAACAAACCTAAGCAAGCCAAAAAATCAACCCACACTGCCAAGTCTGCATGAAGGTGCAGCCCCCGATCCATAAACTCTGGTAGGGGGCAGGATATGCATTTTTCAGGAAGCTTGGTTTAAATATGTTCCAGAACCCTGGGTTCTGAATATAGTTCCCCATGCTTATCGGATAGGTTTCAGAACAAGGCCTCACAGAGGGAGATTTTTTTCTATCCAATGTTCCAAGTAATCCCTTAAAGGCCTAATACATTTTTTAGTGATCTTTAGATCTGGAAACTAGGTGAGTGATTTGTTCAGTTCCCTTTCAGGAACAGGGGATGGCATTTTATTCAAATCTCTTAATTGTTCCAAAGAAGGATGGTACTTTCAGACCAGTTCTTGATCTGAAAGCTTTGAATAAGTTTTTCAGAATTCCTATTTTCGAGATGGAAACTATTTAGACTATTCTGCCTTTTTTTCAGAAAGGTCAGTTTATGTCCATATTCAAAGGGAATATTACCAGTTTCTGAGGGATGCCTTTCTAGCAATTTCAGTTTGTTGCTCTACCATTTGGTCTGGCTACAGCTCCAAGAATTTTCACAAGGGTTCTGGGTGCCGTACTGTGATCAAATCTCAGGGTATTGCTGTATTTCAAGCTCCATCTTTTTATTTAGGAGAGTCTCACACCAACAGACTGTTGTTTCTTCAACAACATGGTTGGAGGATCAATTTTCCAAAGAGTTCTTTGGTGCCTAAGACAAAGGTTATTTTTGTGTGGTCTCAAATAGATTCAGTCTCCATGAGTCTCTCTCTAACAGTCACAGCAAGAGCTCTCAATCCTTATGTGGAAGCTACAAAATATTTCAGACTTTTTTCTTCCCTTTTTGTTCATTTTTTCTGGGCTTCACAAAGATCAGAAAAGCTACTGCTGTTACTTTAGCATCTTGGCTTAAAGCTTTAATTTAAAATGCGTATTTGTTCATGGGGAAAACGTCTATTGATCAGATTTCTAAGGCAGCTACTTGGTCTTCTTTACACAATTTTTTAAAGTTTCATCACTTTGATGTCAATACTTCTTCTGAGGCTGCCTTTGGAAGGAAGTTTCTGCAGGCCGCAGTGCCTGAAAAGTAGCAACCTGTCTTTACTGTTTTTCTCCCTCCCCATTCACAGTGGTCTTGTGGACTCCACTAATTGGTTATTGATTCCCATACGTGATGACTCTTAGACTTTCCACATCTGATGAAAGAAAACAACATTTATGCTTACCTTATCAATTAATTTCTTTCATGTTGATGAAAGTCTATGAGCCCCGCCCCTTTTTTTTGTTCAGGGGGCAGCAGTACTTGTTTTTGCACTTCTTTACTCCACTTTATTTTTCCTGCTTTTCTTTTTTCCTCCTCTACTTGGCTATATGTATGACTGATCATAGGAAGTGGGGTGTCTTTTGCCCCCTCCTAGTGAGCAGGAGGATATCCCCACACGTAATTACTAATGAAAGAAATTTATCAGGTACGCATTCATTTTTAATTTTTTTTGTACAAAATGTCAGTTTTAAATGCTCTCAAATCTTTTATTTTGCAATGCTGTGAATAATGTCCCTTTAATTGATTGTATATACTGTAAATATGTAAATATTACTTTTACATCCATGGGCTGAGCTGTTGTAAATTTTAGAAGTTGCTTACATTTATGCACTACTGGAACTAGTAACTCAACTGTATAATTACTGAATAACACAACTATATACTGTTTTTTCAGCAGACAGAGCAGATTCCAAGTTTACCATTCTTTTATGTATATATTGTGACATGTGTGAAATCTAACACAATTGTGTGTTTCTTCTTCTAATCTTTGTAGTCAGAACTTCCATGGATCTATAATTGTATAAGGTTAACTTCTAAAATACGCAGAAACGGAGAAAAATTCAGTGGATTTTCTACAGAAAAAAAATATTTTTGTTAGATTTCAGCGCAATGCATCTCATGTATAAAAGTAGGTATAACATAGTTAAATAAGCATTTATGCTACATTATTTAGTCAGGTGTTATCCTATTCCAAATAAGGGCATTTGGAGGCCTCTTGCACTTTTGAAGTTTATCGTAGGGGCTCACTTTACAATCCTATACACCAGGTAAATTTAAATTCCAGCTAGGAAAATGAGGACACATCAGTGATCACCTAACTAAAGCCCACAGCAGTATCTACATTTCAAGGACAGGGTTATCCTCATATAAATAAGGGCCTTTGGGTAAATTTATATAAATTTGTCCTGCACACAGGGGTTTTCATGAGCCTCTAGTAAAAAAATGCACATTTAATTAATACCAGTGAATCTCTGAAGCAGCCCAGCACTTCCAGGTTTCTGAGGCTTGGTAATATCATCATGCCCATGAAACGGAACAGGCTCAGTCACGTCGTAATGTCTTACGGTACAGGGGAAGGGGGGCGCTATAGCTCTGAAAGCATGCCCCCCTTCCCCAGAGGATGATGTAGTCATCATTTGCACTAAAGGCAATGGGGCTGATCTATCAAGCCGTCAACTTTGTTGCATTCGACTGCACCAATACGCTCACCTAACATCGCTGCCGCGGACCTGAATACGCTCTCCACATTTATAAAAAAGACGGCGAAAAGTCAAGCACCAAGTACGGGGCGATGCGCAGCGGACTGTTGTTAACTAACAGTCATCAATCTCGCTGCTATTCGCCTTTTTACCAACTTTATTTATACCCTGTCACTAGACACCGCCACTATACTAAAATGTTTAACCCCTACTCCGCCGCTCCTGGACCCCGCCGCAACTAAATAAAGTTATTAACCCCTATCCTGCCGCTCCCGGACCCCGCTGCCACCTACATAATGTTATTAACCCCTATCCCGTCGCTCCTGGACCCCACCGCAACTAAATAAAACTATTAACCCCTAAACCCCTGGCTTCCCACATCACTACCATTAACTAAACCTATTAACCCCTAAACCGCCAGCCCCCCACATCACCATAAACTAAATTAAGCTATTAACCCCTAAACCTAACAACCCACTAACTTTACATTAGAATTACAACATCCCTATCATCAAATAAATTAAAACTTACCTGTAGAATTAAATTAAACTATATTAAACTATTAATTAACCTACCCTAACTATTATACTATATTACGATTGCCTCCAGGCTGGCTGGAAGTTGGACCGTAGAAAAGGATGCTCCTAGCGCTCCCCTACAAACATGAGTCAAAACTGCAAGTTAGAGGGTCAGAATAGGTCTGATGTGCTGGAGCACACAGCCTGCTTTTTATTGAGGTTACATGCAAACAGGACACTCTCAGGGGGAGGCATAAAATCCCCCATCACACATTTGATATTAGATAGAGAGACACTCCCTTTGACAGGCCACAACATTACTTCAGCAGATAACAAGTTACATACAATAAAACAATGCAGTCCACCTTATCACTAGCAGTCTGATTAGACAATGGTAAGGTTTATCACTAAACCTAATTAGAGCTGATCCCAGCAAACTTGTATTTAAAGGGCCATACACACCCAATAAAAGTTAATATACTCTCAGGGGCACAATCTTCCAGGGGCCATAGTCATGAGGAAGGAGGCTGGCAAATAGGCTTCTCCAAAATCCATGGAAGCAGGGCAATTTTCCATTTAAAGGGCCAGTTACAAATAGCAGTTTGTAACATATCTCCCCTTTTGGAGGGAGACTAACCAGGCACCTGACCTTCTGTCGGTCAGTGCCTAAGTTAGTCTCATAACCCACCCACAAATAAAAATTAGCAGCAAAGTAGCCCCCCCACAATAAGTAGTACTGGCCTGTAGGTTCCAGGTTGTAGGATGAAAGTGTAGCATCCTCGGCCTTCCTGGCGCAGCTGGGCAAATAGCTGGTGGTACTTGGGGGGCAGAGGCCAGCGGCTTCTGCTGGGGTGAGGGGTTTGCAGGCCAGTCCTGTAACAAGGGGGTCCATAGGGCAGAGGCCAGCAGCGCTCTGTCCTGATGCCAGCTCTTCTGCTGGGGTGAGGGGTTTGCAGGCCAGCCCTGTAACAAGGGGGTCTGTAGGGCAGAGGCCAGCAGCGCTCTGTCCTAATGCCAGCTCTTCTGCTGGGGGCATTGGGGCATAGTCCTGCCCAGTGGCAAAGGGAACGTGGGGGTCAGTGGGGGTTAACATCTCCACTGTTAACCCTGGGCCCAAGTTAGGAGTTAGCTGGAGAATGGAGACTGGGCTCCCAATCCACTGCATCTCACTCTGCTGATGGGGGACAAGAGCAACTGTCTCTGTCCCCTGTGCTGTAAGTGCAGAGACCACGGTCCCATCTGCACGGTTGTGGGGCTTACTGTCACCCCCTGGTGCGTTAAGCTGCCGCTGGGGAGAGGGGGTTACAAGCTCCTCTCCCATACATACTTCCAGCCGCTGGGGAATGGAGTCTGGGCTCCCAATTCCCTGCATATTCCTCTGCTGCTGGGGGACAGGACCAATTGTCTCTGCCCCCTGTAACTCAGTCTGCCGCTGGGGAATGGAGTCTGGGCTCCCAATTCCCTGCAATTCACTCTGCTGCTGGGGGACAGGACCAACTGTCTCTGCCCCCTGTAACTCAGCCTGCCGCTGGGGAATGGAGTCTGGGCTCCCAATTCCCTGCAATTCACTCTGCTGCTGGGGGACAGGAGCAACTGTCTCTGCCCCCTGTGCTGTAAGTGCAGAGACCACGGTCCCATCTGCACGGTTGTGGGGCTTACTGTCTCCCCCTGGTGCGTTAAGCTGCCGCTGGGGAGAGGGGGTAACAAGCTCCTCTCCCATACATACTTCCAGCCGCTGGGGAATGGAGTCTGGGCTCACAATTCCCTGCATATTCCTCTGCTGCTGGGGGACAGGACCAACTGTCTTTGCCCCCTGTAACTCAGCCTGCCGCTGGGGAATGGAGTCTGGGCTCCCAATTCCCTGCATATTCCTCTGCTGCTGGGGGACAGGACCAACTGTCTCTGCCCCCTGTAACTCATTTTCTCGCTGGAGAGCAGGTGTCCATACCCCCAAACTCCACAGTTGGCGCTCAAAGGCTCGTGCCGCTTCGTTCTCAGTTGCCAATTTTCGGATGATTCGACTGACTACCTCCTGCGCAGGGTCTGGACCATATCGGACTAGCCGCCTCTTTACCTCTGGAACGAAATCAGCGCCCTCATAGCGACGGATCAGGTTGAGGTGCTCTTCACAGGGTTCTGACCAGTGTCTTGTCAGCTCAATGCTGCTGTAGGTAGGGACGCTGCGCAGTGGCTAGCGTTGCCCTCAATAACTCTCCTATGATACCAGTGCTGTTGGGGTGCTGCTCCTTGCGCTAGGACGCTATCCCACCGCTGCCGCCAAATGTTACGGTTGCCTCCATTCTGGCTGGAAGTTGGACCATAGAAAAGGATGCTCCTAGCGCTCCCCTACAAACATGAGTCAAAGCTGCAAGTTAGAGGGTCAGAATAGGTCTGATGTGCTGGAGCACACAGCCTGCTTTTTATTGAGGTTACATGCAAACAGGACACTCTCAGGGGGAGGCATAAAATCCCCCATCACACATTTGATATTCGATAGAGAGGCAACGCCCTTTGACAGGCCACAACATTACTTCAGCAGATAACAAGTTACATACAATAAAACAATGCAGTCCACCTTATCACTAGCAGTCTGATTAGACAATGGTAAGATTTATCACTAAACCTAATTAGAGCTGATCCCAGCAAACATGTATTTAGAATTGAACAAAATTAACTCTTAATGGCACACAATGAAACTGAACCAAGTGGGAGAAAGCCAGGGACAAGTAATTTCACAGGTCTGGGGACATAGTCTTAAAGGGGCATTGTTCCCCAAAGTCACAATATGTCCCCAGACGGTTCTTAAAGGGCCATACACACCCAATAAAAGTTAATATACTCTCAGGGGCACAATCTTCCAGGGGCCATAGTCATGAGGAAGAAGGCTGGCAAATAGGCTTCTCCAAAATCCAGCGAAGCAGGGCAATTTTCCATTTAAAGGGCCAGTTACAAATAGCAGTTTGTAACATACTACAATTACATTAAACTGCCAATAAAATTAACTATATTACATATTAAAAAAAACCTAACCCTACTCAAATTATTTAAATCTACAATAAAAAATTACTAAGTTACCAAAAAAATAAACACTAATTTACAAAATAAAACAAACCCTAAGTTACAAAAACAAATTACACCTAATCTAATAGCCCTATCAAAATAAAAAAGCCCCGCAAAATAAAAAAAAACCTAGCCTACAATAAACTACAAATGGCCCTTAAAAGGGCCTTTTGCAGGGCATTGCCCCAAAGAAATAGGCTCTTTTACCTGTAAAGAAAAATACAAACACCCCCAAACAGTAAAACCCACCACCCACAGAACCAACCCCCCCAAATAAAAAGCCTATCTGAAAATCCTAAACTCCCTATTGCCCTGAAAAAAGGGCATTTGTAGGGACATTGCCCTTAAAAGGGCATTTAGCTCTTTTACTGCCCAGACTCTACTCTAAAAATAAAACCCACCCAAAAAACCCTTAAATAAACCTAACACTAACCCCACTTACAGTTATTGAAGTTCCGCTTGAAGGATCCATCCAGCCAGCAAGAAGTCTTCATCCGGGCACCAAGAAGTCTTTATCCGGGCGGCCTCTTTCATCTTCATCCAGCCGGCAAAGTCTTCATCCAGATGGCCTCTTCTATCTTCATCCATCCAGCGTGGAGCAGGTCCATCCTGAAGACATCCGGCACGGAGCTCCTCTTCAATACGGTTGCTGACGTAAACTGGATCTTCAATGCAAGATGGCGTCCCTTGCATTCCGATTGGATGAAAGGTTCCAATAGGATTAGAGTTGCAGTGCAGCTACCTAAGAGTGCTGTTTTGCACCCAGGGCTGTGCATGCTACAGGGTCATAGGATGTGTACCCGGTCCAGCCTGAGAGTGCTGACCACACCTGTGTTTTGTATATGTTTGGGGAGATTACATAAGCCTGTGCACCCTCCATTTTTCACAGTTGTTTGAATGTGAGCCTGCATTGTGTGGCTGTATAGGGACCCAGGTTTTTGGAAGAGACCTTGACGAGGTACCTGGGCTTTTCCCATTTGGCCAGATGCGGTAACTAACTCTTCCATTGGTGCTTTTTATCTTAGTTGAGAGCTTGTGAGTGAGTTCTGGACTTTCTCTGTGTGCAATATTAATGTATTATTTTTTTGTAATTTTCCATGTTTGGGCCTTGCACCCAGGCCTGTCTGGGGTTAACTGCCTGTGACTCTGGTAACAGTGCAGCTTTACAGAGTCATAGGATGTGTACCCAGTCCGGCCTGAGAGTGCTGACCCCACCCGTGTTATATATATATATATATATATATATATATATATATATATATATATATATATATATATATATATATATATATATATATATATATATAATGTATGTGTGTGTTATGTCAGAAATCTTTTCCAAACATATTTGCATGTCCCTAAATTTTATTTTGGTCTAAAAAATGTTGTCTTTCATATCTCTGTGTTTATTTATACCACTATATGTATATAGTGTAAATATATTATTATTCTGAGGAAGAATAATTGTGAATATAACATTTAATCAGGGTATCAAAGGTATTTATTTGCAAACAATGGATATTTTAAGAGCTGGGCCAGTTTTCTCTCTGCACCTGTGTAACCCCTCCTGATTGCAGTGCAGTTTTAAACACCACCCCTACACAAGTGTTATAAAATGGGCTGGCATATAAGATGACATTTCTTATTGAAAATTAAATTCAAGAGAAGGAATAAAAACACTAAAAATATTATGACAGTAAAGAGGTGATTTTAATTTCTGCTGTATCTGATTCATGACAGTTTAATGTTAGGTGGACTATCCATTTGCGCTATCAGTTTAAGATTATATTGAATCAAACATAATTTTTAAAATCATTGTCAAAAATATTACACTTCGTGTAAAAATTGTATATTTAAATCAGAGTGTCTGATGTCATAAATCATGTAATTACGCATTTCCCAATCAAAAGTGGTGGAAAATGTAATTAGTTTGTGGGTCGTTTAGGAGTTCAAGTATGGCGTCTAATTTGGTGCGAAGTATTGCGTCAAATTTGGTGCAAAATGCAGTGGGACTTGTATTAAATGCGTTAAACATGGTGACATTAGATTGATCAAAAAAAGAAAGTTAGCTATAGTATGTAATTTATTTTTATCCCTTCATCTATTAGTTCTGCTGCCAGACAGACATTACCTCTCATTAAAATTACTTTTGAAATTAATCTGCCCCTTGAAATTACATGTGATTATAATATTGTTATTTAACATATAATTTAGATACTGAACATGCGTTTTTGTTGTTTGTGTGATTTAGAAAGAATATACAATAGTAATCAACTTTCTAATTTACATAAATATGTAATAAGCTTCATTCTCTTGCAGCATCTAACATAACCTTTCTGGGTTTTCAGACTCCCATTCATTTTTATGACATTCGTGGCCTCAAGGGTGGCGGTTTGAACGATAGGTACGCTGCGGCAGAAAAGACGCGAGCTTACCTGTTGAATGTTTGATAAATTGGGAAGAGGGTCAAATAGAGCCGAATGTGAATTTGAAACATCTGTAATGACGCAAGCATTGATCTGCGTCGGATTTAGATTGCGGGACCATATATTACGTCACACATTTCAACATTTGACGATGTTGATGCTTTGTTAATTATGGCGGATTCAATTTGTGTCGAATATGACGCAAGATTATCAGTTGAAGCTTTAATAAATCTGCCCCATTGTGTGTATAGACCTTGTGTAATGCAGTAATTGATTTCGGATACATGTGACCCTTTAAAGGGCCATAATACACAAATGTTTAAACACTTGAAAGTGATGCAGCATAGCTGTAAAAAGCTGACTAGAAAATATCACCTGAACATCTCAATGTAAAAAAGAAAGATATTTTACCTCAAAAGTTCCTGAGTAGCCACATCCCATTGTAAAGGACTTCTAAGCAACAGTGGAAGGAGCGAGCTTACGTGCACTCTCATCTTATTTCCCTATTCAGTGTAAGGAAGTTTACAATGAAATCTCATGAAAGTTAAATGAAATCTCATGAGAGCACAGTAAAATATTTCATAACCTCAGCACTGCTGATGCTGATTGGCTGCTATTCATGTATTAATTATTATTTTTTACCTGCAGCTTGGCTGCAGCTGAGTATAACTTTTTACACAGCACTTACTCTGCTGAGCTGAGGAGATTGTGAAGTAAAATATCTTCCTTTTTTACATAGAGATGCTCAGGTGATATTTTCCTGTCAGCTTTTTACAGTTATACTGCATCAGTTTCAAGTGATTTAGCATATGAGTATTATGTCCCTTTAATAGAGTGGGATTTTTCCCACTAAAATAAAAATGTTAAGTAAGCTTAAAAGTTAAACTTAAATATATATATATTTATTATTCCCATGCATTGTTAGATGCTGTTTTACAAAATGGCAGGAAACAGCCACAGCCCTGTCTTGGCAGAACCAACTGTATAATGTTAAGTGATCTACAAATTGTAGTTCTGTTAGGAAAATGCCAGTGCAGTGAGACTTTGCTGCTGTGAATGTTAAACGGCTACCTGTCACTCAGTGCAACCAGATGAGAATGAACAAAGGCCAAAAAGCATTTGTTGTTTGTTGAAAAGGTCGGTGCCTCTCAGGGTGCAGTTTGCTTTAGATCACTAAACGTACCAAGCTGCAGGAGGGGAACTTCTAAAGCTGAGAATCTGTCTGTCCGTAATCGCCACTTATGATGCAGCAGGGAAAGCTTGCACAAGAGCATGGTCTGTCAATTTACCGCAAACAAGTGACTTTGGGGTGATTCATCTCTACCACTTAAGAGGTGATGGAGAGTATAAGGTGTAACCTCACTCATGCACACCCCAGGAATAAACTGGGCTAGGGGGCACAATGACACTTAACCCCCCAGGCCACCACCAGTAATGAAATTAGGTAATGCCCCGAAAAAGAAACAGAGCAAAACTTTGATTCGAGCCTATTTATTTAGAAACAAACTGCGCAAAACAAACTTTTGCACCTCCTGTAAACAAAGAAATTTGTGTGTCCAGACTGTCCTGTGATACCATGGGAGTCTCTGACCTTCCACAAAAGCGGCTGATGGAAACAGCCAATGTCTGTTCCAGCTACAGGTAGTCAGCCCAGAAGCCATCGTAATGATGACCTTAATGTATTTCCCTCGATCCGCGGTCGCGATTTCTCAAGAGGAGGATTAATAGGATGAGTGAAATCCCTTCTCATCTGTTTCTTATAGACAATATCATAGTCCTGTCCCTAAAAAGGATCTAAATAATTAATTTTGTGTCTTTCTTTTCCTTTAGTTAAAAAAAAGCCTTTAAGTGCCTTCCTATTAAGTTAAATAAGCGACTGTGTACAGAAAATATATCTATATATTACTGTGTTATACTGTATATTACTGTACTCTACTGTATATTACTGCACCTTATTGTATATTACTGTGTTATACTGTATATTACTGTACTCTACTGTATATTACTGTACCTTATTGTATATTACTGTGTCATACTGTATATTACTGTACACTACTGTATATTACTGTACTCTACTGTATATTACTGTACTCTATTGTATATTACTGTGTCATACTGTATATTACTGTATATTACTGTGTCATACTGTATATTACTGTACTCTACTGTATATTACTGTACCTTATTGTATATTACTGTGTCGTACTGTATATTACTGTGTCATACTGTATATTACTGTACCTTATTGTATATTACTGTGTCGTACTGTATATTACTGTGTCATACTGTATATTACTGTACCTTATTGTATATTACTGTGTTATACTGTATATTACTGTACTCTATTGTATATTACTGTGTCATACTGTATATTACTGTAACATTACTATATATTACTGTGTCATACTGTATATTACTGTGTTATACTGTATATTACTGTACTCTACTGTATATTACTGTGTTATACTGTATATTACTGTACTCTATTGTATATTACTGTGTTATACTGTATATTACTGTACTCTACTGTATATTACTGTACCCTATTGTATATTACTGTGTCATACTGTATATTACTGTAACATAACTATATATTACTGTAACATTACTATATATTACTGTCATACTGTATATTACTGTACTCTACTGTATATTACTGTACCCTATTGTATATTACTGTGTCATACTGTATATTACTGCAACATTACTATATATTACTGTACCCTACTGTATATTACTGTCACACTGAATATTACTGTAACATTACTGTATATTACTGTGTCATACTGTATATTACTGCAACATTACTATATATTACTGTACCCTATTGTATATTACTGTGTCATACTGTATATTACTGTACCCTACTGTATATTACACTAATAGAGATTAGGAATTTGTTTTATCATTCATTCGCTTGCAAACAGCTTTAGTTTAATATTTCTATTAAAGACATAACATTAGTGAAGTTGTTTGCTGTTAAGTATAAAACATATGTGAGTGTAATGTCATTATCATTTGTTACTGCCCCTGTACTGTGCGCTCTCAGGCTTCCGTCATCACCCCCCTTCCCACCCCACTGCAGCAGGAGGAGCATTTACTGGGAGGCTCTCAGCTGTCCCTGCCAGTAGTCCTATTCTGTAATAAATAGACTGTAGACAGCAGCAGGGAGGGACCTGGGTGTTGTGAGGAACTGCAAGAGGTGCTCAGTGTGATCAGGTGAGAGATGCAATTGCATATCCTGCAGAGCATTACCCCTCTAACCCACTACAGAGCATTGCACATCAGAAGTTTGCAGCACTAACTTGGTGCAGAGCTAGAAATCCGTACTCTGCAGATCCTCAAACGACATGTTTATAGTTACAGAATATTGCATAACTAATATGGTGCTTCACTAATACAGTGCAGGGCTGCAGAGTTTGTAGAACTGCAGAGTATTGCATCAGTAACTCATTAAGCTTTAGTTAAATGCAGAACATTGCTTTTCAAACCCATGCAGAGCTGCAGAGCATTACCCCACTAGCAGCACAAAGCAGTGCACTACTGTTGGTCTCTGGTTATGATTGTTTCTTTTGTAGGGTCCCTGCTACACCTGATACACACACTTGTATTGTTATGTACTTGGCTGCCGACCATTACTCCATTCCCTGCCCAGAGCCTGCAGAATATTCCTTCCCTCCCATAACAAAAAATCCTGCAGACTTAGGATCTGCAGCATCTCACAACATCTCTCAGCAAATGTAGATCTTGGTAGCACTCCCAGATTAAACTCTGGTGTAAGCTACTTGTGCGACCCCTGATCGGTGACCCCCCTCTGATTCTGAACAGGTTAACGTGGGAATTACTTTATAGAGTGAAAGTCATCTAAGGACAAGGGATGTTTTTACTCTGGAATATTTCCAGGATTTATCGCTGCATAACATAGATACGTTTGAATCCACAGAATTGATTATTTTGGGAAGTGCGGGAACAGAAGGGTTAAGGGCGTGAGGATGAGAATATCTGGCTGCAGGTCAATGGCAGGGCATAAGGGAACGGCTCTTTCCAAACGCTCATATTAACCAAAAGGGCATTGGGTGTGTATCTGTTACTATTGTTGTAATTTCAAGCACAGGAGACTATATAACATAAGGTTTACAGTTGTCTGTCACAATACAAATATCTAGTCTATACTGGCATCGCACTGTACAGGATATTGCCAGAAGCCCATCTAGAAGACAGGTGAGTGGCAATATTGTGGTACTCGGGTTTAAACTTTTGGCATAGCATTACAGCCCGTTCTGGTATGTATGGGGTCAACAGGAATTTATAGTAGTGAGTAAGAAGATGCCTTAAAGGGACAGTCTAGTCAAAATTAAACTTTCATGATTCAGATAGGGCATCCAATTTTAAACAACTTTCAATTTACTTTTATCATCAAATTTGCTTTGTTCTTTTGGTATTCTTTGTTGATAGCTAAACCTTAGCTCATATGCTAATTTCTAAGTCCTTGAAGGCCTCCTGCATTTGACAATTTTTCACAACTAGATATTGCTAGTTTATGTGTGCCATATAGATACCATTGTGCTCCCTTCCGTTTAGTTATTTATGAGTCTGATTGGCTAAAATGCAAGTCTGTCAAAAGAACTGAAATAAGGGGGCAGTCTGCAGATGCTTAGATACAAGGTAATCACAGAAGTAAAAAGTATATTTATATAATGATGTTGGTTGTGCAAAACTGGGGAATGGGTAATAAAGGGATTATCTATCTATTTAAACACTAAGGCCTAGATTTAGAGTTCGGCGGTAGCCGTCAAAACCAGCGTTAGAGGCTCCTAACGCGGGTTTTTTACGCACTCCGGTATTTAGAGTTTATTTACCGCGACTCAAAATACACCTAACGCTCAACTTTCTACCGCCACCTCAGACCCAGTAGTAAACATATACCGCACAAAAAAACATCCACGAATCACAAAACAAATATTACACAAAGTACACTTACACTCATACAAACACAACACTATCTTTATTTTTCGGAATTGTTATTTTTTCTTTAAAATACAAAGGATTAAAGTTGCGAGATCTCGGGTGTTTGAAAAAAATCCACACAAATCCATTTTCCCATTGACTTACATGGACATACGGGAAAAGACCCTCATATACCTACATCTAACGAATAACATTATCACAAACATACACTCATCGATGCATACAAACAATATACACCACATTACATACACAAAATATTTATTTATTACAAAAAGAACACGATTTAGTTACTTTTTCACACAAGCTCATGACGTCACTCACTTTACGAGGAAAACCAGTCTTAGAAAAAAAAATATAGAAATCTTTGGAGCCTCCATTGACTTCTATTGGGAAGACGTGCTCGTGCACGCGAAACCCTCATTTCCCTAACGCACGCAAATAGCGTAGACGGAAAAACTCCAAATACCAGCGCTAGAAAATACATGCTTTTATGCGTTAGACCCAGCTATGATAAATAGATCAAGAAATGACTATTTCCCTATGGTGGATTTATGTTTTTTAATATTAAATATTCACCACACCATAAATATTTTTAACACTTTTAGATTACATCAACTACAAATCCCCATCACTAGTAACACATTATTATTTCAATAAAATTACATTTACAATTAAAATAAAATTCAATACACATTTCTGGATTCACAAACACTACACAATGGGAAACATCTCTCATTTACCTTTATTATTGCATTTCTGTTATTCAACTCATATGCTTGCAGCAACTGCATATCTACATAGGCTTAACACATGATCACTCATGGATGCACATACATTACTTTTAACATTCACTCATACATGTGCATTCAAATGATGGGGGAAAAACACATTACATTCTCTCGAGGAATCACAAAACACAACATATGGATTTTACTGTACTTTTAACATCATGATTCCATCACCAGAAACCATTAGGAATTACCTACAACAAGAACATCATTACACCAGATTACAGATGTCACTTTATGGGAAGGAACAACAATGCCAGACCGCTATATAGAAGTCAGCATATGTGGGACACAATCACAATATATACGTACATGTACATAACACGCATCACCCATCACGCAACCACAAAGCACACATTTAGATTTTATTCAGCACACAATAACAATGTAGCACAATACAACAACACAATGAGGATTTCACAACTACATAGGCAGGTTAATAATATCATGACGTCATTACAAGATTCAACCATACACATCACAGATTCACCACTGTACCGCCCCTTTAGGAACTTTAACACTCAATACTACAATACAACATATACGTAAAACACACTTTTGAACAGCATTATTATGGAGATTTCAATGGGACAATTCAGAAATATTGTCAGATCGCACATCAATTATATATATAATACTACAGATGGCAGCCGGAAGTTATTCAGTATTCGTGCAATTTTTATGGGACGCATACAATATCGTCAGATCGAAAATCACTTATATATATAATACTACAGATGACAGACGGGAAGTTCGGAATTATTATTGCGATTTTAAAGGGACGCGTACAATATTCACATCTCGGCAATCACTTATATATACAATACTACAGATGACAGCCGGAAGTTATTCAGTATTAGTGCGATTTGAAAGGGACGCGTACAATATTCACATCTCGGCAATCACTTATATATACAATACTACAGATGACAGCCGGAAGTTATTCAGTATTAGTGCGATTTGAAAGGGACGCGTACAATATTCACATCTCGGCAATCACTTATATATACAATACTACAGATGACAGCCGGAAGTTATTCAGTATTAGTGCCATTTGAAAGGGACGCATACAATATTGACATCTCGGCAATCACTTATATATACAATACTACAGATGACAGCCGGAAGTTATTCAGTATTAGTGCCATTTGAAAGGGACGCATACAATATTGACAGCTCGGCAATCACTTATATATACAATACTACAGATGGCAGACGGGAATTTCGGAATTATTATTGCGATTTGAAAGGGACGCGTACAATATATTACAGCTCGGCAATCACTTATATATACAATACTACAGATGGCAGACGGGAAGTTCGGAATTATTATTGCGATTTTAAAGGGACGCGTACAATATTGACAGCTCGGCAATCACTTATATATATAATACTACAGATGGCAGACGGGAAGTTCTGAATTATTATTGCGATTTTAAAGGGACGCATACAATATTGACAGCTCGGCAATAACTTATATATACAATCCTACAGATGGCAGATGTTCCTTTATCATTTACAAACAATATTGCAGCAACATTGATCGATCACATTCGATGCACATTATACACAACTATGCACTTTCATTCATGTTAGCCTGGACGTGTGCTTGTTACTATAACATCGCGTTTAGGAAATATTGATTACGCATATGAACAAACATTACAAACATGCACTGTATGTGTGATATTTGACACTTTCACATTGAGAATCATTGTTTGAAACTAACATTTCAGCAAACAACAAATAAACGCCCACTGTGAAAGCATTCGCGCCGCTCACATACAAACAGGTGAATACAATCAGCAATCATTACAAACTCACTACCATTGGACTAATTGTACTATAAATCCCCCAAACAACATGGCCAATGCATCACTTGTGATCCACATCAGATCAAGTGCTTACCTTGTTACGCTGTTTTGAAAGATGGATGACGATGACATGGTAGACGCTGCTGGTGGTGCTATTGGCGAACTAGCTGTTGGTCGAATCAGGCAGCCTCGGCGGCTCAGACCGAGACGAAGGGGTCGTCTGGTTCGAGGTCCTCGTGTCTACAGGGTGAGACCCACCTTGGAAAACATGAGTGACTTTGAGGTTTTTGATAAGTATCGGCTCGATCGCGAACAGCTCATTGGCCTTTACGAGCTTCTTAAACCTCATTTGGAGCCACGTATACAAATAAGGACTGCTGTTCCCCCCATGAGTAAGATGCTAAGCTGTCTATACGTCCTGGCCTCCGGGAGTTTTCAATCCGGAGAACTGTACATGCATGGCCTGGCTCAAGGTACATTCTCTGGGGTGTTTGATAACTTTCTGAACGCCATGGTACGTATCAGTAAGCAATACATAGGATTCCCACAGAATGATGGTGATTGGAGGCGCCTGAAGCGGGAATTCTTTGATATTGCTCAATTGCCCAATGTCTTGGGAGCCATTGATTGTACCCACATTGCGCTGCGTGCTCCAATTGATGACTTGCCCTTCAGAAATCGCAAACATTTTCATAGCCTCAACGTGCAGTATGTTTGTGACGCACGGATGAGGATTATGCATGTGTATGCGAATTTTGGAGGTGCTTGTCATGATGCCCGCATCCTCTCTCTGTCGTCCCTGTGGAGACAGTTTGAGGAAAGACAAATGCCCCCTGGTTATCTCGTTGGTGAGTATTTGTGCACAACATGGTTAATTATTTTGACAATTGCCCCTGTATTTTTTAACTGTTAGCGTCATGTTCAGCTATAGGATTAAATTTAACCATTTGTTATTTACCGACGCTAATGTCTATTTTTATTGAAATGCAGATATGTAGCATGTCTTACCTTAAGTGTTCAGATAGAGAATGCAATGTAAACATGTAGTTAGCATTTTACACAAGGTTTGTTTTAGGAGAAATACGCATATGTAGCATGTCTTAGATGAAATGGCAATATATTATCTCATGCAATTTAACCCTGTCATTGTCTTTTTCTGCTAATGTCTATTTTTATTGAAATGCAGATATGTAGCATGTCTTACCTTAAGTGTTCATATAGAGAATGCAATGTAAACATGTAGTTAGCATTTTACACAAGGTTTGGTTTAGGAGAAATACGCATATGTAGCATGTCTTAGATGAAATGGCAAGATATTATCTCATGCAATTTAACCCTGTCATTGTATTTTTCTGCTAATGTCTATTTTTATTGAAAAGCAGATATGTAGCATGTCTTACCTTAAGTGTTCATATAGAGAATGCAATGTAAACATGTAGTTAGCATTTTACACAAGGTTTGGTTTAGGAGAAATACGCATATGTAGCATGTCTTAGATGAAATGGCAAGATATTATCTCATTCAATTTAACCCTGTCATTGTCTATTTCTGCTAATGTCTAGTTTTATTGAAATGCAGATATGTAGCATGTCTTACCTTAAGTGTTCATATAGAGAATGCAATGTAAACATGTAGTTAGCATTTTACACAAGGTTTGGTTTAGGAGAAATACGCATATGTAGCATGTCTTCGATGAAATGGCTAGATACAGATTTAGATATAATTTTTTTTTTTTTTTTTATGTTTCTGACAACTTTTAATATGGATTATGGTTTTTAAAAAATATATTTATACAACAATATACTAGTTTAAGTATTCTGTTTGAATTATGTTCTGTTCTAAATTTATAGGTGATTCTGGGTACATGAGCCGGCCTTGGCTCATTACCCCCTTGCGTAGCCCAACTGATGTGTCTGAGGAGCGCTACAATAGGGCTCATAAGAGAACCAGGGCGGTGGTTGAAAGGATGTTCGGGCTCCTGAAGATGAGATTCAGGTGCCTGGACCGTTCTGGAGGAGCACTCCAGTACAACCCAAAGAAGGTGGCTAAGATCGTTGTAGCCTGTAGCGTCCTGCATAATATTGCACAGCGGGCTGGGATGCTGCAGGCCGTCCCGGTGGACAGAGACCTCCTCAGAGATGAGGAGGATGATCCTGTTCTAGAGGGGGAATTCCAGGACGAGGGACTTGATGTCAGAGCAGACGTCATCAACCGCCACTTTAGACGGTAAATAATAGAAGTTACACTGGAGTATTTTCAATAGATGTGAACTCTAGGGAAATGACAAGTAGAGAATTGTGCAAACATGTTAGTATTGATAAAATGTTATAATAATATTTATTTCTCATAATATAGGTGATGCTCTGGGCATTGGGTCCTATAGCGAGTCTTTGCCACCTGGTTTTTATAGAGGACATCAGATGGTAAGTAGAAATGTATGGACTGTTGCTGGCATGATTTGTACACAAATACATAATATGGCATAAATTTTTAAAAATATAACTTTGTTTACACATTACTTATGTACATAATCAGAAAGGGATACTCTAGAATGACTATGGTTCAATGTCACACAGAGGTTTGTTCTGCTCAATATGACTCATCTTCACACTTGATAGAAAATAACACAGGTTCATACACAGGCTTAGTAAGCTAGTGATAGATATTTATTATGAAATGGGGGGTGGGAGAGGGGTACAGAACTGATTCACACACTTGTATGAAATCTTTATATATAATTTCTTACATTAGGGAGATGACTTAATATAAAGACTGAAAGGGAACAATTTGAAGCCTGACAGTGAAGATTTCCAAGACTGACAGTGGGGAAAAAGCCAAGATTGAAATTGAAGTATACCAATGGGATCATGTCTGGCATATTTAAATTCTGCTGACCTTGAAAACCATACAAAGACATGTTCACATGGTAAGTGCAAACTATTTGATAGAATAAGGCTGTGGAGACATCCTATTGGAGACACTTAGATGATTTTCTATTTTGTAGATGGTATTTCCCAGTCCTCTATTTAATGAACTGATGAATAAGACACCTATTGAAGATCAACTGTTTACCCCTGAATTGACATTCAAAGACCATGCATTGTCCAGGTTGGTGTACCAATGCATGCTAGTGAAGACTGTAGAATATTAGTAGCTTACATACATTAGTCATATTTAGTTCTTAATTAGATATTTAGGGATCACAATCAGACACTTAGATGATTTTACTTTTTTAGATGGTATTTCCCAGTCCTCTATTTAATGAACTGATGAATAAGACACCTATTGAAGATCAACTGTTTACCCCTGAATTGACATTCAAAGACCATGCATTGTCCAGGTTGGTGTACCAATGCATGCTAGTGAAGACTGTAGAATATTAGTAGCTTACATACATTAGTCATATTTAGTTCTTAATTAGATATTTAGGGATCACAATCAGACACTTAGATGATTTTACTTTTTTAGATGGTATTTCCCAGTCCTCTATTTAATGAACTGATGAATAAGACACCTATTGAAGATCAACTGTTTACCCCTGAATTGACATTCAAAGACCATGCATTGTCCAGGTTGGTGTACCAATGCATGCTAGTGAAGACTGTAGAATATTAGTAGCTTACATACATTAGTCATATTTAGTTCTTAATTAGATATTTAGGGATCACAATCAGAAAAAGGAATACATATTATAGTTGATATAGAGGTATTTGAATGGACATGAAATATTACATTTATGTTCAGCATACATATATTGTTTACATGTGATATACATTATTATGTATAAATTTAATTTTTGAAATTTAAATATTATTTTTAATCAACAATATAATGGTGTATGTATTTCATTAATTTAAAATGAATGTAATGATTATCTTTAAAAAATGTTGATCAAAGTTAGAGCATAGACACCATATGATTTTAAATGTATTTTATGAATATTTTACAACGTGTGTATTAACTTTGTTCCATTTTTATTATTTGTCATTTCAGATTGGCATCTGATGACTTCATGGAATATTTATTTATTTTCTATTAAATATATATTTTTTTTTTAGCAGATTCTAATATATATCAATATAATCTGTAAATAAATAAAACTTGGACTCCCATGACTGGTAGTTGGCTATTTGACAAGCACATGCATAAGAGAAAATAATGCATTAATAGTAGAAAATAAAATTCTTCAGAGAATATTAAAAGATATATTTTAACATTAATTGGGGAGTCATATTCTTCAATGCTTTTATATTGAAAAAGTATATATTAAAAATATTTAGGATATGTATTAATATTATGATTGTTTTAACATTTAATAAGGTGAAGTGGTTCAATTACATGAAAGTGACAGTGTTGTTGAATGTAAAAAGAATTGTATAAGATCATGTATCTTCCTTAGGTATCTCAAAACATTATTAGAAAATATTTTACAATTATTACATTTATAAATGGTAGGTCATTTAACTTTATAATTTTTAATAATTAGTTATTGGATGCCAGGTTAATCTATGTAATTTTCTAGTGGAGTCATTTAACTATACTTAGTAATATTATGTATTTATTACAATCTTACCTCTTGGGTTAGACATCAAATATCTATATAGAATGTAATTTCCCCTTTAGTTTATTTTGTCAATGTTAAATAAAAATACAATATGTTTGGGTCCTTAAAGGGGTCATTCAAAATGTATATTTTGTATACATTGTTACAAATATCATACAAGAATTTAAACATATTTAGAATGTACTATAGAATTACATTCAGTCTTTAAATATACTTGTTAAAATAAAAATAAATGCACATATCTTAGTGAATGATATAAGGCATCTATATGCAAACAACAATCAGCATCAAAATAGCCTATGTAGAGATGTATTTAATCCACGAATATATATAATTACAATATAATGATTGAATAACAAAACATATTAAGTTGGTCAAATATAAGATTATGATACAAAATGCATACATAACATATAGCTTAATGTCCCTCTACGCTGAAGGCTAAAAAATACCTCATTTAATAAATATATTTCAGTCAGTGTGTAAAACAATCTAGAAGTTAATCTAAATTTGCTTTACTCATATGTTAGACTCATTTAGCAAAAGGAAGGTGCCTAGGTTTATGATATATTAAGCATTATTGTGAAATGTTTATTTAAAGGGACATGAACTCAAAATATACTTAAAGGTAGCCATTTAAAAAAACAATGATTTATACATTCTGAATGAGTATTCTATTTTAATCAACTTTAAAACTTGTCTCATATTATGAATGCTCATTGTGATGTTGCTATCATTACTTTAGAAATAAGGCAGTAAATAGCTAATTTATTTGCTTCAGTACTCTGGACAGAACTTGATTGTTTGGAATAATTGATGCAACAATCGTCAAGGACAACCCAGGTTTTTATTAAACAATTGTCCGTAATATAAAATATCATTATTGATTTTCAAAGAAACATAACAAGATAACTTAACATTTGATAATCGTATTAAATAATAAAGTTGATTAACATTTAATGCTCAATCACCAATGGTAAATTTGTTTGGACAGTGTCCCTTTAAGAGCTTGAAATAGTGTATTTACTTCTCTTCCTATCTTGACATACTTTGCTTGAAAAGCATATCGAGATAGGCTCAGTAGATGAAGATTGGTGGATGCACAGAGATGCCTTATGTGATTGGCTCAACCATGTGCATTTAAATTTCTTATGTTGAGGATATATAAATACTAAGAGAAAATGATTTACATTTTAAAGTCTAAACAATCTTCTATCTCTACAGATCATTTGATACAATTGTTTGTAATGTCTCTTTAAAACTAAAGACGCCATTGCACAATAACATATATGAGCACTTCAGAGAAATACAAGCTCGAGGTTTATTTGCGAATAACAAAGCTGTAGTTTAACATTTATAAACAGATTATCAAAGTTACTGACATTCTTCCCGGAATTTTAACATTAATAAATATTGCGTGGGAAACGCATCTTCAAACACCAGATTAGCATATTTAAACATTAGTGTAATGTCACGCAATAGCACACAATCAATGTGCATTATAAATACATTTAATAGAGCAATGTCAATACTTCACAATCAATTTATTTAAAGAACAATAAAGACATACAATATTAAATGTGTATTTGTATTAAAGAAACAGACCGTTATTAAACCGAGAAATGTCTACAACATTAATAATGTGACAGGATGAGATTTTAAAGAGTATTTAATCATTAATATTTCACGGATCACGGATATTAAATCTGCGTCACACATATCCGCATGACAGGCCCATGAGTTACAAATAAGTCTACATGAAAAATGAAGTTACAGCACCACCAAGCGGTATGTGTAAGGAAGTTACTAAGATATGAAACATTAAGGAACGGCCAATCAGAGTTCATCACACAAACACAACTTGAGTCAGGATGGTCTCACAGACATTATAACAATATTTCAAACTTTTATCCAATCAGATGTACAGATAAATTGTCCCATGGTGCATCTCATGTTTACTTCACCATATAAAAGTCCATTACACGTTGCCATCTTTGTCAGTTCTCTAATGCCTGCAGGCAGTCTTATATATTAATATTATTATAATATATTTAGTAGCCAACCGAGCAGGCATGTCAGTTCCCAGGTTCACCAAGGAGGAGAGCGCTGCACTGGTCCACGCCGTCAAGGACTTTTATCCCCAGCTGTTTGGGAACAAGAGGAGCTCGACAGATGCGCCTGTTAAGAAGGCCCTCTGGGAGTCTATCACCAATGCGGTTAGATTGGTGTGTGACGTCCAGAGGACCCAGGATCAGATCATGAGGAGATTCGGAGATATGAGGTTGCGTTTATCGAAAAAAGTCAACCTCATAAGGGACTGGGTACAAGCCCGTAAAAGAGGGGGCCAAAGAAAGGCCCCGCGGAAACTGTACCTACTCCCTTATGAGGTGACTTTATGCGAGCTCCTCAATCTCCGGGTCCCCAAAAGATTTAGATCCTCGCCATCCTCGGCCTCCTCTTCTTCCCTCCCAGCTGCGGGATCTGAAAGTCCTGACGCGGGGGACAGGGCAGATGCTTCTCCGTCCGGTGGCCTGGGAGGACCCGATAGAGAATCTGAACCAGGTAATTATCCAACTTCATATAATATTTATAATGTTAAAAATCCAAAATGTGTATTTAGTCAGATACTAAACCTATACAGATCTCACAACATACACTACATATGATGTTTAGATATCTGATTTTACATTAGTGATACATGAAATTGGAATGATGTTTATTGCGCTCTACAGAATATGCGTCACAGAGCGGAAATCTAATTTCGCATCCACGTTAACATGGGTTTGCGGAAAGTGGCATTGCTTTATACATGTTGGTCAAATGACGGATGCGTAATTCCGCTTGGAATCATTGCGCAATGATCGCGAAAATGGCATTTCTCATCCACGTTAACATGGGTTTGCGGAAAGTGGCATTGCTTTATACATGTTGTTAAAAATTAAATGGAAAATCTTAGATTAGTGAAGAATACAGTATTCTTATTTTAAATATTATATCTAATAAAAAACGAATAATACTAATAAATTATAACATATGGCCATCAATTGATGATTATGTAATAACAAGCATATATTCTTAAAGATACAGTAAACAACACAACTGATTGAAAATAAGAGTCCAGGATATATTTATCATTCATTTAATTGCGGAAACTATTAACTCATGGGACTACCAAAGGATTAATATTTTTCTATTGATTTGTTATTAATGTAAATATTTTAAACATGGCATGATTAGTATTAATGATATGCAATCCTCATTTAATATATTACAGATATGGATGTGGCTGCTGGATCCTCAAGCCAGGGCTTGTCACAGTATGGTATGTCTCATTTTAATTGACATTTGTCTTAGAAACATGGAATGAACATTACATACTAAATACACATTGTTCTATATTTATATGTAATGTCTATTTAATAGATGAAAATTATATAATTATTCGGATATACTTAAATAACATATTTGATTTTAATTGCATGCTCAATACCATTCATTACATCAACATATGGAGTAGATAATTCATTAACAAACAACAACATTGTGGAATCTATTTAATTTTAGATTAAAGGGATACTGAACTACAATTATTAATATTGTCTTTCACATACAGTATGCAATATTAATAAACATAAAATATAATACTATCATCATATGTGACATATTCTATTGCTAAATGTATTTTAAAATAAATAAAGTACGTTTATGTGCATCTAAATATTTGTTGACCAACCTGGGTTTATATTGATGATTGGTGGATACCTTCAACAAACAATATTTATTGAATCCAATATTCCTTATCTGCCTTTAAGATTAATATCGAACAACATTCGAATTATAATAGGAGTCAATGTTAAATCATTTTTTACAGTTTGAACATAGAAATCAATTATTTAAATTAATCATGTCAGTGTCCCTTTAAGACAAAATAGATTCATTCATCATTACATTATTTTTATTAAAAACTATTGATATATAAATCTAATTATCTGTTGGAGTTACTTTATATATATCTGCATACTCTAACAGCACCATGATTACATATTTGTAATAATAAAGTTTGTTATGTATTGTGATAAATATGTGTTGTGTCCTAAACAAGATTACTGTACATTGAAAAAATGGCTCGATGTGACACATGTTTGTTTAGATTTGTCAACAGATGCTCCTCAATATGTGGTTTGTGTGTATTCTTGTAACTTCTTAAGGACATATGACGGAATTATTCCGTCATAAAACAATTGAGCTAAGTGAAAGCTGTGTCCTTAAATGGTTAAGAACATTGATCATTGGGTATATTTAGATATGCAATAGCAGCATCTGAGATGAATTTGATGTCTAATGTAGTCTGACATTAAACATATGTTGAATACAGATATGTTTACAGAATCCCCTTGATTCAATCAAGCATTTTCTGGTGTAATGACTGCTCTATTCTTCACATTTTAAAGTTGATTAATGTTAAAATTCTAGACAGATGTGATTTAGTGATATCCAAAATGTGTTTAATAATATATATCTATATCATTCATAGAGAGAGTTGGTGTGGGGAGCCCACAGGAATCCAGCAGTGACATAGAGCCGCCTTTGCGGTCTCCTGGTAAGTCCATTGACTCATTTATATGTAATTGAAGGTGTATTGCTAATCAATATTATGATCATGATTCCGATGAAGCATAACATTATAAAAAATCATAGAATTTATCTTCTGATTATATATTTATTTTTTATATTGAGCGATTAATAATTTCTACTTTATTATTCTACACATTTGTTATTCATAAGATGTCTAACATATGTTTTTTTAAAAATTTTTTTTTAACAACAGTCATCAAGTGATACACACATGAGAAATCTTAAATGTTCTATGTACTATGCTTTTATGAATTTAACATTAAGACAAACAATACATTAATATTCTGATTTATTGACAATAACAAATCTATTGTCATTTGTATGCTCCATCAAAATGATGTAAATCATAACTTTGTGTGTGTATATCTTTAATGCAACATTGATGTGCGTATTTGAGCAACAGTAACATATGTTATAATATCTGATCTTAAGGTGTACACAACATGTTATGTTTTACAGAGATTGATGTCACATGTGGGATGGAGGAGGAAGAGGCTGCCTTGGAGTCTGATGGTATGTGAAATATATCTATCATGTTTCCAACATGTTTCTTTTTTTGAAATCATTTTATTGAAGACATTCAAAGTCTACAGCTTTTTCCCTTTAAAAAGGAATATTATTTGTCTGTTCAAATACACTACTGCCCCCTTTCTATATCAGGCAGCATGAAAATCTGCTTGTATATATTTTTTTAAGAATATATAATTCATGCCATCATTATGTCACATGCATATTCCATGCCAAAACACAATAATAAGTTTCACATTGTACAGACAGTCATTGAGATTCATCTGAGTGCCTATATAGATACCATATCCTCATTTCAGAATAGTTTACAGATTCAAACACACTTCGAGGTATATTGAAAACATAATCAATTTTAAATGCGTTGATTTGATGTCAGGATGTATGAGATGTTAATATATTTATTTTACATTTTCAGATGGATCCACCACTTCTGGTCATCTGGATTCCGCCCCTGCCCAGTCACAGACCCCTCCCCGTGCACACACCCCTGACCATGGCCACACCTCTGCACACACCCAGAGCCCTTCCCATCACCAAACCCATGACCATGCCCCGACCACTGCCAGCCCTTCCCATATTTCATATCCTGTCCCTCCCAAAAAACGCCCATACACCCCCCTTCGCCGCTCTCCCCGTATTCTGGCCCGTACAGCTGCCCAGACCCAAACTCCCCACTCCCCAGCTGTACGGCCTACCCTGGAGCAGCAGCTCACCACTCCCCAAGCCATTCCCATCCCTCCCCGAGCCAATCCCATCCCTCCCCCCTGTTTAAACCTTCATTGTCCTGGGTGTCAGATTGTCCTTCCCAGGCACAGCTGTAAGTATCATTCTAAATACACTTTATAAGATACTTAAAGGTACAGTGAAGTTAAATTGGTTAAATTGTGATTCAAATCCAGCATGCAATGTTAAGCCAATGTATAATAGAATACTCTTATGAATTATTCGTCATTCTCTTGATATATTAATTGAAAACAACTTATTCCTATAATTAGTTTAAACAATAAAATAAATGTGGCCATCATTTCTTTATTGTTGGATGAATGTATCCATCAACCAGCATGCACAAACAAGGTTCATCAACAAATATTGGCTTCCATAAAAACCAACATTCTTGCATTCAAAATATAGCTTGACAATTAAAACATATAATGAATATGTGTAATTTCTAAAGATTTGTCATGTCATGCTCTATCTGAATCAGTCCATTAAATATTTAGGTTCAGTGTCCCTTTAATTGGATATCACTACATATACCAAACACCACTACTTGGATACAAAATTTTATGTCCAAATGTGGATACATTATCTCTTGTCTAACCCAGTGGGAATGTAATTTCTTCTGGTTGCTATGTTTACACAGCTTGTCCTCAATGCCAAAATGTTTAAGGATATGTGTGCCTACCACAGTCTAAATTGAATTTTTAAATTGCTAATGTAAGTACAATGTAAATCCTTTAACAAGATTTGATACACTCAAGCTGTATAAGTGGATCATCTAAAACCAATTAAAGGGTTCAACATGTTTGAGTAACATGAGCCTTTAATGATTTCTGTCTGTCTGAATAACCTAATTCATGTGTAAAGAATATATGAAAAATAATTGATGTAAATAATTATTTGTCTTTATGATGACAATGTATGTATTAAAATCTTTTATTCTGTTGTGTAATTATCCTTAATATTAATTTTTATTTTATTTTAGGCTGTGACTCAGCATGGCTCATGCTAGAAGGGATAGCAAGAGTAGAGCAGGCCGTGTTGAGGAACGCAGCTGTCCTGAGAGGGATGAACGACACCATGCAGGCCCAGCTCCGGGTTCAGGACTTGACTCTGCGTGAAATTATGCAATTACGTTCAAGGCCTGAATCTGGAGCTGGACATGCACAGGACAATGAAGAGGATGACCAGTAAGTGGAGGATCTGGATATGCTCCATGGTGGCAGATAATAATCCTCTGTCCACATGTTGAATTTGTATTTATATTGTTGCCATTTGGCCTTTTTATCAGTTTTTTGTTGTGCCTGTTGCACTCTTTTACCTTGTCATGTGTCTCCAATGAGGCTATGCTGGCCCTTGGCAACTCTCTTCATGGACTGTGATGCACTGTGTTACCTTGCCATGTGTCTCCAATGGGGCTATGCTGGCCCTTGGCAACTCTCTTCATGGACTGTGATGCACTGTGTTACCTTGCCATGTGTCTCCAATGGGGCTATGCTGGCCCTTGGCAACTCTCTTCATGGACTGTGATGCACTGTGTTACCTTGTCATGTGTCTCCAATGGGGCTATGCTGGCCCTTGGCAACTCTCTTCATGGACTGTGATGCACTGTGTTACCTTGTCATGTGTCTCCAATGAGGCTATGCTGGCCCTTGGCAACTCTCTTCATGGACTGTGATGCACTGTGTTACCTTGTCATGTGTCTCCAATGGGGCTATGCTGGCCCTTGGCAACTCTCTTCATGGACTGTGATGCACTGTGTTACCTTGTCATGTGTCTCCAATGAGGCTATGCTGGCCCTTGGCAACTCTCTTCATGGACTGTGATGCACTGTGTTACCTTGCCATGTGTCTCCAATGGGGCTATGCTGGCCCTTGGCAACTCTCTTCATGGACTGTGATGCACTGTGTTACCTTGTCATGTGTCTCCAATGGGGCTATGCTGGCCCTTGGCAACTCTCTTCATGGACTGTGATGCACTGTGTTACCTTGTCATGTGTCTCCAATGGGGCTATGCTGGCCCTTGGCAACTCTCTTCATGGACTGTGATGCACTGTGTTACCTTGTCATATGGCTCATATATTCCTTATTTTTACAAGATTATTTATAAACGTTGTGTATGTTTTCTTACATACTAATAAAATAAATTTTATTTCACAAATCTTTGTCCTCATTCTTCCTGTTATTTTTTGCAAGCTCTAGTTTATGTTGTTTATCCTTAAAGGGACCTAACAAATCTATTTGTTATAATGAAATCATATATGTAAGACAATAGTAAATGACTTTAAGATTAACATCTCCAATGTAATCTTATTATTTGTGTTTATATTATTTTCTCTTAGCTCTATCATTGCCTGATTATGATTAGCAGAGTAATTTCTTTATATATGTATATATATTTTTGTATTTGTGTATATATGTATATTTAAATGTTCATATCCATGTGTGTATTTATAAACTCTGCATGAATTGATGCACCTTTACCAAATGATCTGAGTATTGATACAATGATATAATCCCTGTAAAGTGTTCATTTTATTTAAATAGTATTGACTATGTGTATGCTCTTTTTAAAAACAAAATAATGTCCCTTTAAGTGATGTTGATCACTATTGTAAATGAATGTATTTCCATTTGTAAAGCGTTTTTGTCCTTTTTACAAGAACAAGGACATATAGTTTTATTAATAAACAATCTTATTGTAATGTTGACAGCACCTGTATTTCATTTTCAAATCTATATTATTGTCAAAGTGTAACCAAATCAATCTCTGTGTGTAATACAAATAATGTAGATGATGAATATTAGTTAACTAATATGTTAACAAAATACATCTCCTCCCATATATGGCTATAGGTAGGCTGACCATAATTAAACTTGAATAAATGACACGTTTAATCAATACATGTATAACTATTGTTATTCAACAACAATCCAAAGATATCTTAAAACATCAATGGCATATGTATTTCTCATGTGTATCTTTTAAATGTTAAAGATATACACCATAGCTATAGTTCAAGGGACAGTCAAGTCCGAAAAGATGATTCATAATTTGGTGACATTCCTAGATAGCAATCTACACACATACTAGTTCCTAAAATATAAATACGTTTCTTAATGATATGCCAAGATGTCACTGAGTCCTTGTATTGTCTGCGGTTTTTCAGCGATCTCGGATGCGCCATGTTGCTTAAGACGTCACCTGCCAGGCTGTCCAATGATTCCTTGTATTGACTGACGTTCTTACGTGATCAGGAATATGCCTTTTATTGGATTGCGTTTTGACGCGATCAAGGATGCGCCTTTTTTTTTTGGGCGTTCTTACGTGATCAATAATGTGCCTTTCATTGGATGGCGTTCTTACGTGATCAAGGAAGCGCCATGTTAAGACGGCACATGTAAAGTTAAAAAAACGTGTGATTGGATTGCGTAGTCCCGCAATATTTGTGCACGTTAAAAACGTTTGTGACTGCATGCAATTTTAAAAAGCTTGCGAATATGTATTATTTGCATCATGTTACATTGTTGACCCGTAGCTGATAAAGACCAACACATTCTCTTTTGCTGGATGTCTGGTTGAATCAACGAACGAAAGCAAAATGTTTTCATGCATAGGATATTTCTAGGCAAGTGCAAATCTCTACAGTCCATGTTTAATATGTTTGTCAACAATGTTCCTTTTTCTTAAAAATTAATGTTGTGTTTAATGTTGAACATATCTAATTAATAAATATGCGCTATTGTGTTTGAATAAAGTAATCAATATGCATTTATCATATGCTAAATATATGATGCCGACTTCTTCTAAATGTAATTTCGTTGTATATTTTATGAAAGGTTCATTAGACACTCACATTATAAATAAAAATATTTGATTTTGTCTCTAGTTAGATAGTCCATTGTTTAACCAATAGGTTTATTTTGTCTTGTGTTGTAAGAAAATGTAAGTAATTTTCTTACTCCTCGCAAAGCCAATGAGTTTCATGTGAGTACCATCTCCAGCTTTGTCCAGTTTGTGTAAAGGTTCTTTTCATATGTTAATGATGGGGTATTGTGTTTTACGGTTGTAATGGTGGTTCATCTATATTTAAAATATAGCTAACCCTATTTTATTTGCAAGTGTTTGAAGCTTTTTAATATTGCTATCAGTATATGTTAATCTTGTTGTTTGTAGTAGTGTCTATTACATACAGTTATGTAAAAAATATAGGATACTGTCCCTTGAATGCAAATGTTGTTTTTTTGTATCATGTATGAGATCCACATAGTTTAATCTTCAAATATATTTTTGTTAGCATATTTCACCCCCCCACTCCTAAAAGGACTTTAAACCATATTCATTGTTAAAATAAAAATAGTTACAATAAAATATTAACACAATAATGTCTCTTAAAGAAAATAGACTTTATTTAACACGTCAATATAAATGTGATTTTCAAATATTTTTTTTGACAAAGTACATGTAGATATAGCAACAAGCTTAAAATGTGTTAGCATATGTAATGTTGTTAAAGGGACAGTTTCGAAAAAAAATATTTTTACATTATTCGAAAAGTCAATTCTGTAATAACAAGGATATCAAATGTTTCTCAACAATTGAACATTTGCTATCTAAATTTGCTATCTAAACCTATGAGGTTGGTGTGCTCATTTCTTAAATCTTGAAGAGTGCTTGTAATCATTATACAATTTGAGCACTAGAGGGCATTTGGATAGCATTTGTATATGTAAAATCTTGTGCTCATACAGCATATTATTGACCATGTATTGATCATTGATATCTAAAATGTTGTTATGTCAGAACAACAAATAAGTGGTCATTTTTCATAGTCATAGATACAAGGGTAAGCACATAAGTCACACATGTATTTCTCCATGTTTTGTTGTTTCAAACTTTATAATGCGTAATACAGTGTTTTCTTTGTAATCAATAATTTTCTGACTGTCCCTTTAAGCTGTGTTATTGGCATTCAAACAGTAATATGCCATCATGGATAATTGTTATGGTAATTTAGTTAGCGATTCGGGAAACAGTTTGGACATCACATCACAGAAACCAATCAATATCATGAACAAGGATAGGTATGTGATGATGTGGTTTTCACACACTTATAACCCACACTCTGCAAAGAATCTTCCTCCATGGACCCGGTCCCATAGATGTCGATTATATACAGAGTGTGGTCCACAAGTGTATGAAAACCACATCATCACATACCTATCCATTACACAAAAAACAAAATTTAAGATTGAAAAAAAAACTTACTTCCTCTTCCTTCCCCTCTTCCCACGGGGCTGAGGCTCTGGGAGAGGCAACTGCCGACTCCGAAGAGTCCTCCTTGGAGCTGTTGTGGGAGGAGTGGAAGGAAGAGTACTGGGACGACCAAGGTGAGGAGTAGATGGCTGAGGAGGAGGAGGAGAAGATGGCTGAGGAGGAGGAGGAGAAGATGGCTGAGGAGGAGGAGGAGTAGATGGCTGAGGAGGAGGATGAGATGGGCCGGCAGGAGGAGATGGCCCAGCAGCAAGAGGCCCAGCAACAAGAGGCCCAGCAACAGGAGGTAGACCAGCATGCGCCTCCCGGAAAAATGTGAACATTTCCTGATGAAGATTGAACATTCTTGTTTGTCCTTCTTGTATTGTATTCAGTATACTGATTATTTCGTTTTGGCCTTGAATTATTTGATTCTGCCCATCAAGTATTCTGCGTCGTCCTTCTATGTTTTCTATCCGGGAGGTACGCATCTGGTCTATGTACTCCAGTAGAACCCGCACCTCCGCTATTTCTTCTTGTTGTGCCTGTTGAACCCGTGCACGGCGGGGTGCCCGTGCACGGCGGAGTGCGGGTCTTTGAGGGACCTCGGGTTCCGCGGCTTCAGCGGCATCCTCCTGTGCTTCCGGGGCCTCTTGATCATCTCCCGTGCGCTGTTCGTCACGGGGGGCCTCTTCCCTCCGAAGTGGGAATTCCTCACCACCACTCTCATCCCGGGGAGATGCAGGAGGCTGTGCTGCCTCGTCCCCAGACTCTGTATATTAAAAAAAAAATAAAAAAAGAAATGTATATATTAGCATATTTGCAAATAAAGGTTTAAATGACTTAGCTTACGATACAATTACAAATGCAGAATCATTAATCCACTTTGAAATCTAACAAACAATCAATACGATTTCCGCTTTTTCTAAACAGTGTTTGTGATATCTGGTCAATGTGAATGTTTTTGCGTTTGTTTTCAGTCTGTTTAAATGCACACCTAACCTATAGCCTAGATACTGATGTAACCGCTAAGTAATAGAATGCGTGTAAACAGCGTAATAGCATTAATCGGATCCTTAACACATGAAACCCAATGTTTTATCTTTCATGATTTATAAGCATACATTTAGTATCAACTTTCGAATGTACTTTTGTTATCTAATTAGCTTCATTCTCTGGATATTCTTTGCTGAAAAGCATATCTAAATATGTTTATAAGATTCTGATTGTTAGCTGAATATAGCTGCCTCCTGTGATTGTTTCACCGTGTGCATGGCTATTTCTTCATTAAAATATATCTCAAGAATGAATCAAATTATGTAATATAAGTACATTTGAATGTTTTGTCAAATTGTATTCGCTACCTCAATCATGAAAGTAAATGTTTGCGTATAGTGTCCATTGAAATACATTCGTATGTGAAATTATTGTTAAATGAGCTTACCGTCAGATGAGAGTGGCAGGTTCCCGGTATCGATTCCTCCGATACCGACTACTTCCACCTCGGAGATGCTGGGCCGCAACATTTCCTCCCATCTGCAGTACTCCATTTCAAGGGCAGGGCCGCCACCGGTCCCTGCGGCATGTCGGGCCTCCAGGCTTAACTTTTTTTTAAGTTCAAGTTTACAGTCCCGGTACCGATGTTTGATGGAATCCATATCCCTGTTCCGGCAACCCACTGCATTGACTGCATTCCGAATCTCGTTCCAGAGCCTCCTCCTGTCAGTCGGGGTAGTCTTCTGGTGCTGCAGCATCCTATACCTGGCCATATAGGCCTCTACGAGGGCCTCCTTCTCCTCCATCGTAAACCTCGCCTCCCTAGTCGCCTTGGCCTTCCCCTGTGACGATGCCCTCTGTTTCCCGGACTGTGAAGCCCTACTCTGACCGCCACTGGGCCCAGCCACTTGGTCATCTTGAACCAAGTGGCTGGGTCCACCCACCGCTTCCACCCCCGCTTCCTGCCCCCCTTCCTGCCCCCCTTCCTGCCCTGTTCCTCTCCCCCTCCCTCTACTCCCCCCTCTACCTGTCCCCTGCCTGGCCTCCATCTCCTCCCTAAACTAAACCCCAAATAATAAAAAAAAAGTGAGTGTGATGAAATGAAAGGGGGTCAAAATAAAGAACTAAAAAGACAAAAAAGGTGCTTAAAGTGTGAGGGATGTAAAAAAAAACAAAGAGGGTAAGGAGTATTTAAATAAACGAAAAGAATAAGACTAAAAGGAGGATATGTAAACTAAATGTAACTAGGGGATGGGTATGGGATGGGTATGGGGTATGGGATAAGAGTAAATGGGATGAAAGGGAATGGGACTACAAGGAATGGGGTATGGAGTGTAGTATGAGGGGGTAGGGGGTATGGAGTGTATGTAGTGTTATTGATAAGTGTATGTATGTATTGAATGTGTTTGCGTGTAAATGTGTTAAGTGTACAGATAAATCACTCGCTCGCTAACTAACACTACTTCTAATTCTCAATAACAAACACTCCCACTAACGCTCACTAACTACCACTAACTGACGCTCACACTAACAACTATCACTAATAACTCCCACTAACTCACTCACGCTCCCACTAACAGACTCTCTCCCACTCCCGCTACCTCCCACTAACTCACTCACTCTCTCACGCTAACACTACCAACTGACTATCTCACGCTAACACTACCAACTGACTCTCTCACGCTAACACTACCAACTGACTCTCTCACACTAACACTAACTCACTCTCAAAAAATCGCAAAATCTCTATTCTTAACTCTCCAAAGACCCACCAGCAACACAGTCAAAGAAGCCCTGCTTGTGTGGTGCTTATATACCCTGTGTAAATGTTTAATGATGTCCCAATTTCCATTGTAATTAGTGTTCAGGTGTGCTTTATTAGCAATTAATATTATTGCAATGTGTATTAGGTGTGTTAATTTGCGCATGCTCATTTTGAGTTGGTATTTGTGGAATGTGTAGAATGCGATGATGTCATAGTGGTCGTTTTCTCTAACATTGTCCAATAGTATTCTTTTTAAATGTGAATTTGCGATGGTGTGTTCTTCGTGAAGTGTTGTATATGTATGTTTTTCATAATATATAATGATATTGAATGCGATTTTTTTTTTAGTGTATGTATATATTTTTTAATCCTTGTTGTTATTGTGCGATTTTCCGCATCTTAAAGTATATGCGTATTCCACGTATAAATAGTATTAAAACTTCCCCCGCTTGTGAATGTGTAATGCTTGTGTGCTTTGTTGATTGATTGATGTTGTGACATTTGCGGCGTGTTATTGTTGTGCATGATGTGGTATGCGTCATATGACCGAGCTGTGCGTATTTCTCGCGAGATCGAGTGTTAGGTGAAAAAAGCTATTTTTTGCCTTTCCCATTGTTCTCTATGGGAGACTGTCTAACGCGGGCAGGATTACGCGTGTGACATACACGCGTTAGGAGCATCGTTAGATGGTCTTATATTAACTCTAAATACCGGAGTCAAACAATGCCGTGCGTTAGACATAAAACACGCGTGGCGTTAACAGCCCATCTACCGCCGAACTCTAAATCTAGCCGTAAAAATTCTGGAGTAGACTGTCCCTTTAAGAGAGAACATTATAAAGTCTATTATACTTTTATCTTTGTAAATGTGATGTTTCTGTATTTGATTTTTGATTTAAAGGGACATTCTGGTCAGAATTAAAATGCACATCGATGAATCAGATCCTTGGAAATAAACATAATTGCAATATACTTGTATTGGCAAAAATGGTTGTTGTAAAGTTATCACAGGCTTAGTGTTAGCATTTTTCTCTGCCTGTGCATGTGAAGCATACCTAGATATTGTCTGTGCACCTGCCTTTTATTTACTGCAACTGTTTAGAGCACCAATGTTTTTTTCTCTTGTCAGCAGTGATGTAAATGAAGTCATTACCAGATGATACAAGCACCGTAGGCTTTCTGAGGACGTGCTGAGTTTAAATGCTGGTGCACAGAGCATACTTAAGTACACTCTTGCAACTGCTATAACTGTAAATAGAAGCATTTTTGCTAGTTCACGTATATTACAAAAATGCTTCTTTTTAAATATGTAATTCCTCTATGTGTATTTAAATTTTAGCTGTAATGTCCCTTTAAATGGATTGGACAGAGCATGAACTTTCAAACAGACTTTCAATTTTCTTTTGTTATCTATTTTGCTTAGTTTGCTTGGTATTCTTTGTTAAAGAGTAAACCTAAGTGAGCTCAGGAGTGTGCACGTGTTTTTAGCCATCTGGTGGTAGAGTTTGCAACTTTGTGTATAGTAATGTTATACAAAGCATAAATGTTAGCGCTCCACTTGTAATCTACCCCAAGGGGTATATTTATCTGCTGCGGATCCAGCTGTTTCTGCACGAGCCTTCAGGTTTGCCAGAAACAAGAGCTAAGAACGCTGCTCCTTAACTCATCTGCCACCTCTGAGGCGGCGGATAGCAATCATCCCAATCGGATACGATTGGGATGATTGACACCCCCTGCTAGCGGCCGATTGGCCACAAATGTGCAGGGGCGGCATTGCACAAGCATTTCACTAGAAATGTTTGTGCAATGATAAATGCTGAGCCTTCTTTTTTCAAGACCTCTGCAATTCGCCCTGGCATGCTGTCAATCAACTTCAGGGCCACATCCTGACTGATGGCAGCCCATTCTTGCTTAATCAATGCTTGGAGTTTGTCAGAATATGGGGGGGGGGGGGTGTTCAACCGCCTCTTGAGGATTGACCAAAAGTTTTCAATGGGATTAAGGTCTTAGGAGTTTCATGGCCATGGACCCAAAATTTCAATGATTTGTTCCCCAAGCCACTTAGTTATCACTTTTGCCTTATGGCAAGATGCTCCATCATGCTGGAAAAGGCATTGTTCATCACCAAACTGTTCTTGGATGGTTGGGAGAAGTTGCTCTTGGAGGATGTTTCTGTACCATTCTTTATTCATGGCTGTGTTTGTAAGCACAATTGTGAGTGAGCCCACTCCCTTGGCGGAGTAACAACCCCACACATGAATGGTCTCAGGATACTTTACTGTTGGCATGACACAGGACTGATGGTAGAGCTCCCCTTTTCTTCTCTGGACAAGGTTTTTCCAGATGCCCCAAATAATCGGAAAGAGGATTCATCAGAGAAAATGACTTTACCCCAGTCCTCAGCAGTCCAATCCCTGTACCTTTTGCAGAATATCAGTCTGTCCCTGATGTTTTTCAAAGACAGAAGTGGCTTCTTTGCTGCCCATCTTGACGCCAGGCCATACTCCAAAAGTCTTCGCCTCACTGTGTGCAGTTGTACTCACACCTGCCTGCTGCCATTCCTGAGCAAGTTCTGCACTGTGGTGCCCCGATCCCGCACCACCTGGCGCTTGCCGGACTTTCTTGGGCACCCTGAAACCTTCTTCACAACAATTGAACCTCTATCCTTGAAGTTCTTGATGATCCAATAAATGGTTGATTTAGGTGCAATCTTAGTAGCAGCTAGACATGTGCGCAGCGGAAAAATTTGTTTTGGTTCGTTTCAGACCGATTCTGATTTTATTGAATTTAGTTTCAGATCGATTCGAATTCAGATACATTTGAATGTATTCGTTTCAGCTTCATTCGGATTCAAATAAATTCGGATGTATTTGTTTCGGATTCGATTAGTAAATTCGGAAGTTTGATATGTGTTATGTTGATTCAGATGGTTCCAAGTTACACAAACTGTATTATTTCACTGTTCTATCTCACTAAATCTCACTAAATTTCATTTTTATACTGAATTTTGATTAGTCCATGGCCATTCGAATGTAACAAATAAATCCAAACTAATTTCGATTTATTCGTTACAAATGCATTTGGATTAGTTTAGTTTCGTTGCTAGGGTAATTCAGAACAAAACGAAACCCACATGTCTAGTAGCAGCAATATCCTTGCTCTTTTTGTGGAAAGCAATGATGACTGCGCGTGTTTTCTTGCAGGTAACCATGGTTAACAGAGGAAGAACAATGATTTCAAATACCACCCTCCTTTTAAAGCTTCCAGTCTGTTATTCTACCTCAATCAGCATGACAGAGTGGTCTCCAGCCTTGTCCTTGTCAACACTGACACCTGATGTCAGCTGGTCCTTTTGTGGCAGGGCTGAAATGCAATAGAAATGTTTTTTAGGGGATTAAGATAATTTTTATGGCAAAGTGGGACTTAGCAATTAATTGCAATTGATCTGTTCACTCTTCATAACATTTTGGAGCATATGCAAATTGCCATTATAAAAACTGAAGCAGCAGACAATGCGAAAATGAATATTTGTGTCATTCTCAAAACTTTTGGCCAGTACTGTACATACAGTAGTTACACACTGCTAAATACACGTGCACTCTCCTGAGTGCCTATCAGCCTATCTAGTGTTTATAGTAACATTATACATAGATACATACACTGCTGTCATAGACTGCTAAATAGACGTGCACACTCCTGAGTGCCTATCAGCCTATCTAGTGTTTATAGTAACAATATACATAGATACATACACTGCTGTCATAGACTGCTAAATACACGTGCATGCTCCTGAGCGCCTATCAGCCTATCTAGTGTTTATAGTAACAATATACATAGATACATACACTGCTGTCATAGACTGCTAAATACACGTGCACACTCCTGACCTATCAGTCTTCCTAGGGCCAGATTACAAGTGGAGCGCTAATTAATGCTTCGGCTCGAGTGTTAATTGCACTAGAAGGGGGATATTTATCAAAGCGTCAACTATGTTGCATTCGCCGGCATCAATACGCTCGCCTAACAACGCAAAATATTGCGGCCGCAGATGTCAATACGATCTCTATATTTATTTTAAAAAAGCTGTCAAAAACACGCGCACCAAGTACGGGGCAATGAGCATCGGACTGTTGTTAACTAACAGTCATCAATGACGCTGCTATTCGTGTTTTGACAAACTTTATTTATACCATTTCACTAAACGCTGCTACTATACTAAAGTGTTTAACCCCTATCCCACCACCACCGCAACCTAAATAAAGTTATTAATCCCTATCCCGCCGCTCCCGACACCGCCGTGACCTAAATAAAGTTTTTAACCCCTATCCCGCCACTCCCCGAAACTGCCGCCACTAAATAAACTTATTAACCCCTAAACCTCTGGTCTCCCACATCACCACCACTAACTAAACCTATTAACCCCTAAACCATCAGCCCCATATCGCAAAAAACTAAATTAAGCTATTAACCCCTAAACCGAACAACCCCCTTTAAATTAAAATTAAAACATCCCTATCTTAATATAAATTAAAACGTACCTGTAGAATTAAAATAAACTAATTTTCAATAAACTAAATTACATATTTAAAAAACCTAAAACTACTAAAATTATTTAAATATACAATTAAACATTATTACAAAGTCCTAAATTACAAAAAAAAACACTGTTACAACCCCCCCCCACTAAATTCCGAAAAATAACAAACCAAATTATCAAAAATAGCCCTATCAAAATAAAAAGCCCCCCCCCCAATAAAAGAAAAGCCTAGCCTACAATAAACTACCAAAGGCCCTTAAAGGGGCCTTTTGTGGGGTATTGCCCCAAAGATATCAGCTCTTTTACCTGTAAAAAAATACAAACATCCCCCCAACAGTAAAACCCACCACCCAACCAACCCCCCAAAATAAAAACCCTAACTCTAAAAAAACCTAAGCTCCCCATTGCCCTGAAAAAGCCATTTGTATGGGCTTCGCCCTTAAAAGGGCATTTAGCTCTTTTACATTGACCAGACCCTAATCTAAAAATAAAAACCACCCAAAAAAACCTTAAAAAACCTAACACTAACCCCCGACGATCCACTTACAGTTCTTGAAGGATCCATCTGGGGGTTTATGTTAGGGTGTTAGGTGTAAACGTAACTTGTTTTCTACCATAGAAATCAATGGGCTTTCGGTGCTTTCAGACTCCTATTGATTTCTATGGCATCTGCGGCCTCAAGGGTGGCAGATTGAAAACCAGGTACGATGCGTCGGAATAGCCGTGAGCGTACCTGTTAACTATTTGATAAATGGAGAAAAGTGTCAAATAGAGCCGAATGTGCCGAACATCTGTAATGACGTAAGCATCGATCTGCGTCGGATTGAGATCGTGGGATCGTATGTTACGTCACAAATTTCAACATTTGCCGATCTTGAGACTTTGATAACTAGGTCAGATCAATCTCGCAACAATTACGATACGGAATTCCTGCAAATTTTCATTTAAAACTTTGATAAATAGGCCCCGAAATAATTTTTTTGCGCTTGTCGAGTTGAAAGTATATTGTGTTTTCTAGTATTCTAACCCAATTAGCGCAAAAAGTAGAACTTAGGAAAAGCAAGCACCTTACTCTCGCGCAAACCCAAAACTAATTTGCGCTAACCTGACATGAAAATATAAATATTTCACATTCCAATGTTCTTCACATAACAGAATATGTTCTATTTATTCATATATATATGACTTTTTGGACAATATTTATCTATACTTAGATAGACAGATAGATAGATAGATAGATAGATAGATAGATAGATAGATAGATAGATAGATAGCGATAAATAGATAGATGATTAGATAGAGGTATAGATATATACAGATATATATAGGAATATCTATTTATAAATATATAGAACATACTCCGCTATGTGCAGAACATTGAAATGGGAAATATTTACATTAAATACATAGTTAAAGCCTTTGCTAGAAATTAATATTGCATTAATATGCTTTTAAATGTTTTCATCTACTTAACTGCAAAGTGCACCTACTTAATATTTAATAAAGGTTTTAACATATTCATCTTTACGCATCTTTAGACATATATATATATAAATGTGTCTCTATGTTAAAGCCCATTGCAGCTTTTTTTTTCTAACACTATTTATTTTAATATTTTTGAGCCTTTATAACTTTTGTGTACAATATTTTTTGTAATAATGTTATTATTAGATAGTGTTAAAATGAGTGTAACTGTATTGTGTAATATATATTTATTAGATAGTGTTAATATGAGTGTAACTGTATTGTGTAATATATATTTATTAGATATTGTAATTATGTGTGTAACTGTACTGTGTAATGTATATTTATCAGATAGTGTTAATATGAGTGTAACTGTACTGTGTAATATATATTGTGTATATTTATTAGATAATGTTAATATGAGTGTAACTGTACTGTGTAATGTATATTTATTAGATAGTGTCAATATGTGTGTAACTGTACTGTGTAATGTATATTTATTAGATAGTGTTATTATGTGTGTAACTGTACTGTGTAATGTATATTTATTAGATAGTGTTAAAATGAGTGTAACTGTACTACGTAATGTATATTTATTAGATAGTGTTATTATGTGTGTAACTGTACTGTGTAATGTATATTTATTAGATAGTGTTAAAATGAGTGTAACTGTACTACGTAATGTATATTTATTAGATAGTGTTATTATGTGTGTAACTGTACTGTGTAATGTATATTGTGTATATTTATTAGATAATGTTAATATGAGTGTAACTGTACTGTGTAATGTATATTTATTAGATAGTGTCAATATGTGTGTAACTGTACTGTGTAATGTATATTTATTAGATACTGTTATTATGAGGGTAACTGTACTGTGTAATGTATATTTATTATACAGTGTTATTATGTGTGTAACTGTACTGTGTAATGTATATTTATTAGATAGTGTTATTATGAGTGTAACTGTACTGTGTAATGTATATTTATTATACAGTGTTATTATGTGTGTAACTGTACTGTGTAATGTATATTTATTAGATAGTGTTAAAATGAGTGTAACTGTATTGTGTAATATATATTTATTAGATAGTGTTAAAATGAGTGTAACTGTATTGTGTAATGTATTTTTATTAGATAGTGTTATTATGTGTGTAACTGTACTGTGTAATGTATATTTATTAGACAGTGTTATGTGTGTAACTGTACTGTGTAATGTATATTTATTAGATAGTGTTATTATGTGTGTAACTGTACTGTGTAATGTATATTTATTAGATAGTGTTATTATGTGTGCAACTGTACTATGTAATGTATATTTATTAGATAGTGTTATTATTTGTGTAACTATACTGTGTAATGTATATTTATTAGATAGTGTTAAAATGAGTGTAACTGTATTGTGTGATGTATATTTATTAGATAGTGTTAAAATGAGTGTAACTGTACTGTGTAATGTATATTTATTAGATAGTGTTATTGTGTGTGTAACTGTACTGTGTAATGTATATTTATTAGATAGTGTTAAAATGAGTGTAACTGTATTGTGTAATGTATATTTATTAGATAGTGTTATTATGTGTGTAACTGTACTGTGTACTGTATATGTATTAGATAGTGTTAAAATGAGTGTAACTGTATTGTGTAATGTATATTTATTATATAGTGTTAAAATGAGTGTAACTGTATTGTGTAATGTATATTTATTAGATAGTGTTATTATGTGTGTAACTGTACTGTGTAATGTATATTTATTAGATAGTGTTAAAATGAGTGTAACTGTATTGTGTAATGTATATTTATTAGATAGTGTTATTATGTGTGTAACTGTACTGTCTAATGTATATTTATTAGATAGTGTTTAGTGATGTTGCGAACCTAAAAATTTGGGTTCGCGAACAGAGAACTCGAACTTCCACAAAAGTTTGTGAACGGGCGAACCGGTTGAACCGCCATAGACTTCAATAGGCAGGCGAATTTTAAAACCCACAGGGATTCTTTCTGGCCATAATAGTGATGGAAAAGTTGTTTCAAGGGCACTAACACCTGGACTGTGGCATGCCGGAGGGGGATCCATGGCAAAACTCCCATAGAAAATTACATAGTTGATGCAGAGTCTGGTTTTAATCCATAAAGGGCATAAATCAGCTAACATTCCTAAATTGTTTGGAATAACGTGCTTTAAAACATCAGGTATGATGTTGTATCGATCAGGTAGTGTAAGGGTTACGTGTAAGGGTTACGCCCGCTTCACAGTGTGCAGTGTAGGTGATATACCTGCCCTGACCATGCTTTGCAGACCAGGTATCAGTGGTCAGATGGACCCTTGCCCCAACACTGTGTGCCAGACATGCCATTATAGCAGACTTATATGGCTATGGCGTTGCTTTTTGGTAATTAGAAGGCTGCTAAATGCCACTGCTCAGCCACACGTGTAGTAGACAACCCAAAGTATTGATCTAGGCCCATTTTGGTATATTTCATGCCACCATTTCACCGCCAAATGCGATCAAATAAAAAAAAATTGTTCACTTTTTCACAAACTTTAGGTTTCTCACAGAAATTATTTACAAACAACTTATGCAATTATGGCATAAATGGTTGTAAATGTTTCTCTGGGATCCCCTTTGTTCAGAAATAGCAGACTTACATGGCTTTGGCGTTGCTTTTTGGTAATTAGAAGGCTGCTAAATGCCACTGCGCACCACACGTGTTTTATGCCCAGCAGTGAAGGGGTTAATTAGGGAGCATGTAGGCAGCTTGTAGAGTTAATTTTAGCTTAAGTGTAGTGTAGTAGACAACCCAAAGTATTGATCTAGGCCCATTTTGGTATATTTCATGCCACCATTTCACCGCCAAATGCGATCAAATTTTAAAAAACTTAAATTTTTTCGCAATTTTAGGTTTCTCACTGAAATTATTTACAAACAGCTTGTGCAATTATGGCACAAATGGTTGTAAATGCTTCTCTGGGATCCCCTTTGTTCAGAAATAGCAGACATATATGACTTTGGTGTTGCTTTCTGGTAATTTGAAGGCCGCTAAATGCTGCTGCGCATCACACGTGTATTATGGCTAGCAGTGAAGGGGTTAATAAGGTAGTTTGTAGGGAGCTTGCAGGGTTAATTTTAGCTTTAGTGTAGAGATCAGCCTCCCACCTGACACATCAGACCCACTGATCCCTCTCAAACAGCTCCCTTCCCTCCCCCACCCCACAATTGTCCCCGCCATCTTAAGTACTGGCAGAAAGTCTGCCAGTACTAAAATAAAAGGTTTTTAAATTTGTTTATTTTTTTTTAGCATATTTACATATGCTGTGGTGTAGCATCCCCCCTTAGCCTCCAACCTCCCTGATCCCCCCCAAAACAGTTCTCTAACCCTCCACATCTGCCTTATTGGCGGCCATCTTGGGTACTGGCAGCTGTCTGCTATTATTTCACAGTCAAAATTTTTTATTTTTTTTTAAATGTACACTACTGTTACACCAGATATGAGTGGTGGCACTGGGCAAGTGGGCACAGTATACGCTGTGAGCCTGACACACACTCTGGCAGGCAGGCACCTGCAATTAGATTACACAGGGAAAAAAAAAAAAGCAGACTGATGTTCTAGCCCTAAAAAGGGCTTTTTGGAGTGCTGTCCTTACAGCAGAGATCAGATGAGTCCTTCAGGACTGTAGTGGACACTGAATACACTAGTGTAGCTATCGATTTCCCTATTAAATCAGCAGCAGCTACACTGTCCCTCCTCTCACTAAGAATGCAGCTTCCAAATGAATCTAAAATGGATGCTGTCCAGGAGGTGTGAGGGTCTGGGAGGGAGGGTCTGCTGCTGATTGGCTGTAATGTGTATTCTGACTGTGAGGTACAGGGTCAAAGTTTACTCAATGATGACGAATAGGGGGCAGATCGAACATGGCATAAGTTCGCCCGCCGAGGCGAATGCGAACATGCTATGTTCGCCGGGAACTATTCGCCGGCGAACAATTCGCGATATCACTAATAGTGTTATTATGTGTGTAACTGAACTGTGTAATGTATATTTATTAGATAGTGTTATCACGTGTGTAACTGTACTGTGTAATGTGTATTTATTAGACAGTGTTTTTATGAGTGTAGCTGTACTGTGTAATGTATATTTATTAGATGGTGCTATTATGTGTGTAACTGTACTGTGTAATGTATATTTATTAGACAGTGTTATTATGTGTGTAACTGTACTGTTTAATGTATATTTATTAGATAGTGTTATTATGTGTGCAACTGTACTGTGTAATGTATATTTATTAGATAGTGTTATGTGTGTAACTGTACTGTGTAATGTATATTTATTAGACAGTGTTATTATGTGTGTAACTGTACTGTGTAATGTATATTTATTAGACAGTGTTATTATGTGTGTAATTGTACTGTGTAATGTATATTTATTAGATAGTGTTATTATGTGTGTAACTGTACTGTGTAATGTATATTTATTAGACAGTGTTATTATGTGTGTAACTGTACTGTGTAATGTATATTTATTAGATAGTGTTATTATGTGTGTAACTGTACTGTGTAAGGTATATTTATTAGATAGTGTTATTATGAGTGTAACTGTACTGTGTAATGTATATTTATTAGACAGTGTTATTATGTGTGTAACTGTACTGTGTAATGTATATTTATTAGATAGTGTTATTATGTGTGTAACTGTACTGTGTAAGGTATATTTATTAGATAGTGTTATTATGAGTGTAACTGTACTGTGTAATGTATATTTATTAGATAGTGTTATTATGAGTGTAACTGTACTGTGTAATGTATATTTATTAGACAGTGTTATTATGTGTGTAACTGAACTGTGTAATGTATATTTATTATATAGTGTTAATATGTGTGTAACTGTACTGTGTAATATATATTTATTAGACAGTGTTATTATGTGTGTAACTGTACTGTGTAAGGTATATTTATTACACAGTGTTATTATGTGTGTAACTGTATTATGTAATGTATATTTATTAGATAGTGTTATTATGAGTGTAACTGTACTGTGTAATGTATATTTATTAGACAGTGTTATTATGTGTGTAACTGTACTGTGTAATGTATATTTATTAGATATTGTTATTATGAGTGTAACTGTACTGTGTAATGTATATTTATTATACAGTGTTATTATGTGTGTAACTGTACTGTGTAATGTATATATATTAGATAGTGTTATTATGAGTGTAACTGTACTGTGTAATGTATATTTATTAGACAGTGTTATTATGTGTGTAACTGTACTGTGTAATGTATATATATTAGATAGTGTTATTATGAGTGTAACTGTACTGTGTAATGTATATTTATTAGACAGTGTTATTATGTGTGTAACTGTACTGTGTAATGTATATTTATTAGATAGTGTTATTGTGAGTGTAACTGTACTGTGTAATGTATATTTATTAGATAGTGTTATTATGTGTGTAACTGTACTGTGTAATGTATATTTAGTAGATGGTGTTATTATGTGTGTAACTGTACTGTGTAATGTATATTTATTAGACAGTGTTATTATGAGTGTAACTGTACTGTGTAATGTATATTTATTAGACAGTGTCATTATGTGTGTAACTGTACTGTGTAATGTATATTTATTAGACAGTGTTATTATGAGTGTAACTGTACTGTGTAATGTATATTTATTAGACAGTGTCATTATGTGTGTAACTGTACTGTGTAATGTATACTTATTAGACAGTGTTATTATGTGTGTAACTGTACTGTGTAATCTATATTTATTAGACAGTGTCATTATGTGTGTAACTGTACTGTGTAATGTATATTTATTAGACAGTGTCATTATGTGTGTAACTGTACTGTGTAATGTATATTTATTAGACAATGTTATTATGTGTGTAACTGTACTGTGTAATGTATATTTATTAGACAGTGTCATTATGTGTGTAACTGTACTGTGTAATGTATATTTATTAGACAGTGTTATTATGAGTGTAACTGTACTGTGTAATGTATATTTAGTAGATAGTGTTATTATGTGTGTAACTGTACTGTGTAATGTATATTTAGTAGATGGTGTTATTATAAGTTTAACTGTACTTTGTAATGTAATTTTAATGTGTTTTGTGACACTTTTTTGTTTTGCAAAATATTTAAACAGAGCTCTGAAGTCGCGGTAAAGATTCTAGCGTAAATCGCGATTGTGATAAGCGATAAGCCGACACATGCAAACACTCTTGATAAACCCCTTATTGTTTGTGCTCAAACATTTGCACCACTCGTAATCTGGCCCCTAGTGTCTATAGTAATGTTATACGTAGTTGCACACTGCTGCCATAATCTGCTAAATACACGTGCACGCTCCTGAGCTCCTATCTGCCTTCCTACGGCTAGATTTAGAGTTTGGCGTTAGCCGTCAAAACCAGCGTTAGAGGCTCCTAACGCTGGTTTTGGGCTACCGCTGGTATTTAGAGTCAGTCAGGAAAGGGTCTAACGTTCACTTTGCAGCCGCAACTTTTCAATACCGCAGATCCCCCTACGCCATTTGCGTATCCTATCTTTTCAATGGGATCTTCCTAACGCTGGTATTTAGAGTCTTGGCTGAAGTGAGCGTTAGAAATCTAACGACAAAACTCCAGCCGCAAAAAAAAGTCAGTAGTTAAGAGCTTTCTGGGCTAACGCCGGTTCATAAAGCTCTTAACTACTGTGCTCTAAAGTACACTAACACCCATACACTACCTATGTACCCCGAAACCGAGGTCCCCCCACATCGCCGCCACTCTATTAAAATTTTTTAACCCCTAATCTGCCGCCCCGTACACCGCCGCAACCTACGTTATCCCTATGAACCTCTAATCTGCTGCCCCAAACACCGCCGACCCCTATATTATATTTATTAACCCCTAATCTGCCGCCCCCAACGTCGCCTCCACCTACCTACAATTATTAACCCCTAATCTGCCGACCTGACCTCACCGCTACTATAATAAATGTATTAACCCCTAATCCGCCTCACTCCCTCCTCAATAACCCTATAATAAATAGTATTAACCCCTAATCTGCCCTCCCTAACATCGCCGACACCTAACTTCAAGTATTAACCTCTAATCTGCCGACCGGACCTCACCGCTACTCTAATAAATGTATTAACCCCTAAAGCTAAGTCTAACCCTAACACCCCCCTAAGTTAAATATAATTTAAATCTAACGAAATAAATTAACTCTTATTAAATAAATTATTCCTATTTAAAGCTAAATACTTACCTGTAAAATAAACCCTAATATAGCTACAATATAAATTATAATTATATTGTAGCTATTTTAGGATTAATATTTATTTTACAGGCAACTTTGTATTTATTTTAACCAGGTACAATAGCTATTAAATAGTTAATAACTATTTAATAGCTACCTAGTTAAAATAATTACAAAATTACCTGTAAAATAAATCCTAACCTAAGTTACAATTAAACCTAACACTACACTATCAATAAATTAATTAAATAAAATACCTACAATTATCTACAATTAAACCTAACACTACACTATCAATAAATTAATTAAATACAATACCTACAAATAAATACAATTAAATAAACTAACTAAAGTACAAAAAATAAAAAAAGCTAAGTTACAAAAAATAAAAAAAATAAGTTACAAACATTTTAAAAATATTACAACAATTTTAAGCTAATTACACCTAATCTAAGCCCCCTAATAAAATAACAAAGCCCCCCAAAATAAAAAAATGCCCTACCCTATTCTAAATTAAAAAAGTTCAAAGCTCTTTTACCTTACCAGCCTTTAAAAGGGCCTTTTGTGGGGCATGCCCCAAAGAAAACTGCTCTTTTGCCTGTAAAAGAAAAATACAACCCCCCCAACATTAAAACCCACCACCCACATACCCCTAATCTAACCCAAACCCCCCTTAAATAAACCTAACACTACCCTCCTGAAGATCATCCTACCTTGAGTCGTCTTCACTCAGCCGAGCCACCGATGGAACCGAAGAGGAGATCCGGAGCAGCAGAAGTGATCCTCCAAGGGGCGCTGAAGAAGTCTTCCATCCGATGAAGTGATCCTCCAGGCGGCGTTGAAGAAGTCTTCCATCTCGGCGATGTCATCTTCCAAGCGGGGTCTTCAATCTTCTTCTTCAGGATCCATCTTCATTCCGCCAACGCGGAACATCCTTCTTCCCCGAAGGACTACCGACAAATGAAGGCTCCTTTAAGGGACATCATCCAAGATGGCGTCCCTCGAATTCCGATTGGCTGATAGGATTCTATCAGCCAATCGGAATTAAAGTAGGAAAATTCTGATTGGCTGATGGAATCAGCCAATCAGATTCAAGTTCAATCCGATTGGCTGATCCAATCAGCCAATCAGATTGAGCTCGCATTCTATTGGCTGATCGGAACAGCCAATAGAATGCAAGCTCAATCTGATTGGCTGATTGGATCAGCCAATCGGATTGAACTTGAATCTGATTGGCTGATTCCATCAGCCAATCAGTATTTTCCTACCTTAATTCCGATTGGCTGATAGGATTCTATCAGCCACTCGGAATTAAGGTAGGAAAATACTGATTGGCTGATGGAATCAGCCAATCAGATTCAAGTTCAATCCGATTGGCTGATCCAATCAGCCAATCAGATTGAGCTCGCATTCTATTGGCTGATCGGAACAGCCAATAGAATGCAAGCTCAATCTGATTGGCTGATTGGATCAGCCAATCGGATTGAACTTGAATCTGATTGGCTGATTCCATCAGCCAATCAGTATTTTCCTACCTTAATTCCGATTGGCTGATAGAATCCTATCAACCAAATAGTTAATAACTATTTAATAGCTATTGTACCTAGTTAAAATAAATTGAAATTTGCCTGTAAAATAATTATTTATATTGTAGCTATATTAGGGTTTATTTTACAGGTAAGTATTTAGCTTTAAATAGGAATAATTTATTTAATAAGAGTTAATTTATTTCGTTAGATTTAAATTATATTTAACTTAGGGGGGTGTTAGTGTTAAGGTTAGACTTAGCTTTAGGGGTTAATAAATTTATTAGAGTAGCGGTGAGGTCCGGTCGGCAGATTAGGGGTTAATACTTGAAGTTAGGTGTCAGCGATGTTAGGGTGGGCAGATTAGGGGTTAATACTATTTATTATAGGGTTATTGAGGCGGGAGTGAGGCGGATTAGGGGTTAATACATTTATTATAGTAGCGGTGAGGTCCGGTCGGCAGATTAGGGGTTAATTATTGTAGGTAGCTGGCGGCGACGTTGTGGGGGGCAGATTAGGGGTTAATAAATATAATATAGGGGTCGGCAGTGTTATGGGCAGCAGATTAGGGGTACATAGGTATAATGTAGGTTGCGGCGGTGTACGGAGCGGCAGATTAGCGGTTAATAATAATATGCAGGGGTCAGCGATAGCGGGGGCGGCAGATTAGGGGTTAATAAGTGTAAGGTTAGGGGTGTTTAGACTCGGGGTACATGTTAGAGTGTTAGGTTCAGACATAGGAAGTGTTTCCCCATAGGAAACAATGGGGCTGCGTTAAGAGCTGAACACTGCTTTTTTGCAGGTGTTAGTTTTTTTTTCCAGCTCAAACAGCCCCATTGTTTCCTATGGGGGAATCGTGCACAAGCACGTTTTTGAAGCTGGCCGCGTCCATAAGCACTGCTGGTATTGAGAGTTGCAGTGGCGGTAAATATGCTATACGCTCCCTTTTTGGAGCCTAACGCAGCCCTTCTGTGAACTCTAAATACCAGCGGTATTTAAAAGGTGCGGGGGGAAAAAAGCCAGCATTAGCTAAGCGGGTCGTTACCGACAAAACTCTAAATCTAGCCGCTAGTGTTTATAGTAATGTTATAAATAGTTATATACACTTCTGCCAACGGGGTATATTTAACAACAGTCGAGTGGACATGATTCGCTGTAGCTGTAGCTGTAGCTAAATGTCAACAGCATACGCTGGTGAAATGCTTGTGCAATGTCGCCCCCTGCTCCCTGGGGGCCAATCGGCCACTAGCAGGGGCTGTGAATCATCTCAATTGTATCAGATTGGGATGATTTCAGTCCCCCACCTAAAAGGTGGCGGACAAGTTAAGGAGCAGCGGTCTTTATGACCGCTGCTTCTTAACTTCCGTTTTTTAAACAATGGGGCTTCAAAACAGCATCCGCAGTAATTAGGTGCCACATTACATAAGGTCTGCACACACAATAAATGTTTATATATGCACAGTATATCTCAGTAATTAAGTGCCACATTACATAAGGTCTGCACACACAATAAATGTTTATATATGCACAGTATATATCAGTAATTAAATGCTGCATTACATAAGGTCAGCACACACAATAAATGTTTATATATGCACAGTATATATCAGTAATTAAGTGCTGCATTACATAAGGTCTGCACACACAATAAATGTTTATATATGCACAGTATATATCAGTAATTAAGTGCTGCATTACATAAGGTCTGCACACACAATAACTGTTTATATATGCACAGTATATATCAGTAATTAAGTGCTGCATTACATAAGGTCTGCACAAACAATAAATATTTATATATGCACAGTATATATCAGTAATTAAGTTCTGCATTAAATAAGGTCTGCACACACAATGAATATTTATATATGCACAGTATATATCAGTAATTAAGTGCTGCATTACAAAAGGTCTGCACACACTATAAATGTTTATATATGCACAGTATATATCAGTAATTAAGTGCCACATTACATAAGGTCTGCACACACAATAAATGTTTATATATGTACAGTATATATCAGTAATTAAGTGCTGCATTACAAAGGTCTGCACTGTCACACACAATAAATGTTTATATATGCACAGTATATATCAGCAATTAGTCGCTGCATTACATAAGGTCTGCACACACAATAAATGTTTATATATGCACAGTATATATCAGTAATTAAGTGCTGCATTACAAAAGGTCTGCACACACAATAAATGTTTATATATGCACAGTATATATAAGTAATTAATTGCTGCATTACATAAGGTCTGCACACACAATAAATGTTTATATATGTACAGTATATATCAGTAATTAAGTGCTGCATTACATAAGATCTGCACACACAATAAATGTTTATATATGCACAGTATATATCAGTAATTAAGTGCTGTATTACATAAGGTCTGCACACACAATAAATGTTTATATATGCACAGTATTTATCTGTAATTAAGTGTTGCAGTACAAAAGGTCTGCACACACAATAAATATTTATATATGCACAGTATATATCAGTAATTAACTACTGCATTACAATAGGTCTGCAAACACAATAAATGTTTATATACGCACAGTATATATCAGTAATTAAGTGCCGTATTACAAAAGGTCTGCACACACATTGAATTTTTATATATGCACAGTATCAATCAGTAATTAAGAACCACATTACAAAATGTCTTCACACACATTAAATATTGTTCAGTAATCTGTGTTTCGAACAAATTCGGAATTCGCACAAATTTCCGAATTCGCACATCCCGAAAAAATTTAGAAAAATTCTGAAAATGAATAAATTTGTTTCCAAATTTTCGGATCCATTATTATTATCCAAGTCTATAATAAAGCTATTAACCCCTAAACCACCTTTCCCGACATCGCCAACACTAACTAAACCTATTAACCCCTAAACCGCAGTCCCGAAACATCGCAGACACAAACCAAACATATTAACCACTAAACCGCTGTTCCCAAACATCGCCGCCACTAAATAAAGCTATTAACCCCTAAACAGCACACACCCCCACATCGCCAACACTACTTAAACCTATTAACCTCTAAACCGCAGTTCCCCGACATCCCCAACACTAACTTAATCACTAAATAAAGCTATTAACCCCTAAACCACCATTCCCCGATATCGCCGACACTAATTAAATCACTAAATAAACATATTAACCCCTAAACCGCTGTTCTGAAACATCGCCGACACAAACTAAACCTATTAACCCCTAAACCGCCGTTCCCAAACATCGCTGCCACAAAATAAACCTATTAACCCCTAAACCGCACACACACCCACATCGCAGACACAAACTAAACATATTAACCCCTAAACCGCTGTTCCCAAACATCGCTGCCACTAAATAAAGCTATTAACCCCTAAACCGCACACACCCCCACATCGCCTACACTACTTAAACCTATTAACCCCTAAACCGCAGTTCCCTGACATCCCCAACACTAACTTAATCACTAAATAAAGCTATTAACCCCTAAACCACCTTTCCCCGATATCGCTGACACTGACTAAATCACTAAATAAACCTATTAACCCCTAAACCGCTGTTCCGAAACATCGCCGACACAAACTAAACCTATTAACCCCTAAACTGTCATACCCAAACATCGACGACACAAAATAAACCTATTAACCCCTAAACCACACACCACCACCACATCGCCAACACAAACTAAACCTATTAACCCATAAAACGCACACGCTCCACAACGCCAACACTAACTAAACCTATTAACCCCTAAACCGCCGGCCCCCACATCGCAACAACCTTAATTAAACTATATTAACCCCTAAACCTAACACCCCCTACCTTTAAACCTAACCCTAGCCATAACCCTAAACCTAACACCCCCTAACTTTTAACATAATTAAAAATATACCTAAATTAAAGTTACAATTATCTATACTCTTATTGCGTTTGTAATGTCCGTCGCCGTCGGCAGTTGCGCATGCATCCTCAAAGGAATGTTGGTAGTCAACAGAATATTGGCTGCATGCGCAGCCAAAAGAATTTACCTCGTCGGCCGCACACTGCATTCCAAAAATGGAAGGGTGGTGGTTCTCCTTGGCGACGGCGGTTCTCAGCGAAGTCATGGAGGTTCCTCTTCATGCGATCGTCCCCTGCACACTGAAGAAAGAATTCAAGGTACCCCATATTTATTGGGGTACCTTGAATTCCTATTGGCTGACATTTTCAAAATCAGCCAATAGGATGAGAGCTACTGAAATCTTATTGGCTGATTTGAACAGCCAATAGGATTTCAGTAGCTCTCATTCTATTGGCTGTTTTGAAAAATTCAGCAGCCAATAGAATGAGATCTACTGAAATCTTATTGGCTGATTTGAACATCCAATATTATTTTAGTAGCTATAATCCTATTGGCTGTTTGAAAAACATTCATCCAATAGGAATGCAAGGTACCCCAAATTGATTGCGGTACCTTGCATTCAATATTCAGTATACCACGGACATCGGATGAAGAGGAACCTTCTTCTTAATTTCCGTTTTTGGTGGACCTGAAACAATGGTGCTCCAAAACAGCATCCACAGTAATCAAGTGCTGCATTACATAAGGTCTGCAGACACAATAAATGCTTATATATGCACAGTATATATCAGTAATTAAGTGCTGCATTACATAAGGTCTGCAGACACAATAAATGTTTATATATGCACAGTATATATCAGTAATTAAATGCTGCATTACATAAGGTCTGCACACACAATAAATGTTTATATATGCACAGTATATATCAGTAATTAAGTGCTGCATTACATAAGGTCTGCACACACAATAAATATTTATATATGCACAGTATATATCAGTAATTAAGTGCTGCATTACATAAGGTCTGCAGACACAATAAATGTTTATATATGCACAGTATATATCAGTAATTAAGTGCTGCATTACATAAGGTCTGCACACACAATTAATGTTTATATATGCACAGTATATATCAGTAATTAAGTGCTGCATTACATAAGGTCTGCACACACAATTAATGTTTATATATGTACAGTATATATCAGTAATTAAGTGCTGCATTACAAAGGTCTGCACTGTCACACACAATAAATGTTTATATATGCACAGTATATATCAGCAATTAGTCGCTGCATTACATAAGGTCTGCACACACAATAAATGTTTATATATGCACAGTATATATCAGTAATTAAGTGCTGCATTACAAAAGGTCTGCACACACAATAAATGTTTATATATGCACAGTATATATAAGTAATTAATTGCTGCATTACATAAGGTCTGCACACACAATAAATGTTTATATATGTACAGTATATATCAGTAATTAAGTACTGCATTACATAAGGTCTGCACACACAATAAATGTTTATATATGCACAGTATATATCAGTAATTATGTGCTGCATTACATAAGGTCTGCACACACAATAAATGTTTATATATACACAGTATATATCAGTAATTAAGTGCTGCATTACATAAGGTCTGCACACACAATAAATGTTTATAAATGCACAGTATATATCAGTAATTATGTGCTGCATTACATAAGGTCTGCACACACAATAAATGTTTATATATGCACAGTATATATCAGTAATTAAATGCTGCATTACATAAGGTCTGCACACACAATTAATGTTTATATATGCACAGTATATATCAGTAATTAAGTGCTGCATTACATAAGGTCTGTGCACACAATAAATGTTTATGTATGCACAGTATATATCAGTAATTAAGTACTGCATTACATAAGGTCTGCACACACAATAAATGTTTATATATGCACAGTATATATCAGTAATTATGTGCTGCATTACATAAGGTCTGCACACACAATAAATGTTTATATATACACAGTATATATCAGTAATTAAGTGCTGCATTACATAAGGTCTGCACACACAATAAATGTTTATATATGCACAGTATATATCAGTAATTAAGTACTGCATTACATAAGCTCTGCACACACAATAAATGTTTATATATGCACAGTATATATCAGTAATTAAGTGCTGCATTAGAAAAGGTCTGCACACACAATAAATGTTTATATATGCACAGTATATATCAGTAATTAAGTGCTGCATTACAAAATGTCTGCACACACAATAAGTGTTTATATATGCACAGTATATATCAGTAATTAAGTGCTGCATTACATAAGGTCTGCACACACAATAAATGTTTATATATGCACAGTATATATCAGTAATTAAGTGCCGCATTACGTAAGGTCTGCACACTCAATAAATATTTATATATGCACAGTATATATCAGCAATTACAAAAGTTCTGCACACACAATAAAAGTTTATAAATGCACAGTATATATCAGTAAATAAGTGCTGCATCACAAAAGGTCTGCACACACAATAAATATTTATATATGCACAGTATATATCAGTAATTAAGTGCTGCATTACATAAGGTCTGCACACATAATAAATGTTTCTATATGCACAGTATATATCAGTAATTAAGTGCAGCATTTCTTAAGGTCTGCACACATAATAAATGTTTATATATGCACAGTATATATCAGTAATTAAGTGAAGTTCTGCAATACATAATGTCTGCACACACAATAAATATTTATATATGCACAGTATATATCAGCAATTAAAAAAGGTCTGCACACAATACAGGGAGTGCAGAATTATTAGGCAAATTAGTATTTTGACCACATCATCCTCTTTATGCATGTTGTCTTACTCCAAGCTGTATAGGCTCGAAAGCCTACTACCAATTAAGCATATTAGGTGATGTGCATCTCTGTAATGAGAAGGGGTGTGGTCTAATGACATCAACACCCTATATCAGGTGTGCATAATTATTAGGCAACTTCCTTTCCTTTGGCAAAATGGGTCAAAAGAAGGACTTGACAGGCTCAGAAAAGTCAAAAATAGTGAGATATCTTGCAGAGGGATGCAGCACTCTTAAAATTGCAAAGCTTCTGAAGCGTGATCATCGAACAATCAAGCCTTTCATTCAAAATAGTCAACAGGGTCGCAAGAAGCGTGTGGAAAAATCAAGGCGCAAAATAACTGCCCATGAACTGAGAAAAGTCAAGCGTGCAGCTGCCAAGATGCCACTTGCCACCAGTTTGGCCATATTTCAGAGCTGCAACATCACTGGAGTGCCCAAAAGCACAAGGTGTGCAATACTCAGAGACATGGCCAAGGTAAGAAAGGCTGAAAGACGACCACCACTGAACAAGACACACAAGCTGAAACGTCAAGACTGGGCCAAGAAATATCTCAAGACTGATTTTTCTAAGGTTTTATGGACTGATGAAATGAGAGTGAGTCTTTATGGGCCAGATGGATGGGCCCGTGGCTGGATTGGTAAAGGGCAGAGAGCTCCAGTCCGACTCAGACGCCAGCAAGGTGGAGGTGGAGTACTGGTTTGGGCTGGTATCATCAAAGATGAGCTTGTGGGGCCTTTTCGGGTTGAGGATGGAGTCAAGCTCAACTCCCAGTCCTACTGCTAGTTTCATGAAGACACCTTCTTCAAGCAGTGGTACAGGAAGAAGTCTGCATCCTTCAAGAAAAACATGATTTTCATGCAGGACAATGCTCCATCACACGCGTCCAAGTACTCCACAGCGTGGCTGGCAAGAAAGGGTATAAAAGAAGAAAATCTAATGACATGGCCTACTTGTTCACCTGATCTGAACCCCATTGAGAACCTGTGGTCCATCATCAAATGTGAGATTTACAAGGAGGGAAAACAGTACACCTCTCTGAACAGTGTCTGGGAGGCTGTGGTTGCTGCTGCACGCAATGTTGATGGTGAACAGATCAAAACACTGACAGAATCCATGGATGGCAGGCTTTTGAGTGTCCTTGAAAAGAAAGGTGGCTATATTGGTCACTGATTTGTTTTTGTTTTGTTTTTGAATGTCAGAAATGTATATTTGTGAATGTTGAGATGTTATATTGGTTTCACTGGTAAAAATAAATAATTGAAATGGGTATATATTTGTTTTTTGTTAAGTTGCCTAATAATAATTCACCTGCACACACAGATATCCCCCTAAAATAGCTAAAACTAAAAACAAACTAAAAACTACTTCCAAAAATATTCAGCTTTGATATTAATGAGTTTTTTGGGTTCATTGAGAACATGGTTGTTGTTCAATAATAAAATTAATCCTCAAAAATACAACTTGCCTAATAATTCTGCACTCCCTGTATATGTTTATATATGAACAGTATATATCAGTAATTATGTGCTGTATTACAAAAGGTCTGCACACACATTGAATGTTTATATATGCACAGTATATATCAGTAATTATGTGCCGTATTACAAAAGGTCTGCACACACATTTAATGTTTATATATGCACAGTATATATCAGTAATTAAGAACCACATTACAAAATGTCTGCATACACATTAAATATTGTTTAGACATGTGCGTTTCGAACAAATTCGGAATTTGCACGAATTTCTGAATTGGCACATCCCGAAAAATTTCCGAAAAATTCAGAAAAATTCTGAAAATGAATAAATTAGTTTCCGAATTTTCTGATCCATTATTCATATTCGGAAATTTTCATTGTTCCTAAACCGCAGTTCCCCCAACATTAACTCTAAGTCTATAATAAAGCTATTAACCCCTAAACCACCTTTCCCGACATCGCCGACACTAACTAAACCTATTAACCCCTAAACCGCAGTCCCGAAACATCGCAGACACAAACTAAACATATTAACCCCTAAACTGCTATTCCCAAACATCGCCGCCGCTAAATAAAGCTATTAACCCCTAAACCGCACACCCCCAAATCGCCAACACTACCTTAACCTAAACCACAGTTCCCCGACATCGCCGACACTAACATAATGACTAAATAAAGCTATTAACACCTAAGCCGCCATTCCCCGACTTCGCCAACACTAACTAAATCACTAAATAAACCTATTAACCCCTAAACCGCTGTTCCAAAACATCGCCAACACAAACTAAACCTATTAACCCCTAAACCACTGGCCCCAAACATCGCAGACACAAAATAAACCTATTAAGCCCTAAACCGCACCCCCCCACATCGCCAACACAAACTAAACCTATTAACCCCTAAACCGCACCCCCTCCACAATTCCAACACTAACTAAACCTATTAAGCCCTAAACCACCGGCCCCCACATTGCAACAACCTAAATTAAACTATATTAACCCTAAACCTAACACCCCCTACCTTTAAACCTAACCCTAACCATAACCCTAAACCTAACATCCCCTAACTTTAACATAATTAAAAATAGACCTAAATTAAAGTTTCAATTATCTATACTATAATTGCGTTTGTAATGTCCGTCGCCATCGGCAGTTGCGCACGCATCCTCAAAGGAATGTTGGTAGCCAACAGAATATTGGCTGCGTGCGCAGCCAAAAGAAATTACCTCGTCCGCCGCACACTGAAGAAAGAATTCAAGGTACCCCATATTTATTGGGGTACCTTGAATTCCTATTGGATGAAATTTTCAAAATCAGCCAATAGGATGAGAGCTACTGAAATCTTATTGGCTGATTTGAACAGCCAATAGGATTTCAGTAGCTCTCATTCTATTGGCTGTTTTGAAAAATTCAGCAGCCAATAGAATGAGAGCTACTGAAATCTTAATGGCTGATTTGAACAGCTAATTGGATTTTAGTCGCTATAATCCTATTGGCTGTTTGAAAAAAATTCAGCCAATAGAAATGCAAGGTACCCCAAATTGTTTGCGGTACCTTGCATTCAATATTCAGTATACCACGGACATCGGATGAAGAGGAGCCTCCATGTCGCCGAGGACCGCCGCTGCCGAGGACTGCCGATGCCGCCATAGATGACCACCGCCAAGGATCGCTACAACTGGGAAGACCGCTCCAGACCTCTGCTCCGCGCCGCCTTCACTGTGGATGAAGATGATGGACCCGCCTTGAAGAACACCTCCGCCGGACTTCTGAAACCGTGAGTACCCATTTGGGGCTTTAGTGTTAGGTTTCTTAAAAAAAAATTGGGGTTTTTTGTTTTTTTAGATTAGGTTTTTTGGGGGCAAATCTCAAAAGAGCTAAATGCCCTTTTAAGGGCAGTGAAAAAGAGCTGAATGACATTTTTTTTATTTTGGGGGGTTTGGTGCGTGGGGGAGTTTACTTTAAATGTGTTTATTTTAAATGTAAAAGAGCTGTTAAACTTAGGGCAATGCCCTACAAAAAGCCCTTTTAAGGGTTATTGGTAGTTTAGTATTAGATTACGGGGTGTTTTTATTTTGGGGGGATTTTTTATTTTTATCGGGGTATTAGTATATGTTTAATTTTATTATTTTTAATAGCTTTGTTTATTTTTTTTCTGTATTTCTATTTTTTATTTTTTGTAGCTTGGGGGTTGTATTTTCAACATATAGACTGCCCTCTGGGCAGGTTTATAAACCAATTAACTAAATAAATAATATACCTATTTAAAACTAAATACAAATGGCTAGATTACGAGTCTTACGTTATGAGCTGTGCGGTGCTAATGTGCAGTTTTTTCTCACTGCTCACTTACCTACAGCACTGGTATTACAGGTTTTTACAAACCCGGCGTTAAAAGACAATAAGTGAGCATAGAGCAAAATTGTGCTCCATACCGCATTCCAATACCAGCGCTGCTTAAGTCAGCGGTGAGCTGGTGTATTGTGCTTGTGCAAAATTTCCCCTTAGACATCAATGGGGAGAGCCGGCAGAAAAAAAGCCTAACACCTGCAATAAAGCGGCGTAAAGCTCCGTAACGCAGCCCCATTGATTCCTATGGGGAAACTAAACTTATGTTTACACCTAACACCCTAACATGAACCCCAAGTCTAAACACCCCTAATCTTACACTTATTAACCCCTAATCTGTCGCCCCTGACATTGCTGACACCTACATTATATTATTAACCCCTAATCTGCCGCTCCGGACACCGCCGCCACCAACATTATAGTTATGAACCCCTAATCTGCTGCCCCCAACATCGCTGCCCCCTACATTATACTTATTAACCCCTAATCTGCTGCCCCAACATTGCCGACATCTACATTATATTTATTAACCCCTAATCTCCCTCCCCAATGTTGCAGAAACCTACCTACACTTATTAACCCCTAATCTGTCGCCCCCAACGTCGCTGCCACTATAATAAACATATTAACCCCTAAACCGCCAAACTCCCACATCGCAAACACTAGTTAATTATTATTAACCTGTAATCTGCCTCCCCTAACATTGCCGCCACCTATTTACATTTATTAACCCCTAATCTGCCGTCCCCAACGTCGCTGCCACTATTCTAAATTTATTAACCCCTAAACCTAAGTCTAACCCTAACCCTAACACCCCCTAACTTAAATATAATTAAAATAAATCTAACAAAAAATTCCTATCATTAACTAAATAATTTCTATTTAAGACTAAATACTTACCTATAAAATAAACCCTAAGCTAATAGTTACATTGTATCTAGCTCATGGTTTATTTTTATTTTACAGGCAAGTTTGTATTTATTTTAACTAGGTAGAATAGTTACTAAATAGTTATTACCTATTTAATAACTACCTAGCTAAAATAAATGCAAATTTACCTGTAAAATAAAACCTAACCTGAGTTACACTAACACGTAACCTTACACTACAATTAAATACATTACCTAAATTAAATACAATTAACTAAATTAAATAAATTACCTAAATTACAAAAAACCCCCACTAAATTACACAAAATAAAAAACAAATTACAAGATATTTAAACTAATTACACCTAATCTAATAGCCCTATCAAAAAAAAAAAAAATCTAGCCTAAACTAAACTACCAATAGCCCTTAAAAGGGCCTTTTGCGGGGCATTGCCCCAAAGAAATCAGCTCTTTTACCTGAAAAAAATACAAACAACCCCCCAACAGTGAAACCCACCACCCACACAACCAACCCCCCAAATAAAACCCCAACTAAAAAAACCTAAGCTCCCCATTGCCCTGAAAAGGGCATTTGTATGGGCATTGCCCTTAAAAGGGCATTTAGCTCTAATGCGGCAAAAACCCTAACCTAAAAATAAAACCCACCCAATAAACCCTTAAAAAAAACCTAACACTAACCACCAAAGATCCACTTACAGTTTTGAAGAGCTGACATCCATACTCAACGAAGCCGGGAGAAGTCCTCAACGAAGCGGCAAGAAGTCCTCAACGAAGCCGGGAGAAGTCTTCATCCAAGCCGGGAGAAGTGGTCCTCCAGACTGGCAGAAGTCTTCATCCAGACGGCATCTTCTATCTTCATCCATCTTCAAGACATCCAACGTGGAGCATCCTCTTCCAACGAAGAACCAATCAGCCAATCGGATTGAACTTGAATCTGATTGGCTGATTCAATCAGCAAATCAGATTTTTCTACCTTAATTCCGATTGGCTGATAGAATCCTATCAGCCAATCGGAATTCGACGGACGCCATCTTGGATGACGTCATTTAAAGGTACCTCATTCCACGTTCAGTCTTCGTGCCGGATGGATGCTCCGCGGCGGAGGAGCGAAGAAAGAAGATTGAAGATGCCACTTGATTGAAGACATCGCCGGTGGAAGAAGACTTCTCTGCCGCTTGATTGAAGACATCGCCCGATCAGATGAAGAGTTCTGCCCGGCTGGGTGAATACAAGGTAGGGAGATCTTCAGGGGGGTATGTTAGGTTTATTTAAGGGGGGTTTGGGTGGGTTTAGAATAAGGGTATGTGGGTGGTGGGTTGTAATGTTGGGGGGTGGTATTGTGTTTTTCTTTACAGGCAAAAGAGCAGTTTTTTTGGGCATGCCCCGCAAAAGGCCCTTTTAAGAGCTGGCAAGGTAAAAGAGCTTTGAACTTTTTTAATTTAGAATAGGGCAGGGAAATTTTTTTATTTTGGGGGGCTTTATTATTTTATTAGGGGGCTTAGAATAGGTGTAATTTAGCTTAAAAATCTTGTAATATTTTTTTTATTTTTTGTAATTTAGTGGGGTTTTTTTTTGTAATTTAGTTGAGTTTATTTTATTGTATTTTAGTTTAGATATTTGTAGTTTATTTAATTTATTGATAGTGTAGGTGTATTTGTAACTTAGGTTAGGATTTATTTTACAGGTAAATTGGTAATTATTTTAACTAGGTAGCTATTAAATAGTTATTAACTATTTAATAGCTATTGTACCTAGTTAAAATAAATACAAAGTTGCCTGTAAAATAAATATAAACCCTAAAATCGCTACAATGTAATTATTAATTACATTGTAGCTATCTTAGGGTTTATTTTATAGGTAAGTATTTAGATTTAAATAGGAATATTTTAATTAATAATATTAATATTAATTAGATTTATTTTAATAAGAATTTAGTTAGGGGTGTTAGAGTTAGATGGGGTTATTATACTTAATATATATATATATATATATATAATATAATAACGATATTAACTATATTAACCCTAATATAATTAGGGTTAATATAGTTAATATAGCTGGCGGCGGTGCAGGGGGATTAAATTAGGGGTTAATATTTTTAAAATAGATGGCGGCGGGGTAGGAGCTCATTTTTGGGGGTAGGTAAGGTAGATGGCGGCGGGGGAGGTAAGGTAGATGGTGGCGGGGTAGGTAAGGTAGATGGCGGCGGGGGAGGTAAGGTAGATGGCGGCGGGGGAGGTTAGGTAGATGGCGGCGGGGTAGGTAAGGTAGATGGCGGCGGGGTAGGTAAGGTAGATGGCGGCGGGGTAGGTTAGGTAGATGGTGGCAGGGTAGGTTAGGTAGATGGCGGCGGGGTAGGTAAGGTAGATGGCGGCGGGGTAGGTAAGGTAGATGGCGGCGGGGTAGGTAAGGTAGATGGCGGCGGGGTAGGTAAGGTAGAAGGCGGCGGTGTAAGGGGCTCACTTTAGGGGGTAGGTAAGATAGATGGCGGCAGGGTAGGGGCTCACATTAGGGGGTTATAGATTTAATATAGCTGGCGGCGGGGTCCGGGAGTGGCGATATAGGGGTTAATAACTTTATTAGTTTGTGGCGGGGTCCGGGAGCAGCGGTTTAGGGGTTAATACATTTTTTGCACATATTAACAGCTGTTTCAAAACGCATGCGCAAATTGTTGTCTCCTCGGGAGCTCGCTTCAAGCCTACGTATGAGAGCAGGAGGGACTGCTCTATAAGCAATACCGGAAGTCAAGGATGGGAGGAGTTGGCGTTCAAGATGTAGATAAGTTATAAAATAAATTATAATATCACAAGATGCTTATTTTCCAAAATAAATATTGCGTTTTACATTGCAAGTATATTGAGAATTAATAATGTTCATTAGAAAGCATATAATTTACATTCAGTTTAAGTGCTGCATTACAAAAGGTCTGTACACACAAAAAATATTTATAAATGCACAGCATGTATCAGTAATTATTTGCCGCATTACAAAAGGTCTGCACACACAATAAATGTTTATATATGCACAGTATATATCAGTTATTAAGTGCTGCATTACATAAGGTCTGCACACACAATAAATGTTTATATATGCACAGTATATATCAGTAATTAAATGCTGCATTACAAAATGTCTGCACACACAAAAAATATTTATATATGCACAGCATATATCAGTAATTAGTTGCCGCATTACAAAAGGTCTGCACACACAATAAATGTTTATATATGCACAGTGTCAGTACATATCAGTAATTTAGTGCTGCATTACATAAGGTCTGCACACACAATAAATGTTTATATATGCACAGTATATATCAGTAATTAAGTGCCTCATTACAAAGGTCTGCACACACAATAAATGTTTATATATGCACAGTATATATCAGTAATTAAGTGCTGCATTACAAAATGTCTGCACACACAATAAATGTTTATATATGCACAGTATATATCAGTAATTAAGTGCTGCATTACAAAATGTCTGCACACACAATAAATGTTTATATATGCACAGTATATATCAGTAATTAAGTGCTGCATTACATAAGGTCTGCACACACAATAAATGTTTATATATGCACAGTATATATCAGTTTTTAAGTGCTGCATTACAAAATGTCTGCACACACAATAAATGTTTATATATGCACATTATATATCAGTTTTTAAGTGCTGCATTACAAAAGGTCTGCACACACAATAAATGTTTATATATGCACAGTATATATCAGTAATTAAGTGCTGCATTACAAAATGTCTGCACACACAATAAATGTTTATATATGCACAGTATATATCAGTAATTAAGTGCTGCATTACATAAGGTCTGCACACACAATAAATGTTTATATATGCACAGTATATATCAGTTTTTAAGTGCTGCATTACAAAATGTCTGCACACACAATAAATGTTTATATATGCACATTATATATCAGTTATTAAGTGCTGCACATTACATAAGGTCTGCACACACAATAAATGTTTATATATGCACAGTATATATCAGTAATTAAGTGCTTCATTACAAAATGTCTGCACACACAATAAATGTTTATATATGCACAGTGTATATCAGTTATTAAGTGCTGCATTACAAAATGTCTGCACACACAATAAATGTTTATATATGCACAGTATATATCAGTAATTAAGTGCTGCATTACAAAATGTCTGCACACACAATAAATGTTTATATATGCACAGTATATATCAGTAATTAAGTGCTGCATTACAAAATATCTGCACACACAATAAATGTTTATATATGCACAGTATATATCAGTTATTAAGTGCTGCATTACAAAATGTCTGCACACACAATAAATGTTTATATATGCACAGTATATATCAGTAATTAAGTGCTGCATTACAAAATGTCTGCACACACAATAAATGTTTATATATGCACAGTATATATCAGTAATTAAGTGCTGCACATTACAAAATGTCTGCACACAATAAATGTTTATATATGCACAGTATATATCAGTAATTAAGTGCTGCATTACAAAATATTTGCACACACAATAAATGTTTATATATGCACAGTATATATCAGTTATTAAGTTCTGCATTACAAAATGTCTGCACACACAATACATGTTTATATATGCACAGTATATATCAGTTATTAAGTGCTGCATTACAAAATGTCTGCACACACAATAAATGTTTATATATGCACAGTATATATCAGTAATTAAGTGCTGCATTACAAAATGTCTGCACACACAATAAATGTTTATATATGCACATTATATATCAGTAATTAAGTGCTGCACATTACAAAATGTCTGCACACACAAATGTTTATATATGCACAGTATATATCAGTAATTAAGTGCTGCATTACATAAGGTCTGCACACACAATAAATGTTTATATATGCACAGTATATACAAAAGGTCTGTGCACAAAATAAGGGCTAGATTACAAGTCGAGTTGTATTTTGCGCTCCCAGTCGGGTTGCACGCGTATTATAAGTCTAAAGTATTAAGTTGTTACTTGATCCAACGCACGCAAAAAGCTAGAAGTTAGATAATCATGACCGCATTAACACCCCATTCGCATATTCTCAAGTGCATTAACCCGACATGAAAATATTTCACATTTTAATGCTCTTTGCGTATAAGAATGTTCTATTTATTCATAAATACATATTTCTATATACATCTACATTATATTTATTAACCCCTAATCTCCCTCCCCAATGTCGCAGAAACCTACCTACACTTATTAACCCCTAATCTGTCGCCGCCACTATAATAAACATATTACCCCCTAAACCGCCAAACTCCCGCATCGCAAACACTAGTTAATTATTATTAACCTGTAATCTGCCTCCCCTAACATTGCCGCCACCTATCTACATTTATTAACCCCTAATCTGCCGTCCCCAATGTCGCTGCCACTATTCTAAATTTATTAACCCCTAAACCTAAGTCTAGCCCTAACCCTAACACCCCCTAACTTAAATATAATTAAAATAAATCTAACTAAAAATTCCAATTCATTAACTAAATAATTTCTATTTAAGACTAAATACTTACCTATAAAATAAACCCTAAGCTAATAGTTACATTGTATCTAGCTCATGGTTTATTTTTATTTTACAGGCAAGTTTGTATTTATTTTAACTAAGTAGAATAGTAACTAAATAGTTATTAACTATTTAATAACTACCTAGCTAAAATAAATGCAAATTTACCTGTAAAATAAAACCTAACCTGAGTTACACTAACACGTAACCTTACACTACAATTAAATACATTACCTAAATTAAATACAATTAACTAAATTAAATAAATTACCTAAATTACAAAAAAAACACTAAATTACACAAAATAAAAAACAAATTACAAGATATTTAAACTAATTACACCTAATCTAATAGCCCTATCAAAATAAAAAAAAAAACTAGCCTAAACTAAACTAGCAATAGCCCTTAAAAGGGCCTTTTGCGGGGCATTGCCCCAAAGAAATCAGCTCTTTTACCTGAAAAAAAATACAAACAACCCCCCAACAGTGAAACCCACCACCCACACAACCAACCCCCCAAATAAAACCCCAACTAAAAAAACCTAAGCTCCCCATTGCCCTGAAAAGGGCATTTGTATGGGCATTGCCCTTGAAAGGGCATTTAGCTCTAATGCGGCCCAAACCCTAACCTAAAAATAAAACCCACCCAATAAACCCTTAAAAAAACCTAACACTAACCACCGAAGATCCACTTACAGTTTTGAAGAGCCGACATCCATACTCAATGAAGCCGGGAGAAGTCCTCAACGAAGCGGCAAGAAGTCCTCAACGAAGCCGGGAGAAGTCTTCATCCAAGCCGGGAGAAGTGGTCCTCCAGACTGGCAGAAGTCTTCATCCAGACGGCATCTTCTATCTTCATCCATCTGGCGCAGAGCGGGTCCATCTTCAAGACATCCAACGTGGAGACATTCCAACGAAGTCTTCTTCCACAATGAATGTCTCTTTTAGTGACGTCATCCAAGATGGCGTCCCTTGAATTCTGATTGGCTGATAGAATTCTATCAGCCAATCGGAATTAAGGTTGAAAAAATCCTTTTGGCTGATGCAATCAGCCAATAGGATTGAACTTCAATCCTATTGGCTGATCCAATCAGCCAATAGGATTGAGCTTGCATTCTATTGCTTGTTCCAATCAACCAATAGAAAGCGAGCTCAATCCTATTGGCTGATTGGATCAGCCAATAGGATTTTTTAAACCTTAATTCCGATTGGCTGATAGAACTCTATCAGCCAATTGTCGCAATCTAAGGGACGCTGTTAATAATATTTAACTAGTGTTTGCAAGGCGGGATTGAGGCGGTTTAGGGGTTAATATGTTTATTATAGTGATGGTGATGTCGGGAGCGGCAGATTAGGGGTTAATAATTTTATTTTAGTGTTTGCGATGCAGGAGGGCCTCGGTTTAGGGGTTAATAGGTAGTTTATGGGTGTTAGTGTACTTTTTAGCACTTTAGTTATGAGTGCTAAATCAGCCAATAGGATTTAAGCAGCTCTCATTCTTATTGGCTGTTCGAATCAGCCAATAGGAATATTTATATATGTACAGTATATATCAGTAATTAAGTGCTGCATTACAAAAAATCTGCACATACAATTAATTTTTATATATGCACCGTATATATCAGTAATTAAGTGCAGCATTACTAAAGGTCTGCACACACAATAAATGTTTATATATGCACAGTATATATCAGTAATTAATAGACATGTGCATGGCGAAAAAATTCGGTTCGGTTCGGATTGATTCGTAATTTTTCGAAGTTCGGTTCGGATCGATTAGAATTCGGAAAATTCTGAATCGATTCGTTTTGGATTCGTTTCGGATTCATTTGGATTCGAAGAAATTCGGCTGGATTCGGTTCGGTTCGGAAATTCGGCATTTCGGTAAGTGTTAGGTGGGATTATACTAGTATTTTACTGTATATTAGGTGTTAACCTAACATACTGTACAATACTAGTGTAATCCAATATCCATCCCGAATTTACGAATCGATTCAAATTAATTTGGTTTGATTCGGAAAATTCGGCAGAATTTTAATTCGGAAATTCGGTTCGATCCGAATCGCCGAATTTGCAGAATTTGCAGAATTTCCGAATCGAACCGAACCGAATCGCACATATCTAGTAATTAAATGCTGCATTACAAAAGGCCTGCACACACAATAAACTTTTTATATATGCACAGTATATATAAGTAATTAAAGTGAATGTCAAGTCACGTTCACCCCTCTTCCTCATCTTGTTAATTACCGAAAATAAACGTTAGTTTAAGTCATCATTTTTTATAATTTAAGACTAAAACCATAATCGAAGGATTTATAACCCTACTTCGCTTACTTTCTTCCTCCGCCCGCCATCTTGTCCCTCGTATCTAATTTGATTGACATTGCCTTTAACGAATTATAGCTCATACCCCGTGGCGTCCAGCCCCTTTTTGCACACGTAACGCGATCAAACTGCGCATGCGTTCCCTAACAAATCGTCATTGACAATCCATGCTCGTTCACATGTAGCGCATGCGCAAACAATTCCAAACACTTAACGCATGCGCAATGTCTATCTACCTGTCAACCGCGATCCCCCGCCGCAATCCCTAATAAAGTGTTTAACCCCTAAACCGCCACTCCCAGGCCCCGCCGCCACCTACAATAAAAGTATAACCCCCTAATGTGATCCCCCTACACCGTCGCCAGCTATATTACATACCCCCTAATCTGAGCCCCTTACACCACCGCCAGCTACATTAAACTACCCGCTATTGTGAGCCCCTACCCCGCCGCCATCTACCTTACTTACCCCGCCGCCATCTACCTTACCTACCCCGCCGCCATCTACCTAACCTACCCCGCCGCCATCTACCTTAACTACCCCCTAAAGTGAGCCCCTACCCCGCCGCCATCTACCTTACCTCCCCCGCCGCCATCTACCTTACCTCCCCCGCCGCCATCTACCTTACCTACCCCTCGCCATCTACCTTACCTACCCACTAAAGTGAGCCCCTTACACTGCCTCCATCTACCTTACCTCTCCCACCGCCATCTACCTTACCTACCCCGCCGCCATCTACCTTACCTACCCCGCCGCCATCTACCTTACCTACCCACTAAAGTGAGCCCCTTATACCGCCTCCATCTACCTAACCTACCCCCTAAAGTGAGCCCCTTACACCGCCGCCATCTACCTTACCTACCCCCTAAAGTGAGCTCCTACCCCGCCGCCACCTATTTTAAAAATATTAACCCCTAATTTAATCCCCCTACACCGCCGCCACCTATATTAAACACATTAACCCCTAATCTAATCCCCCTACACCGCCGCCAGCTATATTAACTATATTAACCCTAATTATATTAGGGTTAATATAGTTAATATCGTTATTATATTATATATATATATATATTAAGTATAATAACCCCATCTAACTCTAACATCCCTAACTAAATTCTTATTAAAATAAATCTAATTAATATTATTAATTAAAATATTCCTATTTAAATCTAAATACTTACCTATAAAATAAACCCTAACGGCTAGATTTGGAGTTTTGTCGGTAACGACCCGAAAAACTAACGCCCGCGTTTTACTGGCCGCACCATAAAAATAACTCTGGTATCGAGAGTCCACAAAAGGAGCGTAGAGCATTTTTATCGCAGCTTCAACTCTCGATACAAGAGTTGCTTACGGACGCGGCCAGCCTCAAAAACGTGCTCGTGCACGATTCTCCCATAGGAAACAATGGGGCTGTTTGAGCTGAAAAAAAAACCTAACACCTGCAAAAAAGCCGCGTTCAGCTCCTAACGCAGCCCCATTGTTTGCTATGCGGTAACCCTTCCGGCGTCTGCACTTAACACTCTAACATGTACCCCGAGTCTAAACACCCCTAACCTTACACTTATTAACCCCTATTCTGCCGCCCCCGCTATCGCTGACCCCTGCATATTATTATTAACCCCTAATCTGCCGCTCCGTAAACCGCCGCTACTTACATTATCCCTATGTACCCCTAATCTGCTGCCCTAACATCGCCGACCCCTATATTATATTTATTAACCCCTAATCTGCCCCCCACAACGTCGCCTCCACCTGCCTACACTTATTAACCCCTAATCTGCCGACCGGACCGCACCGCTATTATAAAAAAGTTATTAACCCCTAATCCGCCTCACTAACCCTATCATAAATAGTATTAACCCCTAATCTGCCCTCCCTAACATCGCCGACACCTAACTTCAATTATTAACCCCTAATCTGCCGACCGAATCTCGCCGCTATTCTAATAAATGTATTAACCCCTAAAGCTAAGTCTAAACCTAATACTAACACCCCCCTAAATTAAATATAATTTAAATCTAACGAAATTAATTAACTCTTATTAAATAAATTATTCCTATTTACAGCTAAATACTTACCTGTAAAATAAATCCTAATATAGCTACAATATAAATTATAATTATATTATAGCTATTTTAGGATTTATATTTATTTTACAGGTAACTTTGTATTTATTTTAAACAGGTACAATAGCTATTAAATAGTTAAGAACTATTTAATAGCTAAAATAGGTAAAATAATTACAAATTTACTTGTAAAAGAAATCCTAACCTAAGTTACAAATAAACCTAACACTAGACTATCAATAAATTAATTAAATAAACTACCTACAATTACCTACAATTAACCTAACACTACACTATCAATAAATTAATTAAATACAATTGCTACAAATAAATACAATTAAATAAACTAGCTAAAGTACAAAAAATAAAAAAGAACTAAGTTACAAAAAATAAAAAAATATTTACAAACATAAGAAAAATATTACAACAATTTTAAACTAATTACACCTACTCTAAGCCCCCCAATAAAATATCAAAGCCCCCCAAAATAAAAAAATGCCCTACCCTATTCTAAATTACTACAGTTCAAAGCTCTTTTACCTTACCAGCCCTGAACAGGGCCCTTTGCGGGGCATGCCCCAAGAAATACAGCTCTTTTGCCTGTAAAAAAAAACATACAATACCCAAGCCCCCCAACATTACAACCCACCACCCACATACCCCTAATCTAACCCAAACCCCCCTTAAATAAACCTAACACTAAGCCCCTGAAGATCATCCTACCTTGTCTTCACCATACCAGGTTCACCGATCGGTCCAGAAGAGCTCCTCCGATGTCCTGATCCAAGCCCAAGCGGGGGGCTGAAGAGGTCCATGATCCGGCTGAAGTCTTCATCCAAGCGGGGCAGAATAGTTCTTCCATCCGATTGAAGTCTTCATCCAAGCGGCATCCATCCGGAGCGAAGCGGCAGCATCCTGAAGACCTCCACCGCGGAACATCCATCCTGGCCGACGACTGAACGACGAATGACGGTTCCTTTAAATGACGTCATCCAAGATGGCATCCCTCGAATTCCGATTGGCTGATAGGATTCTATCAGCCAATCGGAATTAAGGTAGGAATATTCTGATTGGCTGATGGAATCAGCCAATCAGAATCAAGTTCAATCCGATTGGCTGATCCAATCAGCCAATCAGATTGAGCTTGCATTCTATTGGCTGTTCCGATCAGCCAATAGAATGCGAGCTCAATCTGATTGGCTGATTGGATCAGCCAATCGGATTGAACTTGATTCTGATTGGCTGATTCCATCAGCCAATCAGAATATTCCTACCTTAATTCCGATTGGCTGATAGAATCCTATCAGCCAATCGGAATTCGAGGGACGCCATCTTGGATGACGTCCCTTAAAGGAACCGTCATTCTGCAGTTGGACGTCGCCGGAAGAAGATGGGTCCGCGGTGGAGGTCTTCAGGATGGAGCCGGTCGTCATCGGATGAAGATAGAAGATGCCGCTTGGATCAAGATGGTTGCCGGTCCGGATTGCCTCTTCTTCCCGGATAGGATGAAGACTTTGGAGCCTCTTCTGGACCTCTTCAGGCACCGGATGATGGATCGCCAACCCCCGCTTGGGTTGGATGAAGATTTTGGAGCCAGGACGGATCGGTGATACCTGGTGAGGTGAAGACAAGGTAGGATGATCTTCAGGGGCTTAGTGTTAGGTTTATTTAAGGGGGGTTTGGGTTAGATTAGGGGTATGTGGGTGGTGGGTTGTAATGTTGGCGGGGGGGTATTGTATGTTTTTTTTTTACAGGCAAAAGAGCTGAACTTCTTGCGGCATGCCCCGCAAAGGGCCCTGTTCAGGGCTGGTAAGGTAAAAGAGCTTTTAACTTTAGTAATTTAGAATAGGGTAGGGCATTTTTTATTTTGGGGGGCTTTGTTGTTTTATTAGGGGGCTTAGAGTAGGTGTAATTAGTTTAAAATTGTTGTAATATTTTTCTTATGTTTGTAGATATTTTATTATTTTTTGTAACTTAGTTCTTTTTTATTTTGTGTACTTTAGCAAGTTTATTTAATTGTATTTATTTGTAGGAATTGTATTTAATTAATTTATTGATAGTGTAGTGTTAGGTTAATTGTAGGTAATTGTAGGTAGTTTATTTAATTAATTTATTGATAGTCTAGTGTTAGGTTTATTTGTAACTTAGGTTAGGATTTCTTTTACAGGTAAATTTGTAATTATTTTAACTAGTTTAGCTATTAAATAGTTCTTAACTATTTAATAGCTATTGTACCTGGTTAAAATAAATACAAAGTTACCTGTAAAATAAATATAAATCCTAAAATAGCTATAATATAAATATAATTTATATTGTAGCTATATTAGGATTTATTTTACAGGTAAGTATTTAGCTTTAAATAGGAATAATTTATTTAATAAGAGTTAATTAATTTCGTTAGATTTAAATTATATTTAACTTAGGGGGGTGTTAGGGTTAGACTTAGCTTTAGGGGTTAATACATTTATTAGAATAGCGGTGAGCTCCGGTCGGCAGATTAGGGGTTAATAATTGAAGTTAGGTGTCGGCGATGTTAGGGAGGGCAGATTAGGGGTTAATACTATTAATTATAGGGTTAGTGAGGCGGATTAGGGGTTAATAAGTGAAGGCAGGTGGAGGCGACGTTGTGGGGGGCAGATTAGGGGTTAATAAATATAATATAGGGGTCGGCGGTGTTAGGGGCAGCAGATTAGGGGTACATAGGGATAATGTAGCTGGCGGCGGCGTGCGGACGGCAGATTAGGGGTTAATAAGTGTAGGTAGCTGGCGGCGACGTTGTGGGGGGCAGATTAGGGGTTAATAAATATAATATAGGGGTCGGCGGTGTTAGGGGCAGCAGATTAGGGGTACATAGGGATAATGTAGCTGGCGGCGGCGTGCGGACGGCAGATTAGGGGTTAATAAGTGTAGGTAGCTGGCGGCGACGTTGTGGGGGGCAGATTAGGGGTTAATAAATATAATACAGGGGTCGGCGGTGTTAGGGGCAGCAGATTAGGGGTACATAAGGATAACGTAGGTGGCGGTCGGCAGATTAGGGGTTAAAAAAATTTAATCGAGTGGCGGCGATGTGGGGGGACCTCGGTTTAGGGGTACATAGGTAGTTTATGGGTGTTGGTGTACTTTAGAGTACAGTAGTTAAGAGCTTTATGAACCGGCGTTAGCCCAGAAAGCTCTTAACTACTGACTTTTTTCCTGCGGCTGGAGTTTTGTCGCTAGATGTCTAACGCTCACTTCAGAAACGACTCTAAATACCGGAGTTAGGAAGATCCCATTGAAAAGATAGGATACGCAATTGACGTAAGGGGATCTGCGGTATGGAAAAGTCACGGCTGAAAAGTGAGCGTTAGACCCTATTTTGAGTGACTCTAAATACCGGCGGTAGCCTAAAACCAGCGTTAGGAGCCTCTAACGCTGGTTTTCACGGCTACCGCCAAACTCCAAATCTAGGTCTAAGATAGCTACAATGTAATTAATAATTACATTGTAGCGATTTTAGGGTTTATATTTATTTTACAGGCAACTTTGTATTTATTTTAACTAGGTACAATAGCTAAAGAGTTATTTACTATTTAATAGCTACCTAGTTAAAATAATTACCAATTTACCTGTAAAATAAATCCTAACCTAAGTTACAAATACACCTACACTATCAATAAATTAAATAAACTACAAATATCTAAACTAAAATACAATTAAATAAACTTAACTAAATTACAAAAAAAAAAAAACACTAAATTACAAAAAATAAAAAAAATATTACAAGACTTTTAAGCTAAATTACACCTATTCTAAGCCCCCTAATAAAATAATAAAGCCCCCCAAAATAAAAAAATTTCCCTGCCCTATTCTAAATTAAAAAATTTCAAAGCTCTTTTACCTTACCAGCCCTTAAAAGGGCCTTTTGCGGGGCATGCCCCAAAGAATTCTGCTCTTTTGCATTGAAATAAATATACAATACCCCCCCCCCAACATTACAACCCACCACCCACATACCCCTATTCTAAACCCACCCAAACCCCCCTTAAAAAAACCTTACACTACCCCCCTGAAGATCTCCCTACCTTGTATCCACCTAGCCGGGCAGGACTCTTCATCCGATCCGGGCAATGTCTTCAATCAAGCGGCAGAGAAGTCTTCTTCCACCGGCGATGTCTTCAATCAAGCGGCAGAGAGTCTTCTTCCATCCAGCGATTTTTTCAAGCAAAGCGGCATCTTCAATCTTCTTTCTTCGCTCCTCCGCCGCGGATCATCCATCCGGCATGAAGACTGAACGAGGAATGAGGTACCTTTAAATGACGTCATCCAAGATGGCGTCCATCGAATTCCGATTGGCTGATAGGATTCTATCAGCCAATCGGAATTAAGGTAGAAAAATCTGATTGGCTGATTGAATCAGCCAATCAGATTCAAGTTCAATCCGATTGGCTGAACCAATCAGCCAATCGGATTGAACTTGAATCTGATTGGCTGATTCAATCAGCCAATCAGATTTTTCTACCTTAATTCCGATTGGCTGATAGAATCCTATCAGCCAATCGGAATTCGACGGACGCCATCTTGGATGACGTCATTTAGAGGTACCTCATTCCTCGTTCAGTCTACGTGCCGGATAGATGCTCCGCGGCGGAGGAGCGAAGAAAGAAGATTGAAGATGCCGCTTGATTGAATACATCGCCGGTGGAAGAAGACTTCTCTGCCGCTTGATTGAAGACATCGCCCGATCAGATGAAGAGTTCTGCCCGGCTGGGTGAATACAAGGTAGGGAGATCTTCAGGGGGGTAGTGTTAGGTTTATTTAAGGGGGGTTTGGGTGGGTTTAGAATAGGGGTATGTGGGTGGTGGGTTGTAATGTTGGGGGTGGTATTGTGTTTTTCTTTACAGGCAAAAGAGAAGTTTTTTGGGGGGCATGCCCCGCAAAAGGCCCTTTTAAGGGCTGGTAAGGTAAAAGAGCTTTGAACTTTTTTAATTTAGAATAGGGCAGGGAAATTTTTTTATTTTGGGGGGCTTTATTATTTTATTAGGGGGCTTAGAATAGGTGTAATTTGGCTTAAAAATCTTGTTATATTTTTTTTATTTTTTGGAATTTAGTGTTTGTTTTTGTAATTTAGTTGAGTTTATTTTATTGTATTTTAGTTTAGATATTTGTAGTTTATTTAATTTATTGATAGTGTAGGTGTATTTGTAACTTAGGTTAGGATTTATTTTACAGGTAAATTGGTAATTATTTTAACTAGGTAGCTATTAAATAGTTATTAACTATTTAATAGCTATTGTACCTAGTTAAAATAAATACAAAGTTGCTTGTAAAATAAATATAAACCCTAAAATCGCTACAATGTAATTATTAATTACATTGTAGCTATCTTAGGGTTTATTTTATAGGTAAGTATTTATATTTAAATAGGAATATTTTAATTAATAATATTAATATTAATTAGATTTATTTTAATAAGAATTTAGTTAGGGATGTTAGGGTTAGATGGGGTTATTATACTTAATATATATATAATATAATAACGATATTAACTATATTAACCCTAATATAATTAGGGTTAATATAGCTGGCGGCGGTGTAGGGGGATTAAATTAGGGGTTAATATTTTTAAAATAGATGGCGGTGGGGTAGGAGCTCACTTTAGGGGGTAGGTAAGGTAGATGGCGGCGGTGTAAGGGGCTCACTTTAGGGAGTAGGTAAGGTAGATGGCGGCGGGGTAGGTAAGGTAGATGGCGGCGGGGAAGGTAAGGTAGATGGCGGCGGGGGAGGTTAGGTAGATGGCGGCAGTGTAGGTAAGGTAGATGGTGGCGGGGTAGGTAAGATAGATGGCGGCGGGGGAGGTAAGGTAGATGGCGGCGGGGTAGGTTAGGTAGATGGCGGCGGGGTAGGTTAGGTAGATGGTGGCGGGGTAGGTAAGGTAGATGGCGGCGGGGTAGGTAAGGTAGATGGCGGCGGGGTAGGTAAGGTAGATGGCGGCGGTGTAAGGGGCTCACTTTAGGGGGTAGGTAAGATAGATGGCGGCAGGGTAGGGGCTCACATTAGGGGGTTATAGATTTAATATAGCTGGTGGCGGGGTCCGGGAGTGGCGATATAGGGGTTAATAACTTTATTAGTTTGTGGCGGGGTCCGGGAGCAGCGGTTTAGGGGTTAATACATTTTTTGCACATATTAACAGCTGTTTCAAAACGCATGCGCAAATTGTTGTCTCCTCGGGAGCGCGCTTCAAGCCTACATATGAGAGCAGGAGGGACTGCTCTATAAGCAATACCGGAAGTCAAGGATGGGAGGAGTCGGCGTTCAAGATGTAGATAAGTTATAAAATAAATTATAATATCACAAGATGCTTATTTTCCAAAATAAATATTGCGGTTTACATTGCAAGTATATTGAGAATTAATAATGTTCATTAGAAAGCATATAATTTACATTCACTTTAAGTGCTGCATTACAAAAGGTCTGTACACACAAAAAATATTTATATATGCATAGCATATATCAGTAATTAGTTGCCGCATTACAAAAGGTTGCGCACACAATAAATGTTTATATATGCACAGTTTATATCAGTAATTTAGTGCTGCATTACAAAAGGTCAGCATACACAATAAATGTTTATATATGCACAGTATATATCAGTAATTTAGTGCTGCATTACATAAGGTCTGCACACACAATAAATGTTTATATATGCACAGTATATATCAGTAATTAAGTGCAGCATTACATAAGGTCTGCACACACAATAAATGTTTATATATGTACAGTATATATCAGTTATTAAGTGCTGCACATTACATAAGGTCTGCACACACAATAAATGTTTATATATGCACAGAATTTATCAGTAATTAAGTGCTGCATTAGAAAATGTCTGCACACACAATAAATGTTTATATATGCACATTATATATCAGTTATTAAGTGCTGCACATTACATAAGGTCTGCACACACAATAAATGTTTATATATGCACAGTATATATCAGTTATTAAGTGCTGCACATCACAAAAGGTCTGCACACACAATAAATGTTTATATATGCACAGTATATATCAGTAATTAAGTGCTGCATTACATAAGGTCTGCACACACAATAAATGTTTATATATGTACAGTATATATCAGTAATTAAGTGTCGCATTACACAAGGTCTGCACACACAATAAATGTTTATATATGTACAGAATATATCAGTAATTAAGTGTCGCATTACAAAAGGTCTGCACACACAATAAATGTTTATATATGCACAGTATATATCAGTTATTAAGTGCTGCACATCACAAAAGGTCTGCACACACAATAAATGTTTATATATGCACAGTATATATCAGTAATTAAGTGCCACATTACATAAGGTCTGCACACACAATAAATGTTTATATATGTACAGTATATATCAGTAATTAAGTGTCGCATTACACAAGGTCTGCACACACAATAAATGTTTATATATGTACAGTATATATCAGTAATTAAGTGTCGCATTACAAAAGGTCTGCACACACAATAAATGTTTATATATGCACAGTATATATCAGTAATTAAGTGCCACATTACATAAGGTCTGCACACACAATACATGTTTATATATGCACAGTATATATCAGAAATGAAGTGCTGCATTACAAAAGGTCTGCACACACAATAAATGTTTATATATGCAAAGTATATATCAGTAATTAAGTGCTGCATTACAAAATGTCTGCACACACAATAAATGTTTATATATGCACAGTACATATCAGTAATTAAATGCTACATTACATAAGGTCTGCACACACAATAAATGTTTATATATACACAGTATATATCAGTTATTAAGTGCTGCACATCACAAAAGGTCTGCACACACAATAAATGTTTATATATGCACAGTATATATCAGTAATTAAGTGCTGCATTACATAAGGTCTGCACACACAATAAATGTTTATATATGCACAGTATATATCAGTAAGTAAGTGCTGCATTACAAAAGGTCTGCACACACAATAAATGTTTATATATGTACAGTATATATCAGTAATTAAGTGTCGCATTACACAAGGTCTGCACACACAATAAATGTTTATATATGTACAGTATATATCAGTAATTAAGTGTCGCATTACAAAAGGTCTGCACACACAATAAATGTTTATATATGCACAGTATATATCAGTAATTAAGTGCCACATTACATAAGGTCTGCACACACAATACATGTTTATATATGCACAGTATATATCAGAAATTAAGTGCTGCATTACAAAAGGTCTGCACACACAATAAATGTTTATATATACACAGTATATATCAGTAATTAAGTGCTGCATTACAAAATGTCTGCACACACAATAAATGTTTATATATGCACAGTACATATCAGTAATTAAATGCTACATTACATAAGGTCTGCACACACAATAAATGTTTATATATACACAGTATATATCAGTTATTAAGTGCTGCACATCACAAAAGGTCTGCACACACAATAAATGTTTATATATGCACAGTATATATCAGTAATTAAGTGCTGCATTACATAAGGTCTGCACACACAATAAATGTTTATATATGCACAGTATATATCAGTAAGTAAGTGCTGCATTACAAAAGGTCTGCACACACAATAAATGTTTATATATGCACAGTATATACAAAAGGTCTGTGCACAAAATAAGGGCTAGATTACAAGTCGAGTTGTATTTTGCACTCCCAGTCGGGATTTTTATGCACGTTGGGTTGCACGCGTATTATAAGTCTAAAGTATTAAGTTGTTACTTGACCCAACGCACGCAAAAAGCTAGAAGTTAGATAATCATGACCACATTAACACCCCATTCGCATATTCTCAAGTGCATTAACCCGACATGAAAATATTTCACATTTTAATGCTCTTTGCATAGAAGAATGTTCTATTTATTCATAAATACATATTTCTATATACATCTGATGGTAATTTGGTACAGTATATATAGATATATATATATATATATATATATATATATATATATACATATATATATATATACGCTTACCGGCCACTTTATTAGGTACACCTGTTCAATTGCTTGTTAACACAAATTGCTAATCGGCCAATCACATGGCAGCAACTTAATGCATTTAGGCATCTAGATGTGGTGAAGACGATTTGCTGAAGTTCAAACCAAGCATCAGAATGGGAAAGAAAGGGGATTTAAGTGACTTTGAACATGGCATGGTTGTTGGCCAGAAGGGCTGGTTGGAGTATTTAAAAAAATGCTAATCTACTGGGATTTTCACGCACAATCATCTCTAGGGCTTACTGAGAAGGGTCAGAAAAAGAGAAAATATCCAGTGAGCGGCAGTTGTGTGGATGAAAATGCCTTGTTGATTTCTGAAGTCAAAGGATAATGGGCAGACTGGTTCAAGATGATAGAAATGCAACAGTAACTCAAATAACCACACGGTATGCAGAATACCATCTCTGAACACACAACACGTCGTACCTTGAAGCAGATGGGCTGCAGCAGCAGATCACACCAGGTGCTACTCCTGTCAGTTAAACACAGGAAACTGAGGCTACAATTCGCACAGGCTCACCAAAATTTGACAATAGAAGATTGGAATAACTTTGCCTGGTCTGATGAGTCTCGATTTCAGCTGCAACATTCAGATGGCAGGGTCAGAATTTGGAGAAAACAACATGAAAGCATAGATCCATCCAGGGGCGGACTGAGAAGTTGGGCAAATCGGCCCTTGCCCGAGGGCCCGGCCTCTTAAGGGAGTCTGGAGAATGATCAGGATTAGGAGCCGGCTGTTGGGTGGTATGTTACACTCAGGTGCAGTGAGTGTATTACACTCACTGCACATGCAATATGTGGACCGGGTTCGGATGACTCCGGAATCTGTTCCACATATTAGATACGATGTTGCGGCTCCTACTCAACTACACCCACGCGCCGGTCGTGCGCACACTCACCTCACTCAATTTTAACTGCACAGTGACAGCCGCCAGCCCGCCAGTATAGCATATGGTGAACTGGAGCAGGCAGGGGGACTGTGAGCAGCAGTTAGGCAAGAAAGGAGCCACTGGGCCTGGAATCCGGATCATCATCATCTCTGAGTGAGTCTGATATAACCATCTCATTAGAATCCCAATGGTGGGGGTGCATGCAGCATGTGTGTTAAGGTGGCCAGGGGGTGAGGGCTGGGTGCAGCGTTAATATAATTATATTTTGAGTTTAATGTCCCTTGAAGCTTCTCATTTCCATTAATAAACCTCTGAAACTTCATATGTCTGCTTTTTCACATTTGATTGAGCATGTTTTAAACTCTTCTGTTACAAAACAGGCTATCTCAGGCCTGTTCCAGATATGTTAACTCTTGGAACCTTCCAGGGGTTACAGAAATTAGTCTGATATAGTGAATAGTTGAAGGAAGGGAATGGTCAGTGACATGGATAGGAGCTGATTGCAGCCCGGAAAAAGAATGTTGAATCGCGAAAAAATCTTTCACTGTAAAATCTAGCGACTGTGTGTTGCAACTTGCTTGCACATAAGATATTTAAGTATGCAGACAATGCAGTCCCACTGATAGTGTTGTACAGTACTTCTGAGGCTCGGACACAGCTATACATACAGTTATATACATATACATACTAGATACTATTCATACAGTTTTGCAGTACGGCACCATTGATCATAATCATTAGATTCGGATTACATATATCTACATATGTATCAAGAAATGCACTCTATCCCTTGCTCTTGCAGTGACATAATGTATAATGCCTTGCTTCCCTGGCTGGCTTCCACAATGTATACAAATGTGAGAACCTGTGCTTTTATAGCTGTGCTTGGGATCTGTTCTGGATCTCTTCATTTCTTGCTGTTATTTTTAAGACTTTGGAGTTAGAGCATGTCACAGGAGCAGCAGGGGAGTCGGGTGAGGGGTGCAGACTGCAGTGTAGCGTGTTGTGTACTAACACCTTCTTATTAACCCCTTTCACTCCATTGTGTTGCTGCTGAGCATGAACAATGCATTTTGCAGCCCTTTACTGTGAACTATACTATTTTATTTATGAGACAGTAAGCTGTGTGATTAAGTTATTATTAAAATACCTAAGTGAGCATCACTTCCTTTCTTGCAGCTAAAATATTAAACTAACTCAGATCTATACATTTTTGTATTCTCCTCTTACATAGTGCTACACTTTATTCACAAAGTAAACTACCTGTTAGCAGATCCCCTTCATTTGTTTTGTATAGCATACAGTATTTTGCAATCCCAGCATATACTGCCTAGTGCCTGGTTTCTCAACAGCCGGGCCGTGGCCCAGTACCGGGCCGTGATAGCCCTGCTGGTGGGCCCTGACCTGTCATGCCCCCACTGCACACTCTTACCCCACTGCACACCAAGGGCAGACTGAGACCAATCAAGGCCACAGGAAAACTGTCTAACACTGACCCAAATTTATTAAAATTCATGCAAATGAACATGGTAGCCTCCCTGCCCTAATCCCAACAGGCCCATCAACCTCCAGAGCCAGGACCCCCAACATTAAGGGCCAAAGAAAGGGCCCCCAAACTACCGGGCCCTGGACATGTCCAGCTAAAATTTACCGGGCCTTGAGGTCACTTTGGTTGAGAACCACTGGCCTAGTGGACATTTGTACAGAGCTTAACTGATTTAGCTATGTATTCAAATACTTCAAGTTATGAAGCCCATTAAACTCCTACTTAAATTAAAATGTATTATGTATACATATAAAACTATTATTAGTGTTGAGATTGTTTCCCCTATAAATAAAATAAGGCATGTGGAGGGGCGGGTGCGCACTCTGAACTGGCTGGTGATATGAGCACAAGGTATGGGTTGTGAGACACTGGATTCTGTCTAGTTGCTTTGGGAGGGTAAAAATATTTCTTTAGTCTTAGCCAGAAATGCCTTGAAGTCTTTGTCTTTTAAACTCTGGGGTATGCTGTAGAAAAATCTGCCTTTTATACCACATTCACTGCCTGAAGGGGCCACCAAATTTACTCCTCTGCAACAGGAAATATTTGATCTAAAATGTTAATTATTATAATTTAATTTTTTTTAATTGTGTTCTGGTTTCAAAATATGTGCTGTTTTGAATCAGAGATGTGCGTTTACTATCCTAATGTATATGTTAATTTTATGATTAATTATGCTATTTATTTACTAGTGTTAAAGCCCGTCCCTATCCCTCTGTCCCTATCTCCCTGTCCCTCTGTCCTTGTCCCTCTCCCTCTGTCCTTATCCCTCTGTCCTTATCCCTCTGTCCCTGTCCCTCTGTCCCTGTCCCTCTGTTCCTGTCCCTCTGTTCCTGTCCCTCTGTTCCTGTCCCTCTGTTCCTCTCCCTCTGTCCCTCTCCCTCTGTCCCTCTCCCTCTGTCCCTCTCCCTCTGTCCCTCTCCCTTTGTTAGCTATGAGGAATAATATAACTGATGTATTACTGACAGTTATAAGGGATAATATCACTGCTATGTGTTACTTACAGCTATGAGGGATAATATCACTGATGTGTTATTGACAGTTATGAGGGATAATATCACTGCTGTGATACTGACAGCTATGAGGGATAATATCACTGCCATATGTTACTGACAGCTATGAGGGATAATATCACTGTTATGTGTTACTGACAGCTATGAAGTATAATATCACTATTATATGTTACTGACAGCTATGAGGGATAATATCACTGCCATATGTTACTGGCAGCTATGAGGGATAATATCACTGCTGTATTACTGACAGCTATGAGGGATAATATCACTGCTGTATTACTGACAGCTGTGAGAGATAATATCACTGCTGTGTTACTGACAGCTATGAGGGATAATATAACTGCTGTGTAACTGACAGCTATGAGGGATAATATCACTACTGTGTAACTGACAGCTATGAGGGATAATATCACTACTGTGTAACTGACAGCTATGAGGGATAATATCACTTGTATGTGTTACTGACAGCTATGAGGGATAATATCATTGCTGCTATGTGTTACTGACAGCTATGAGGGATAATATCACTGCTGCTATGTGTTACTGACAGCTATGAGGGATACTATCACTGCTGTGTGTTACTGACAGATATATGAGGGATACTATCACTGTTAAAATGAAATGCAGTATCTGTAATATGATAGTTTAATTTTCTCTTTCTGTCAATTTAAAAGACCATATAACTCCCTTATTTAAACCAAGTATCACATGACCCAGGGTAAGTTAAAGGCTCTTTTTATTTGTATCCTCAAAACCAGACTCCAGCTGTCCTCCACCAATATACTAGACAATTTGTGATGTGCACAATGATAGTTGGGTAACACAATGTCAATCCAATAGAGCATCTTTGGGATGTGGTGGAACGGGAAATTCGCATCATGGATGTGCAGCCGAAAAATCTGCAACAACTGCGTGATGCTATCATGTCAATATGGAATAAAATTTGTCTGAGGAATGTCTCTAACACCTTGTTGAATCTATGCCAAAAAGAATTAAAGGGACAGTCTAGTCAGAATTAAGCTTTCATGATTAAGATAGGGAATGCAATTTTAAACAACTTTCCAATTCACTTTTATCATCAAATCTGCTTTGTTCCCTTTGTATTCTTTGTTGAAAGCTAAACCTAGGTAGGCTCATATGCTAATTTCTAAAACCTTGAAGGCCACCCCTTATTTCAATGCATTTGGCAGTTTTTCACAGCTAGAGGGCGTAATTTCATATGTTTCATATGTTTCATATGTTTCATATGTTTCATATAGATAACACTGTGACCACACCCTGGATAAGTTAGAGGGCACTGATAGGCTAAATACAAGTCTGACAAAAGAACTGAAATAAGGGGGCAGTCTGCAAAGGCTCAGATACAAGGTAATCACAGAGGTAAAAAGTGTATTAATATAACAGTGTTTTTATGCAAAACAGATGAATAGGTAATAAAGGGATTATTTATATTTTTAAACAATAACAATTCTGGAGTAGACTGTCCCTTTAAGGCAGTTCTGAAGGCAAAAGGAGGTCCAACCCGGTACTAGTAAGGTGTACCTAATAAAGTGGCCGGTGAGCATCAAAGTGGTGAAGCACTCCAGGTATCCTTTTCCAAAGGACTGCCAACGTCCGTAATGCCCAGGGTGCACAACAAAATATCATATAGCATCAAATAGAGAGAAGGCACCGGTATGTTTGTTTGACACCGGGGGTAACCCCGAAACGTTACATTTATTAAAAATTGACCCAGCGAGTGTAAACATGTACACTCATATATATATATATATATATATATATATACACTTACATATACATATTTAGACATATATGTATGTATCTCTATGTTAAAGCCATTTTTTTCATTTTTTCAATACCTGAGATCTCATATCTTTGAGCTCTTATTACTTTTTTGTGCAATTTTTTTTTGAATAATTATTATTAGATGATGCTATTGTGAGTGTAACTGTACTGTGTAATGTATATTTATTAGACAGTGTTATTATGTGTGTAACTGTACTGTGTAATGTATATTTATTAGACAGTATTATTATGAGTGTAACTGTACTGTGTAATGTATATTTATTAGACAGTATTATTATGAGTGTAACTGTACTGTGTAATGTATATTTATTAGACAGTATTATTATGAGTGTAACTGTACTGTGTAATGTATATTTATTAGACAGTATTATTATGAGCGTAACTGTACTGTGTAATGTATATTTATTAGACAGTGTTATTATGTGTGTAACTGCACTGTGTAATGTATATTTATTAGACAGTGTTATTATGTGTGTAACTGTAATGTGTAATGTATATTTATTACACAGTGTTATTATGTGTGTAACTGTACTGTGTAATGTATATTTATTAGACAGTGTTATTATGTGTGTAACTGTACTGTGTAATGTATATTTATTAGACAGTGTTATTATGTGTGTAACTGTACTGTGTAATGTATATTTATTAGACAGTGTTAATATGAGTGTAACTGTACTGTGTAATGTATATTTATTAGATGGTGTTATTATGTGTGTAACTGTACTGTGTAATGTATATTTATTATATAGTGTTATTATGTGTGTAACTGTACTGTGTAATGTATATTTATTAGATATTGTTATTATGTGTGTAACTGTACTGTGTAATGTATAATTATTAGATAGTGTTATGTGTGTAACTGTACTGTGTAATGTATATTTATTAGATATTGTTATTATGTGTGTAACTGTACTGTGTAATGTATAATTATTAGATAGTGTTATTATGTGTGTAACTGTACTGTGTAATGTATATTTATTAGACAGTGTTATTATGTGTGTAACTGTACTGTGTAATGTATATTTATTAGACAGTGTTAATATGTGTGTAACTGTATTGTGTAATGTATATTTATTAGACAGTGTTATTATGTGTGTAACTGTACTGTGTAATGTATATTTATTAGACAGTGTTATTATGTGTGTAACTGTACTGTGTAATGTATATTTATTAGACAGTGTTATTATGTGTGTAACTGTACTGTGAAATGTATATTTATTAGATAGTATTATTATTAGTGTAACTGTACTGTGTAATGTATATTTATTAGACAGTGTTATTATGTGTGTTACTGTACTATGTAATGTATATTTATTAGATTGTGTTATTATGTATGTAACTGTACTGTAATGTATATTTATTAGACAGTGTTATTATGTGTGTAACTGTACCGTGTAATGTATATTTATTAGTTAGTGTTATTATGAGTGTAACTGTACTGTGTAATGTATATTTATTAGACAGTGTTATTATGAGTGTAACTGTACCGTGTAATGTATATTTATTAGTTAGTGTTATTATGAGTGTAACTGTACTGTGTAATGTATATTTATTAGTTAATGTTATTATGAGTGTAACTATACTATGTAATGTATATTTATTATATAGTGTTTTTTAGTGTGTAACTGTACTATGTAATGCATATTTATTAGATTGTTATTATGTGTGTAACTGTACTGTGTAATGTATTATTAGATAGTGTTATTATGAGTGTAACTGTACTGTGTAAGGTATATTTATTAGACAGTGTTATTATGTGTGTAACTGTACTGTGAAATGTATATTTATTAGATAGTATTATTATTAGTGTAACTGTACTGTGTAATGTATATTTATTAGACAGTGTTATTATGTGTGTAACTGTACTATGTAATGTATATTTATTAGATCGTGTTATTATGTATGTAACTGTACTGTGTAATGTATATTTATTAGACAGTGTTATTATGTGTGTAACTGTACCGTGTAATGTATATTTATTAGTTAGTGTTATTAAGAGTGTAACTGTACTGTGTAATGTATATTTATTATATAGTGTTTTTTAGTGTGTAACTGTACTATGTAATGCATATTTATTAGATTGTTATTATGTGTGTAACTGTACTGTGCAATGTATTATTAGATAGTGTTATTATGAGTGTAACTGTACTGTGTAAGGTATATTTATTAGTTAGTGTTATTATGAGTGTAACTGTACTATGTAATGTATATTTATTATATAGTGTTTTTTAGTGTGTAACTGTACTATGCAATGCATATTTATTAGATTGTTATTATGTGTGTAACTGTACTGTGTAATGTATTATTAGATAGTGTTATTATGAGTGTAACTGTACTGTGTAAGGTATATTTATGAGATAGTGTTAATATGAGTGTAACTGTACTGTGTAATGTATATTTATTAGATAGTGTTATTATGTATGTAACTGCACTGTGTAATCTATATTTATTAGACAGTGTTAATATGAGTGTAACTGTACTGTGTAATGTATATTTATTAGGGTTTATTGGGTGGATTTTATTTTTAGCTTAGGGTTTTGGGCAATGTAAAAAGAGCTAAATGCCCTTTTCCGGGCAATGCCCATCCAAATGCCCTTTTCAGGGCAATGGGGAGCTTAGGTTTATTTAGATAGGATTTTATTTGGGGGGTTTGGTTGTGTGGGTGGTGGTTTTTACTGTTGGGGGGGTTGTTTGTATTTTTTTTTTACAGCTAAAAGAGCTGATTTCTTTGGGGTAATGCCCAGCAAAAGGCCCTGTTAAGGGCTATTGGCAGTTTAGTGTAGGCTAGGGTTTTTTTTTATTTTAGGGGGGCTTTTTTTATTTTGATAGGGCTATTAGATTAGAAGTAATTCATTTTTATTTTTGATAATTTCTTTTTTTATTTTGTGTAATTTAGTGTTTATTTTTTGTAATGTTAGGTGTTAGTGTAACTCAGGTTAGGTTTTATTTTACAGGTAAGTTTGTATTTATTTTAACTAGGTAGTTAGTAAATAGTTAATAACTATTTAGTAACTAATCTACCTAGTTAAAATAAATACAAACTTACCTGTGAAATAAAAATAAAACCTAAGATAGCTACAATGTAACTATTAGTTATATTGTAGCTATCTTAGGGTTTAGTTTTAAATAGGAATTATTTAGGTAATAATTGTTTTATTTAGATTTATTTTAATTATATTTAAGTTAGGGGTGTTAGGGTTAGGGTTACGTTAGGGTTAGGTTTAGGGATTAATAGGTTTATTATAGCGGCAGAGTGGGCGGACTGCAGATTAGGGGTTCATAATATTTAAATAGTGTTTTTGATGCGGGAGGGCTGCGTTTTAGGGGATAATTATTTATTTTAGTGGCGACGATGTCGGGGAGTGGCGGAATAGGGGTTAATACATTTTTTAAGTGGCGGTGATGCCCAGAGCGGCAGATTAGGGGTTAATAAATTTATTATAGTGTTTGCGATGCGGGAGGGCCTCGGTTTAGGGGTCACTAGGTAGTTTATGGGTGTTAGTGTATTTTGTGACAGTTTAGTTATGAGTTTTATGCTACAGCATACTGGTGGTATGGATCTTGACGGTATAGGGTGTACCGCTCACTTTTTGGCCTCCCAGGCAAAACTCATAATACCGGCACTATGGAAGTCCCATTGAAAAAGAACTTTTTAAAAGTGCGGTACTGACGTTGCGTGACGGTCAAAAAAGTGTGCGGTACAGCTATACCTGCAAGACTCGTAATAGCAGCGGTAGGGAAAAAGCAGCATTATGAAGCTTTTTCACTCATAATGCAAAACTCGTAATCTAGCTGAGTGTTATTATGAGCGTAACTGTATTGTGTAATGTATATTTATTAGACAGTGTTAATATGAGTGTGACTGTACTGTGTAATGTATATTTATTAGACAGTGTTACAATGAGTGTAACTGTACTGTGTAATGTATATTTATTAGATAGTGTTATTATGTGTGTAACTGTACTGTGTAATGTATATTTATTAGACAGTGTTAATATGAGTGTGACTGTACTGTGTAATGTATATTTATTAGACAGTGTTACAATGAGTGTAACTGTACTGTGTAATGTATATTTATTAGACAGTGTTATTATGAGTGTAACTGTACTGTGTAATGTATATTTATTAGACAGTGTTACAATGAGTGTAACTGTACTGTGTAATGTATATTTATTAGACAGTGTTAATATGAGTGTGACTGTACTGTGTAATGTATATTTATTAGACAGTGTTACAATGAGTGTAACTGTACTGTGTAATGTATATTTATTAGATAGTGTTATTATGTGTGTAACTGTAGTGTGTAATGTATATTTATTAGATAGTGTTATTATGTGTGTAACTGTACTGTGTAATGTATATTTATTAGACAGTGTTAATATGAGTGTGACTGTACTGTGTAATGTATATTTATTAGACAGTGTTACAATGAGTGTAACTGTACTGTGTAATGTATATTTATTAGATAGTGTTATTATGTGTGTAACTGTACTGTGTAATGTATATTTATTAGACAGTGTTAATATGAGTGTGACTGTACTGTGTAATGTATATTTATTAGACAGTGTTACAATGAGTGTAACTGTACTGTGTAATGTATATTTATTAGACAGTGTTATTATGAGTGTAACTGTACTGTGTAATGTATATTTATTAGACAGTGTTACAATGAGTGTAACTGTACTGTGTAATGTATATTTATTAGACAGTGTTATTATGTGTGTAACTGTACTGTGTAATGTATATTTATTAGATAGTGTTATTATTAGTGTAACTGTACTGTGTAATGTATATTTATTAGATAGTGTTATTATGTGTGTAACTGTACTGTTTAATGTATATTTATTAGATAGTGTTATTATGTGTGTAACTGTATTGTGTAATGTATATTTATTAGACAGTGTTACAATGAGTGTAACTGTACTGTGTAATGTATATTTATTAGACAGTGTTATTATGTGTGTAACTGTACTGTGTAATGTATATTTATTAGACAGTGTTATTATGTGTGTAACTGTATTGTGTAATGTATATTTATTAGACAGTGTTACAATGAGTGTAACTGTACTGTGTAATGTATATTTATTAGACAGTGTTATTATGTGTGTAACTGTACTGTGTAATGTATATTTATTAGATAGTGTTATTATGTGTGTAACTGTACTGTGTAATGTATATTTATTAGACAGTGTTATTATGTGTGTAACTGTACTGTGTAATGTATATGTATTAGATAGTGTTATTATGTGTGTAACTGTACTGTGAAATGTATATTTATTAGATAGTGTTATTATTAGTGTAACTGTACTGTGTAATGTATATTTATTAGATAGTGTTATTATGTGTGTAACTGTACTGTGTTATGTATATTTATTAGACAGTGTTATTATGTGTGTAACTGTACTGTGTAATGTATATTTATTAGACAGTGTTATTATGTGTGTAACTGTACTGTGTAATGTATATTTATTAGACAGTGTTATTATGTGTGTAACTGTACTGTGTAATGTATATTTATTAGATAGTGTTATTATTAGTGTAACTGTACTGTGTAATGTATATTTATTAGATAGTGTTATTATGTGTGTAACTGTACTGTTTAATGTATATTTATTAGATAGTGTTATTATGTGTGTAACAGTACTGTATAATGTATATTTATTAGATAGTGTTAATATGTGTGTAACTGTACTTTGTAATGTATATTTATTAGATAGTGTTATTATGTGTGTAACTGTACTATGTAATGTATATTTATTAGACAGTGTTGTTATGTGTGTTACTGTACTGTGTAATGTATATTTATTAGATAGTGTTATTATTAGTGTAACTGTACTATGTAATGTATATTTATTAGATAGTGTTATTATGTGTTTAACTGTACTGTGAAATGTATATTTATTAGATAGTGTTATTATAAGTGTAACTGTACTATGTAATGTATATTTATTAGATAGTGTTATTATGTGTTTAACTGTACTGTGAAATGTATATTTATTAGATAGTGTTATTATTAGTGTAACTGTACTGTGAAATGTATATTTATTAGATAGTGTTATTATTAGTGTAACTGTACTGTGAAATGTATATTTATTAGATGGTGTTATTATTAGTGTAACTGTACTGTGAAATGTATATTTATTAGATAGTGTTATTATTAGTGTAACTGTACTGTGTAATGTATATTTATTAGATAGTGTTATTATGTGTTTAACTGTACTGTGAAATGTATATTTATTAGATAGTGTTATTATAAGTGTAACTGTACTGTGTAAGGTATATTAGACAGTGTTATTATGTGTGTTACTGTACTGTGTAATGTATATTTATTAGACAGTGTTATTATGTGTGTAACTGTACTGTGTAATGTATATTTATTAGACAGTGTTATTTTCTATGTGTTTTGTGCAACTTTTATGTTTTGCGAAACAGATAACCAGTGCTCTGCATTTGTGCAATCTTGATCTGCGTTAATTCCAATTGCGCTCAAGCAATTACGTTTACTTTCAACTTGTTATACGAGCGCTACATCCAAAAGTGCAAATAACTGCAATAAACCAGATATCGCTTGTGCATAACTGTTAGCACGTAATCTGGTCCCTAGTGTTTATAGTAACATTATATAACGCTATATACACTGCTGCTATAGATACGTGCACGCTCCTGAGCTCCTATCAGCCTACCTAGTTTTAATCTTAACAAAGGATATTAAATAATAAAAGCAAATTAGATAAAGAAGTAAATTGTAAAGTAGTGTAAAATCCCACGCTCTATCTGAATCATGAAAGATTATTTTTTTATTTCCCGTTCCTTTAATGCTTTTGAGGTTTATCTTCGCACATCAATAGGACGGAAGGAGTTTTGCTTATCAGTAAGTGAGTTTCTATCTCACAGTAAATAGGCACTTGCTATTGATTTTACAATACAATTTCATGCAGACAGACTATATTTGTGCCGTGTTTGAATAGTGCTGTTTTATATGAACGACAGAGATTTTTACAGTTTACACAGGGCCAGTCATTAAAGGGATAAGAAAGTCAAATGAAACTTGCATGATTCAGACAGAGCGAGTCATTTTAAGACACTTTTAAATTCCCTTCTATTTTCAAATGTGCTTCGTTCTTTTAGTATCCCTTATTGAAAAAGAATATGCACATATCCTGCACTAATGGGAGCTCGCTGCTGATTGGTGCCTGCACACATTTGTCTCTTTGTCTCTTGTGATTGGCTAACTAGATGAGTTCAGCTAGCTGCCATTAGTGCAATGTTGTTCCTTCAGCAAAGGATAACAAGAGAATGAAGCAAATTTGATAATAGAAGTAAATTGGAAAGTTTAAAATTGTATGTTCTATCCAAAGGGAATTTTTGGGTTTCTTGTCCCTTTAAGGATGTACTGCTGGCAAACAAGGGGTTAATTGCTTTCTGCACAGCTGAGATAAACAATTACTGTTAATTAGAGGAAGTATAAAACCGTACTGGGCAGGAACTGAAGTAACTTATTGCTGGGCTGCAGGTTATCGCATTATTATTGCTGCGCTGCAGGTTATCGCATTGTTACTGCTGACAGATCATTATAAAGAAGGAAGTGATGTCTGATGGGACCTAATATTACAGCAACAGACAAAGCAGGTGCTACTAACTGGCTCTGTACTCACTAACTATGCAGCTGAATGAGTCATGTGAGGCATTCATTAATCTTAAACATAATGTTTATCTATGCACAGTAAAAAAATACTTGCAAGGTAATATCATTATTTTTTTTACCAGCTTTAACTGTACACTAAACACTGTGGTTTGTGTATCCCACAGTGTCTAGAAACTCACCCTGCAACATGCTACACATTGACTGCTTTTTTCTGGTACTAATTAGTCACAGCAGAGGAGTTAGCAGGGGTTAGATCATAGTATAAAACATTTTTTGTGTACACAAATCTTCTGCAATGCGGCACTTAAAGGGGCAGGGTATTTTTTAAATAAACTTGCATCATTCTTTTTAATCTTTTTTATTTTTCTTTGAGCGTGCATGAACATTTATTGTGTGTGCAGACTTTTTGTAATGTGGCACTTAATTACTGATATATACTGTCCATATATAAGCATTTATTGTGTGTGCAGACCTTTTGTAATGCAGCAGTTAATTACTGATATAGACTGTGAATATACAAATATTTGTTGTGTGTGCAGATCTTATGTAATGCAGCACTTAATTACTGATATATACTGTGCATATATAAACATTTATTGTGTGTGCAGACCTTTTGTAATGCTGAACTTAATTGCTCATATATACTGTGCTTATATACACATTTATTGTGTGTGCAGACCTTTTGTAATATGGCACTTAATTACTGATATATACTGTGCATATATAAACATTTATTGTGTGTGCAGACCTTTTGTAATGAGCACTTTAATTACTGATATATACTGTGCATATATAAACATTTATTGTGTGTGCAGACCTTCTGTAATGTGGCACTTAATTACTGATATATACTGTGCATATATAAACATTTATTGTGTGTGCAGACCTTTTTGTAATGTGGCACTTAATTACTGATATATACTGTGCATATATAAACATTTATTGTGTGTGCAGACCTTATGTAATGCAGCACTTAATTACTGATATATACTGTGCATATATAAACATTTATTGTGTGTGCAGACCTTTTGTAATGCAGCACTTAATTGCTGATATATACTGTGCATATATAAACATTTTTTGTGTGTGCTGACCTTTTGTAATGAGCACTTAATTACTGATATATACTGTGCATATATAAACATTTATTGTGTGTGCAGACCTTCTGTAATGTGGCACTTAATTACTGATATATACTGTGCATATATAAACATTTATTGTGTGTGCAGACCTTTTGTAATGCAGCACTTAATTACTGATATATAAACCTTTATTGTGTGTGCAGACCTTCTGTAATGTGGCACTTAATTACTGATATATACTGTGCATATATAAACATTTATTGTGTGTGCAGACCTTATGTAATATAGCACTTAATTACTGATATATACTGTGCATATATAAACATTTATTGTGTGTGCAGACCTTATGTAATGCAGCACTTAATTACTGATATATACTGTGCATATATAAACATTTATTGTGTGTGCAGACCTTATGTAATGCAGCACTTAATTACTGATATATACTGTGCATATATAAACATTTATTGTGTGTGCAGACCTTATGTAATGCAGCACTTAATTACTGATATATACTGTGCATATATAAACATTTATTGTGTGTGCAGACCTTTTGTAATACAGCACTTAATTACTTCTATATACTGTGCATATATAAACATTTATTGTGTGTGCAGACCTTTTGTAATGCAGCACATAATTACTGATATATACTGTGCATATATAAACATTTATTGTGTGTGCAGACCTTTTGTAATGCAGCACATAATTACTGATATATACTGTGCATATATAAACATTTATTGTGTGTGCAGACCTTTTGTGATGCAGCACTTAATTGCTGATATATACTGTGCATATATAAACATTTATTGTGTGTGCAGACCTTTTGTGATGCAGCACTTAATTGCTGATATATACTATGCATATATAGAAATGACTTTGTCTTACAGAATTAAGCAGCTTTAGGGAATCAGCTACATAGATTAACATGGCAACTTGTAATGCTGAAGAGGATGGAGTAACCAGAGAGGGATTTAGTAAATATAACATAGGAACTGAAGAGGCAGGACGGAGCTTTAGTGAATCAGCTACATAGAATAACATAGGAACTGGTGAAGCTGGAGAGGCTGGAGGGAGCTTTAGTGAATCAGTTACATAGAATAACATAGGAATTGGTGAAGCTGGAGAGGCTGGAGGGAGATTTAGTGAATCAGTTACATAGAATAACATAGGAACTGGTGAAGCAGGAGAGGCTGGACGGAGCTTTAGTGAATCAGTTACATAGAATAACATAGGAACTGGTGAAGCTGGAGAGGCTGGAGGGAGCTTTAGTGAATCAGTTACATAGAATAACATAGGAATTGGTGAAGCTGGAGGGAGCTTTAGTGAATCAGTTACATAGAATAACATAGGAACTGGAGAGGCTGGAGGGAGATTTAGTGAATCAGTTACATAGAATAACATAGGAACTGGTGAAGCTGGAGAGGCTGGAGGGAGATTTAGTGAATCAGTTACATAGAATAACATAGGAACTGGTGAATCTGGAGAGGCTGGAGGGAGGTTTAGTGAATCAGTTACATAGAATAGATAGGAACTGGTGAAGCTGGAGGGAGCTTTAGTGAATCAGTTACATAGAATAACATAGGAACTGGTGAAGCTGGAGAGGCTGGAGGGAGCTTTAGTGAATCAGTTACATAGAATAACGTAGGAACTGGTGAAGCTGCAAAGGTAGGTAGTTTACTATAGTGGGCACAATGGTATTAATGTTTGCTATAGCGGGCACACTGGTATTAAGGTTTACTATAGCTTGCACACTGGTATTAAGGTTTACTATAGCGGGCACACTGGTATTAAGGTTTACTATAGCTTGTACACTGGTATTAAGGTTTTCTATAGCGGGCACACTGGTATTAAGGTTTACTATAGCTTGTACACTGATATTAAGGTTTTCTATAGCGGGCACACTGGTATTTAGGTTTACTATAGCTTGTACACTGGTATTAAGGTTTACTATAGGGGGCACACTGGTATTAAGGTTTACTATAGCTTGTACACTGGTATTAAGGTTTACTATAGCTTGTACACTGGTATTAAGGTTTACTATAGCGGGCACACTGGTATTTAGGTTTACTGTAGCTTGTACACTGGTATTAAAGGGACATGAAACCCACATTTTTTCTGTCATGATTTAGAAAGAGCATGTCATTTAAAACAACTTTCTAATTTACATTTAATTTAATTTTCTTGATGTACCTTGCTGAAAAGCATATCTAGATAGGCTCAGTAGCTGCATATTGGTTGCTGCACATAGATGCCTTATATGATTGGCTCATCCATGTGCATTGACATTTCTTCAACAAAGGATATTTAAAGAATGAAGCAAATAAAATAATAGAAGTAAATTGTTTTTTTGTTTAAAATTGTATTCTCTGCTTGAATCATAAACAAAAAATGTGGGTTTAGTGTCCCTTTAAGGTTTACTATAGCGGGCACACTGGTAATCAGGTTTACTATAGTGGGCACACTGGTATTCAGGTTTACTATAGCAGGCATTATTATAGCTTGCTCAGAGGTTAAGGTAAAAGTAATAAAGGGTATTCAGTAGGGGAGACCAGTACATGACAAAATATAATTCTTATTGTATACTCCTAAGTAAAAACCGTATATTACAACAGATTTATTTATGGAAACTTACAAGTTTCGTGACCATTCAACCGGCACTTCATATGGGTTACTAACTCCTTCTGTATTCACAAACTGATATTACTAAGTTAACCCTCCATTTACCAAACACGATCATGTAATTGTTTTTTAACATGGAGTGTACAACATGCAGAGGTAAAATAAAAAACATATCAACAGACGGTACAAACTCATCAGACTTATTGTGAAAAATACAGAAGTATATGAATATGTTACAAGACTTATAATGATCAAAACTTCACCACCAAAAACATTAAGAAATCGCGTTACGCTTGGTGCAATTATCAAAGAAAAGGGGCCGCCCCTGCGAGTGGTGAGATCTGCCGTATAAATCATGAGAGCTCTGTTCTATGTAAAGTGATAAAGTACAAAGGGAGAACCCGGGCATATGTTTAACCCCCTTAAAGACCCACAGCACCTTTCCATTTTCTGACCGTTTGAGACCAAGGCTATTTTTACATTTCTGCAGTGTTTGTGTTTAGCTGTAATTTTCCTCTTACTCGTTTACTGTACCCACAGATATTATACACTGTTTTTCTCGCCATTAAATGGATTTTCTAAAGATACCATTATTTTCATCATTTCTTATAATTTACTATAAAAAAAATTATAAAATATGATGAAAAAAACACACTTTTTCTAACTTTGACTCCCAAAATCTGTTACACATCTACAACCACCAAAAAACTCCCATGCTAAATTTTGTTCTGAGTTTAGAAATACCCAATGTTTACCTGTTCTTTGATTTTTTTGCAAGTTATAGGGCCATAAATACAAGTAGCACTTTGCTATTTCCAAACCACTTTTTTTCAAAATTAGCGCTAGTTACATTGGAACCCTGATATCTGTCAGGAATCCCTGAATATCCCTTCACATGTATATGTATTTTTTTTAGAAGACATCCCAAAGTATTGATCCAGGCCCCCATTTTGGTATATTTTATGCCACCATTTCACCGCCCAAATGCTATCAATAAAGAAATCGTTCACTTTTTCACAAACTTTAGGTTTCTCACTGAAATTATTTACAAACAGCTTGTGCAATTATGGCATAAATGGTTGTAAAATGCTTCTCTGGGATCCCTTTGTTCAGAAATAGTAGACATATATGGCTTTGGCGTTGCTTTTTGATAATTAGAAGGCCGCTAAATTCCACTGCGGCTGCGCACCACACTTGTATTATGCCCAGCAGTGAAGGGGTTAATTAGGTAGCTTGCAGGGTTAATTTTAGCTTTAGTATAGAGATCAGTCTCCCACCTGATCCCTCCCCCACCCCACAAATGTCCCCGCCATCTTAAGTACTGGCCGAAAGTCTGCCAGTACTAAAATAAAAGTTTTTTTTTTTTTTTTTTTTTTTAAACATATTCTGCTGTGTAGGATTCCCCACCCCCGCCCCCAAACAGCTCTCTAACCCTCTACCTTATTGTGCGCCATCTTGGGTATTGGCAGCTGTCTGCCAGTACCCAGTTTGATATAAAATATGGTATTTTTTTTAATTCTATCTGTGTATCAGGAAAAAAGGGAAACTGAGTTTAATAGCACAGGACAACTTGCGGAGTGATATCGTAATCACACTGTGGACATCTATACTATGCTGTAACATACCTCACATGTTTGAGGGTATATCTTATAAGTGTACAGCTTTTTATTTGTTTTAGTATAAAGTGGAAACTTTTTAATCTGCACTTAGATCATCTTGTGTCCCCTGATAAACTGATATTTAGTGAGATATATATATATTCTATTTTAAAAAAACTAAGTACAGAACATTGGAATGTGAATTATTGACCGTAAATACACAGTATAACACTTTATTAAAAAAAGAAAATTGTATAAATATGTTTTTACATGCTTTCACTTAACTGCAAAGGGCCCCAAGGCACTTATATATTTGCCTATATATGTATACATATGTATTTATGTGTATATATGTCTGTAAATACATATACACATATAAATACAAATGTACACACATATATGTGTATATATCTCTGTTAAAGCCCTTTGCAGCCTTTTTTTCCAACACCTGAAACCTCATATGTTTGAGCCCTAATAACCTTTTTGTGCAATATTTTTTACATCATTTTTTTTATTAGATAACATTATGAGTGTAACTGTACTTTTTAGTGTATTATTCATGTGTTTTGTGACACACTTTTTTTGTTTTGCGAAACAGTTAACCGGAGCTCTGAGGTTGCGGTAATCATTCTAGCGTAAATCACGATTACACTCACGCATTCGCATTTACTTACATCTTGCAATACAAGCGCTGCTTTTGATGCAAGCAAACAGCAGTGATAAACCCATAATCGCTTGCTCGAAACAGTGAGTCACTAGTAATCGAGCCCTAAAAGTTTTAACATATATTGGTCCCACTTCTGGCACACTCAGAGGTTAGGGTAAATTGATATGGATAAAACTTTAATGGGACATAAAACAGGTTGAGATCTGTGCATTTCCTAAAAGGGCTAATTAATTAAAAATAGTTTGCATAAAACAAAATGCTGGCAAGTATTACTTTTTTTTTTTTTTTTTTTTTTTTAAATAAGCAAAATTAATTGCATAGCTAAACTGCCTGTAGCAGCCAACTACCCCCCCCCCCTTATCAGTGTTTAGACACAGGCATTGTATTTCAACTGAGTTCACAGAAGAAAATCCCTATGCATTTTTGCATTCTACCAAAACAATAGATATAGATTCAGAAACTAAAAAGAAAGGGTTAATGGTGAGGCACTGCAGTATAAATGTGCAGGTAAAGCAATTAAAGTACATGTTGTTATATTTCGTCTCTATTCCAACTTAGTTTATGTCCCTTAAAGAGACACTAACGTCAAACTAAACTTTTTATGATTCAGATAGAGCAGCAGTTTTAAGAGACTTTCCTATGTACTTTTATTATCAATATAGACACACTTTTAAGGCACTCCCTCCTACTGAGCATGTGCACAAGTTCATAGGGTATAAAAATACTAATCTGTGATTGGCTGATGGCTGTCACATGACACAGGGGGGCGGTAAATCGGGACAAAGTAAATTTGTAAGAAAAACAATCTACTGCTTATTTGAAATTCAGAGTAAATGTTACAGCATTTTATTTATATAATACACTTGTTACTTATGCAACTCTACTGTATTTAGTGGCACTTTAAGGACTTAAAGAGGGAACAAAATAATAAGCAAATAGTCTATTTTATTTGTGTGAAGCAATCAGCTCTCTAACTGCAAATAATGACTCTGGATTCTATTATTTTATGTTTGCATTTGCTTCCAGTGCTGATGTGTGTAACGTTGTGTCTGACACATGATGATATTTCTGCTTCCAAATAATTATTTACAAATGATTAAGTAACAGGAAGATACTGAGCAGTAAACATATCCAGTAAAGGAGAGAAAAACCATATTTTTTTGTTTTTTTTTTCCCCCAGACATGCCGGAAGTGGGAGCAAACGCAACGTCAGGTGAGTGTGGTCACATGTGCTCAGCACCATTGGGTATGTGAGCAGGATACCACCAATGGCTGTATTATATAGCTCAGTATTTTATTGGTAAACAGTTTAACCCAGTTCTTAGTCCTAGATTAATATAACTGTAAACCCAATTCCTACCTTTAGTATTAACTCTCACAAAAATCCTTATCTGTGCCCCTATCATAAACTCTAAAAATAATCTGATCCTTCATCCTAGTATTAACCCCAACCATAATCCTAATCTCTACCCCATCATAAACTATAAACATAATCTGCACCTTCACACTTAGTATTAACCCTACCCAAATCCTTATCTGTGCCCCTATCATAAACTCTAAAAATAATCTGATCCTTCATCCTAGTATTAACCCCAACCATAATCCTAATCTCTACCCCATCATAAACTATAAACATAATCTGCACCTTCACACTTAGTATTAACCCTACCCAAATCCTTATCTGTACCCCTCATCATAAACTCTAACAATAACCTGATACTTCACCCTAGTACTAACCCTAACCTCAATAATAATCTATACCCCTATCATAAACTCTAAACACAATCCGCTCCTTCATCCTAGTATTAACCCAAATCCGAATCTTTACCCCTATCATAAACTCTAACAATAATCTGATCCTTTACCCTATTATTAACCCTAGCCCAAATCCTAATCTGTGCCCCTATCATAAACTCTAAGCATAATCTGCTCCTTCACCCTTGGTATTAACCCTAACCATAATCTTAATCTGTTTCCCTATCAAAGTCTAAACATAATCTGATCCTTCACCCTAGTATTAACCCAAATCCTAATATGTAGCCATATCATAAATTCTAAGCATACGATGGGGCAAAAGTGGTCCCCATTTGCAGTGCCTTGTATTTGTTGATAATATTGTCCCTCAAAACAAAAATAGTTATGATTTAGTATAAAACTAATGCCAGCGAAAATGAAATCCAAGTGTTAATTTGACTTGTCATTATTCTCCAGTGACTCCTGTACAGAATTGATGCCAAGAATGTTTGGGATACACGTGTATAATGAAGATACATCACACGTGATCCATATATAATTATCAAGCCACTCTAATCCTTCAAATGTGTTAATTGTGTGTACTGTATCTCAAAGGTACACCCTAGTTGATTTAACGATGGGCTGTAGGTAGTGATCAATGTAAATTGATTGTTGGTAAGGGACCCAATGCCCGAAATTATGGGCCTTCCCGGGGGTTCAATGAGTGTCTTGTGCCCTTTCGGTAAGTGATAGAATGTGGGTGTGGTTGGATGATTTTCCATCAAAAAATGGAATTCCTCACATTTGAGACTGTTTTTATTATTGGCATCTTTTAATATGTCACTTAGTTTATTCTTAAATTTAGTGGTGGGGTTAAACTGGAGTTTCTTGTATGCGCTAGTATCATTTAAGATGTTGTGGGCTTCTTTAAGTTAGTCTTTTTTGTCTTGTATAACCACCCCCCCCCCCCCTTGTCAGCCGCTCTAATCATTATGTCCCTGTTTTCTTGTAGGGATTTAAGTGTCTTTCTTTCATGCCAGGTCAGATTGTCATTATACCTGTTGCCCCAAGTGTTGCCTTTATTTTCCAATAGCTTACTCAAATCTCCACAAACTAGTTTATTAAATGTGGTTATATATTCTACCTTAGCTGAATAGGGATAAAAACTAGATTTCCTCTTTAAATTGCTATGTACTATATTTTGTTCATGAATAGACAAATTTAACAGATCGTCTAGGGATGTTTGTTCCAATTGTGTTGGCAAAGATCTGTTATTTTCTAAACTATGTAGGACTCCTAAGGTTTGATAATCGTCCTTGTTTAGGATATGCTGGGTAGGTGTGAAGGATTTGGACACACTCTTAATAAAATACCTTTTGAGCGTAAGATTCCGTATGTATTTCTGTAAATCTATGTCTGTCTGGGGCTGCTTTGGGTGCAAAATTAAGGCCTTTAGCTAAAAGTTTGGTTTCATTGTTTCCTAATTTAATACTTGATTGAAAATATTCCCTAAATTTCTCTTTATCTCATCCTTTTTGTGTTTGGATCTCTGAATCTTTCTGCCCCCTCTACATCTCTGCTGCCCCTTTGTATTTTTCCAGGGGTGACTCTCTGATTTTGATTTGTGGAATCTTCTATTTCTTTTAGGTTTCAATTTTTTTTCTTTCTGTGGGATGGCCAGGTCTAAAAAATGTAGCTGATGATCTTTCTCATTGTGATATTTGTCTCCAGTTCCTAAGTGTGTAGTCTTAAAATGGGGATCAGTCTTCGGTTTGGCACCCTGTTTGTGTCAACTTGTATGTGGATATTCTTTATCGTTTACATGTGTGAGGACCTCATATCTATTGTTGGACTGGTTATGATTCCTTGGTTCCTCCTGCTGTTTATATGATATGGTATGTTTCATGTAGGAAGGAGTAAAATGATTTGGTTCTTTGGCACACCATGATTGTTGTTGTTTAGGTGTATGGTGTGTATTACTTTTCCCACCATTATAAGATTGTTGTTTATCCTTATGTCCATAACATTGTTTTTTTTCTATTCCATAAGTTGGTGTTCACATAATAATTCTGTTTTATATGTGATTGGAGTTTATTTGTATTATGAGTGTTGTCATAAATAGTGTTATCATTATAGTTATAATTAGAAATGTGTGTTGTCTATTGGACCCCGTGTTGTTGCTACTGAAGTTGGCATTTTCTCTGGTTTTGGTTTTATGATCTGTAGACATACTTTTTGTGTGGAGGCGATGTTGCTCTCTTTAATCAGTAGTGTGAACCCTAAGGTCTGTGTCTTCCTTTATTATTTTTTTATTGTTGTAAGTGTATACTTTATCGTTTTTATAATCATCTAAATCCCTGCAGTTGTTTGTATTTGGCTTTAATGAGTTCAGTCATGAATTTATTTATTTCCTGGATATTATCATTTAATTTTTTCCAGTTATCATCTTATTGGTATGTTTGTATCTTTGGGAGAAGGGTGTCTATATTAATCTTGACTTTATCTAACTTGTGCTCCCTATATCTAGTTAGAATTTTAATGAGGGTAATGGAGCTGTCATGAAAAACTTTGTCCCAATCTGTTATGAACTCCACCTCCTTCTGTTCGAAGGCAGGGCGTTTATACAGTCTAAGTCCTCTAGGAATGATATTGTGTAAAAGGTAGTTATCTAGCAGGATTAAATCCTGCCACTCTTTGGTGTCACTGTTTAATAATTTCTCCAGTTCCCTAAAGAGATATAATGGATTTGAAGTATTCAAACCATTAGTAGTAGTTTCATTGTTTTGAATGAGTAAATCAGAGGCCCTTTATCTGAAGTGCCTTGCCGAACAGTCACCAAAGCTGATATTACTCCTTTTGTAAATCAATTTATATAGTTTAACAGTAGTGACAACTAAAATTCAAAAAAGTTTCTTTTGAGAATATATTATGAACCCTCGTATGAACGGTGATCAGAATGCTGTAGCTCCTAAAATGATCTATTGTAATAGATGTAACAAAAAAAATTGTGGGTTAAAATGCTAAAACAAGAGAACAATCAATAGAGGGATTGAGAGTGTATGTGAAGTGCAATATAACAAAAAAGTGCAGGAGTGCAATGAGGTATGATACTAGGAGTCTATTTTGATTGATTGACTTACGAGAGAAAATTATTTTATTAACTATTCCCAATAGATAAGCCAAAAGTATATCAATATCACAGTAAAACAGGAAATTCTGTTAGATAGTGTTCCAAAAACCTGTTCAATTATGAACAGGAAAAAGAGAAGTGCAAAAGATAGCGATAAGCTAAAAATTCTCAAAATTCATCAGAATAGTACAAAACGTACAAAAAGGTTCCAAAGTGCAAGTGTTCAAAAAAAAGTTCCAAATGTTAAAAAAAATGTTCCAAGATGCAAATATTCCACCATATAGGAAATAAAATGCAATGTATATAATGATCTAGATGGACCAGGCTGTCGTTGATACAATCAAAAAATACAAATGAGAAATGACAAAACCGTACCAGTATCAGGCGCCCAGTCGTTTAGAAGGTATGTCATCTTATGAGGAAATTATGTGAAGATAGCTGGTTTCACCGTAATAGTGAAATAGAAGAGGTAACCAGGATTGTTATTGTGGTATCCAATGAGGTCGTCTGCTGCTGCCCATAATACCGGGTGTATATCCCACAAGTCTGTGTTTACACCCTGCAAAGAAAATCTCTTGGCTGGGATTGGATTAGTTATAAATATCAGGGTTATGGTTAGGGATAGATATTTGGGTCAGAGATTAGGGCTAATGCTACGGGATGGGATTGGGGTTACAGTCAATACTTCTAGTAGCAAGTAGCTAATTTACCTTTTTATTTTAGCATTTGAAATAGCTAATTTTGCCTGTTTACTGAGTGTTTCTATCCATAAGTATAGGCTATTGACAAACACATCCAGCAGAAGAAATTACACTCCCAGTGAGGTGTAGAAGAGATACATAATAAAAATACTTTGGTTTAAAGGCAGATATAAGATTAGGAAGCAAGTGTGTGTACACAAAGTGATAAAATAATCAGGTCTGGTTTTAGCTACAAGCTAACTCCATTTTAATAGGATTTGGTTTCAAAGCACAAAACCAGCTATTTCATATATACAAATAAACCTAACAATGCAATTCCTAATACATTTTATACTCTGCAGCTGGTTAACAAGTCATTTGAATTATATTAAGGGAAAACTATTTTACAGTATTCTGCCCGTTTACAGGGGCAGTAATGGAATTTCCACTAAATAAACACTAACGGCTAGATTTAGAGTTTTGTCGGTAACGAACCGCGTATCTAACGCTGGCTTTTTTCCCCCCGCACCTTTTAAATACCGCTGGTATTTAGAGTTCACAGAAGGGCTGCGTTAGGCTCCAAAAAGGGAGCGTATAGCATTTTTACCGCCACTGCAACTCTCAATACCAGCGGTGCTTACGGACGCGGCCAGCTTGAAAAACGTGCTCGTGCACAATTCCCCCATAGGAAACAATGGGGCATTTTGAGCTGAAAAAAAAACCTAACACCTGCAAAAAAGCAGCGTTCAGCTCCTAACGCAGCCCCATTGTTTTCTATGGGGAAACACTTCCTATGTCTGCACCTAACACTCTAACATGTACCCAGAGTCTAAACACCCCTAACCTTACACTTATTAACCCCTAATCTGCCGCTATCGCTGACCCCTGCATATATTTTTTAACCCCTAATCTGCCGCTCCGTACAGCGCCGCAACCTATGTTATCCCTATGTACCCCTAATCTGCTGCCCCTAACACCGCCGACCCCTATATATATTTATTAATCCCTAATCTGCCCCCCCCCCAACGTCGCCTCCACCTACCTGCAATTATTAACCCCTAATCTGCCGACCGGACCTCACCGCTACTCTAATAAATGTATTAACCCCTAAAGCTAAGTCTAACCTTAACCCTAACACCCCCCTAAGTTAAATATAATTTTAATCTAACTAAATAAATTAACTCTTATTAAATAAATTATTCCTATTTAAATCTAAATACTTACCTGTAACATAAACCCTAATATAGCTACAATATAAATAATAATTATATTGTAGCTATTTTAGGATTAATATTTATTTTACAGGCAACTTTGTAATTATTTTAACCAGGTACAATAGCTATTAAATAGTTAATAACTTTTTAATAGCTACCTAGTTAAAATAATTACAAAATTACCTGTAAAATAAATCCTAACCTAAGTTACAATTAAACCTAACACTACACTATCAATAAATTAATTAAATAAAATACCTACAAATAAATACAATTAAATTAAATAAACTAACTAAAGTACAAAAAAATAAAAAAGAACTAAGTTATAAAAAAATATTTACAAACATTAGAAAAATATTACAACAATTTTAAACTAATTACACCTACTCTAAGCCCCCTAATAAAATAACAAAGCCCCCCCCAAATAAAAAATGCCCTACCCTATTCTAAAATTAAAATAGAAAAGCTCTTTTACCTTACCAGCCCTTAAAAGGGCCCTTTGCAGGGCATGCCCCAAAGAATTCAGCTCTTTTGCCTGTAAACAAAAAACATACAATACCCCCCCCCAACATTACAACCCACCACCAACATACCCCTAATCTAACCCAAACCCCCCTTAAATGAACCTAACACTAAGCCTCTGAAGATTTCACCACACCGGGTCCCGATCGGTCCAGAAGAGCCTCCGAAGTCTTCATCCAAGCCCAAGCGGGGGCTGAAGAGTGACGTCCATCCTCCGGCTGAAGTCTTGATCCAAGCGGCGGTTAAAGAATTCCATCTTCGGGCAGAAGTCTTCATCCTATCCGGGCAGAAGAGTAGATCCGGACCTGCAAACATCTTCATCCAAGCCGCATCTTCTATGTTCTTCCATCCGATGACGTCCCTTAAAGGAACCTTCATTCTGTTTTAGGACGTCGGAAGAAGAGGATGGATCTGCGCTGGAGGTCTTCAAGATGGAGCCGCTCGTCATCGGATGGAAGAACATAGAAGATGCGGCTTGGATGAAGATGTTTGCCGGTCCAGATCTACTCTTCTGCCCGGATAGGATGAAGACTTCTGCCCGAAGATGGAATTCTTTAGCCGCCGCTTGAATCAAGACTTCAGCCGGAGGATGGATGTCACTCTTCAGCCCCCGCTTGGGCTTGGATGAAGACTTCGGAGGCTCTTCTGGACCGATCGGGACCCGGTGTGGTGAAGACAAGGTAGGGAGATCTTCAGGGGCTTAGTGTTAGGTTTATTTAAGGGGGGTTTGGGTTAGATTAGGGGTATGTGGGTGGTGGGTTGTAATGTTGGGGGGGGGGTATTGTATGGTTTTTTTTTTTCCAGGCAAAAGAGCTTAATTCTTTGGGGCATGCCCCGCAAAGGGTCCTTTTTAAGGGCTGGTAAGGTAAAAGAGCTTTTCTATTTTTATTTTAGAATAGGGTAGGGCATTTTTTATTTTGGGGGGCTTTGTTGTTTTATTAGGGGGCTTAGAGTAGGTGTAATTAGTTTAAAATTGTTGTAATATTTTTCTAATGTTTGTAAATATTTTTTTATTTTTTGTAACTTAGTTCTTTTTTATTTTTTGTACTTTAGTTAGTTTATTTAATTGTTTTTATTTGTAGGTATTGTATTTAATTAATTTATTGATAGTGTAGTGTTAGGTTTAATTGTAACTTAGGTTAGGATTTATTTTACAGGTAATTTTGTAATTATTTTAACTAGGTAGCTATTAAATAGTTATTAACTATTTAATAGCTATTGTACCTGGTTAAAATAATTACAAAGTTGCCTGTAAAATAAATTTTATCCTAAAATAGCTACAATATAATTATTAGTTATATTGTAGCTATATTAGGGTTTATTTTACAGGTAAGTATTTAGCTTTAAATAGGAATAATTTATTTAATAAGAGTTAATTTATTTTGTTAGATTTAAATTATATTTAACTTAGGGGAGGTGTTAGTGTTAGGGTTAGACTTAGCTTTAGGGGTTAATACATTTATTAGAGTAGCAGTGAGGTCCGGTCGGCAGATTAGGGGTTAATACTTGAAATTAGGTATCGGTGATGTTAGGGAGGGCAGATTAGGGATTATCAAAAAATCAGGAAACAAACCAAGCACCAATAGGTAAAAATAAAACTTAGAACTTTATTTATGACATTTAAAAAGAGATTAGGGGTTAATAATATTTATTATAGGGTTATTGAGGTGGGAGTGAGGCGGTTTTGGGGTTAATAACTTTATTATAGTAGCGGCGAGGTCCGGTCGGCAGATCAGGGGTTAATAAGTGTAGGTAGGTGTCGGCGACGTTGAGTGGGCAGATTAGGGGTTAATAAATATAATATAGGGGTCGGCGGTGTTAGGGGCAGCAGATTAGGGGTACATAAGTATAACGTAGGTGGCGGCGGTGTGCGGTCGGCAGATTAGGGGTTAAAAAATGTAATCGAGTGGCGGCGATGTGGGGGGACCTCGGTTTAGGGGTACATAGATAGTTTATGGGTGTTAGTGTACTTTAGAGCACAGTAGTTAAGAGCTTTATGAACTGGCGTTAGCCCAAAAAGCTCTTAACTCCTGTTTTTTTTTTCTGTGGCTGGAGTTTTGTCGTTAGATTTCTAACGCTCACTTCAGCCAAGACTCTAAATACCGGCGTTAGAAAGATCCCATTGAAAAAATAGGATACGCAATTGGCGTAGGGGGATCTGCAGTATGGAAAAGTCGCGGCTGCAAAGTGAGCGTTAGACCCTTTAATGACTGACTCCAAATACCAGCGGGCGGTAAAAAACAGCGTTAGGACCCCCTAACGCTGGTTTTGACGGCTACCGCAGAACTCTATATCTAGGCGTTAATTTCTTAGTGTCTCACGTATCATTTTAAAAAAATTTTTGTCTGAATCGCCAACTACTGTGTTTGTCTCACACATTTTACATACAGAAGCTACAATAACGTATGGGCTTTGATTCCCCAGTCTGATAATCTTTAAATCCCCTGCCTCATTTCTCCCCTACCCTCTATATAAACCCCTTAACAGCTAGAGAGGGCAATAATTTGTTCCAGTTCTCTGTGGCAAGCCAGGGCATGATTATAAGATTTATATTTGCACTCATGTTAGACCATTCAGCGCTATACAAAAAAGCAGGAGTGTCACCTTCATTATCCACTGCAGTGAGTTTTTGTGTTTACACAATACATTGTTCTGTATTAAAAAAATAACCTGCCACGTTGCTAAGTTTCCAGTTTTAACCAATCTAATTATTTAATGCAGATTCCTTTCATGGCCTGAATACAATACCAATACTGAACCCAAATGCTATTGAACACAATATCTTCACAACAAAAACATCTGTGCTTAATACTTATAGCTATTTTAACAAGGGGGTATTGGAAGCTTAATTAAGTAAATCATAATGAATGCATGCAATCATTGACCTTTTAGGTCGTCCATTTCCGGCCTTCTACCTTTTGAAGACCATCTACACCAATCCCCCAAACGTTAACACTTCTTTTTTAACCTTTATAAATAAAAACACCAGACTTATTGTTTTTGGTATAAAAACTGGCCGCAGCTCCTTTATTAAATAATATAAATAAAACCTTTTCAATATTTAAATAACCTTATAAATAAGTGCAAATAACATACTACAATAACATCAATGTCTGTAAACATATGAGCAAGCGGTGCTAGTTCCAACTCTTCACAAGTATGGCCGTCAATTCTCTGGACACAACCTTATTAAGGATTGAGTCCATTAGCCCTCTTTAAAACATGACTCTAAGAGACCCCCTTGAGACGTTCCACAAGCATTCTACCCATGGGACTACAAATTACCTTAACACCTTCCAATTGGCCATAACCCACTGTCTTGCAGCAAACTAGAACCCCCGCCAATGACTGGCCTGATACCAATCAGCCCAGTCCCGCCAAACCCCCAATTTTGCTCAAAGCCTCCTTGAAATAAAGGATAAAGAGCTGCAGGTCAAACTCATTGAGGTGCACCACATCGCGAAAATAAAACTCCCCACGCCCCACCTCCTTCAGATCAGGATGATGGGTTACAGAACCCCCAATCCTCCTCACAAAAGACCCAACCAATTTATTGACCTTCCTCCTACTCTTATTGAGCTTAACAGGGTCCCAAGCCGCCTGCCATACCATGCGCTGAACCATATCAGACCAAACAATAGACAAGAACAGGTAAAGCTCCGACAAGCTCAACAAATCCCTCTTAATCATCCGAACCAAGTCCCATTGAGGCATAAAACCAATATAATTGCCAATAGCGTGAACTAGCAAGACATCCAGGGGCGGATACGTCTACAATAGTCCACTATTATCAACAGCAATCGATCCCAATGCAGACCACGCCCCCTGAACCATTGAACGTCAGATCTGGGAAGACCCAATTGCAGACCATCAACCCTCTGCATCACCGCCCACCGTGCCCAATAAATTGAGTGACCAAAAAGTCACAACCGTTTTGCATCTATAAAACAAAGAACAAAAGGAAAACATAACAGCCCTTCAAACCAGGACGAATATATAACCGATAACATTGGGACCCCCACCTGCCAATGTTTTTAACCACAGTCTAACTTAAACCCAGTGATGACGCTTCAGTAGCAGCCCCAATCCGAAAGGAATGGGAGCAAAAATCCATGGAGGAAAAATCCAGCAGACCCAATGCTCTAGATAAAATGGCCCGAAATTGAAACTGAGACAGTTACCTGCCGTCCTGATGAACCTCAGACCGGAAGGCGACAACGAAAGTAGACACTCAAACATATGCATGGACAAACTGCCAAACCACTAGGAAACACAATCAATCTGCCCTTCCCCATCTGATCGGTCTTACTCCGCCTAAGGAAAAGCTCAGCTCACGACTCCGACATAACATCAGATATCCCCAAGCCACCTGAGGCCCATCTATTCTTACTCACCAACTTCGATATATGAAAAGCCCCAAAAAAGGCCAAAACAAAAGCCACCCGAAAAAGACACACCTCAAACGTAGATGAACAAACATCTGGCAAAACCCCACAAATCTCTATCAAAATCGAAAAAGTATTAGGCCTTCTGTGATCAACACTCCTACCCCCTTTTTATGTCCTTCAAAACCTGACGAACACAAAAGGACTTAGTATCATCAGTCAACCCCAACAACTTAAATCAGAAAGCCAAAGTGGCTAATCTCTTATCCATCCCTGAAGGGGAAAACTTGTTACACTTCCAGGACCACATCCATTCCAGCAAACAGTCAGTAACCTCAGGAGAGCCCTCTCGCAGGCCACACTCCAAACCACCCACTCACGCCAATCTCTATAATAATCTGCCCAAGTACCTGGAGAAAAATAATCCTTCACCAGTTGAGCCAGTCCTCTGTTCCAAGCTTCCACAGGTAGGTAGGTTGGACACTGACACCCCACCAAGTCTGCTTGAGGTGCAAGCTCCCGAAACCTCTGCCAATGGAAACGAGACAAAGCATCAGCGATTGAGTTATCAACACCTGGAATACGCTTTGCCCTAACACATTCATCTTAAGGCACTTCAACACCAACAATCTCAACAGTCTCAATACTGGTGGAAAAGAGGTAGACAAAGTATTCAGAGCAGACACAACCCCCATATTCTCAGTATAAAATACAACAGATTTATTCACCAAAGCCTCCTCCCACACAAACTAAGCCACCACCATTGGAAAGAATTTGAGAAAAAAAAACAAATTACATATCGAATCACAACCACACCACGGTTCTGGCCAAGTGATCACACACCAAAACCGTGACCACCAGCAGCATTAGTCACCTATCCCAACTGTTCATTAGAAAGCCTAACTTCCTCTATCAAAGCAGACCCATTGAACTCTAATAGAAAACGCTTCCACACCCGCAAGTCATCCTTCAATTCTTGAGACAACCTCACAAAATGATGCGGCTACTTAACACCAGCCGTGGCCAATGACAGCCATTTGCAAAAAAACCCTCCCAATCGGTATAATCTGGCAAGAAAAATTAAATTTGCCCAATAAGGACTGAAGGTCTCTCAGTCACTTTCTTGACAATCAAAGTCCGTCCGATAATCAAGACTAAGTCATGAACTTTATCAATTGAAAGAAAACAAAGGACTGTTACCGGCCCCTCAGACTTCTCATGAGCAATGGGGACCCCTTATTCACCCGCCACCTGATAACAATGGTCACGCATAATCCGGCATGCCTCAGACCCATCGGGGCCAACAAACAGTCATCAAGATAATGCACAATTGAATTGAAACCCGACCGGACACAAATCACCCATTCAAGGAACGTGCTGAAACGCTCAAAAAGTGAGCTTGAGGATCTGCGATCTGGAGAGGTCGCACTCTTCTGAGTTCCTTTTATCCCGCCGAATAAGGGAAATTCCCTACAGCAAAACCATCTCATCTTGACACTTGGTTAGCAGGCTAACTTGGGACATACAATTTATTGGATTTTAGCTGTATTTTTGAAGCCGGAGGTAGGAAACAGACAATTGGGGCCTTGTGCGGCGGCACTTTAAGGGCGGCGCCACCCGCCTCGTCCATACGAGGGTTTTTGCCTATCTTAGCCACATCAACTTTCTAGTATAACTCATACCAGCGCAGTTGCTCTATAGTCTAAGAGGATTAATCGAGATTTTCAGAGAAGACTGACAAAAGGAGCCTTAAAAACGCACAACATGGCCCCTGCTGTGGTAATCGACTCGGCAGACATTCTCAGTGCACGCTGGTACAAACTCGAGCTGTTATTTCAAAATCTCATTGAGCGTGCTCCAGCGGACTTTCTGTTGAGCCGCTGCCATGACTTGACATCTGGCAGGATGATAGAGGTAAACCCTATCGACCAAATATCCCAGAGGAGAGAACCAGCGCATGTCTCATCCACTTTAACAGTGCAGCGTGGCTCTCAAAAGAAACAGGCGCCATTACTGTTGAGGAGCAAAGCACTAACAGAAAAAATGAAAGAAAGCGTCTCTCAGAGCATATTACAAACAGTCAAAACCCAGGATGGCAAAATAAGCAAACTTCTGCGGAATGGATGCCCTCCGACATATACAAATCTCATATCAGCATCTACAGACCTGCTTAGCATTGGCGGATTGATGGACTGCCATCTTGAGACTCTTTCTACTTTGTATGGTAACCAGCATCGCATGATCTCTCCTAAAGAGACAAACGAAAAAACTGACCCCGGACTTATTCAGTCATTGCTGCGATGTGACAACCGACTGCGGGATGGTGTTTAACTTTTGTGACACTCTTCTCTCTATATGCAAGTTCCAGTGCCGGGGAAAGGACTCAAGGCTGTGCTGCCTCTACTGTTTGTAGTTACGAAAGTTAGCAAAACTCTCAGGATGGCTGATTAGTTAATAGAAAATTCCTCCTAGCTTAATATGTTTATCTGTTTTTGTTCGGGAGAATCTGTTTAAAAACCTAAATTTATACCATTTCTACATTACTCTTACGACAGACGATCACATTTTATATTACTAGTTACTCTTTCTCTTATAGTTTAGCGTATGTGGTTTAACTAGTTTGTAGGAGCATGTCTTAAAGCCTAAAATCATACTGCAATAATAGCTACCACACAGTGTTGCTGGAACCCACTTACTTACATTACAATATTGTATGAAATTTCTGCCTGTTATTGTTATATCCCTGATGCTACTTATTGCAGAGACATTAAGGTAATTCTATTGCTATTACTATGAATATGTGTGCTTTTCCTGGGGGTGTTTGGGGGGCTCCCGGGGGGCATTTCATGTAACATTGATGTACAGTGAGACACAGTGGTATTATCCCTATTTTATATCAAGACCTACTCCCAATTCCTCCCTAGTGGCCAGCGGCCGAGGCCATGGGGACGTTACAATTAAGATTCATCTTGTTTTTAGTACGAGGAGGTAGGTCCAAGATAGCTTTTAAAACATTGATAGAGGGGAATACACATGAACACAGTAGAACCTATCCTCATACACATCATTCTGCAGTGGAATATCAGGTAACACTAACACTGATTGGGCACGGTCATTGGGAACTAAAGGCTCAAGGACCTATCGTATTATAATCTTCTCAATACAGTACATAATATATATTCCTCTATTTAATATTAAATATAGAGTGTATTTCCTGTATAGTACTTTTTGGCTTAGTTATGGCTCCTATTCATTAAAAATCCCTATATCTTTATATTATAATATCCCTAAGGATCCATATGTGACCCATAATTTTTGTATTTGGGATTGAAATGAGGAATACTATTGAAGATATACAACTATGTTTTATGATATCAAATGGTATGATTTATGCTAAATGTGTATTTTTTTTAAGTTTCATTCTTGTAAAGTGCAATTCCTCAATAAAAAAAAAATAAATAAAAAAAAAAAAAAAAAAAAAAGTGAGCTTGAGATGGAACAACCCATGGGTAAGCAAAGATCCACAAAATATGAACCCTCCACAAAACATCCAAGCAAGTGATGCGATGAAGGGTGGACAGGCAATAACTAAAAAGCGGCTTCAATATCATTCTTGGCTATGAATGCTGAATGCCCGGCTTCATGAACCAAGTGAACAGCCTGATCAAACGAAGCATACTTAACCAACGTCAGTTTGTCTGGAATGCCATCATTGACAGATCCCCCTTTAGGGAAAGACAAGTGATGAATCAAACGAAATTTCCCCTGCTCCAGTTTAGGAACCACACCCAACGGGGAAATCCTCAAGTTGACAAGAGGCGGCTGTGAAAAGGGGCCCACCATGCGACCCAATTCAACCTCTTTCAAAAAAAATTCATACATTGCCTGGCCAATATCAAATTACCCTTAAAAAAAATGCTGACCACCTTAAGAAGGGATAACAAAGCCAAATTGAAAACCATGCAGCAACAAAGCCGCCTTTTCCTTATATCCCCTCTTCCTAGCGTACTTGACGCGGCATGGATCCATTGCGCTTACCCTCACCGGAGTTACCCACTTGTCAACCACATCGAGACTTCCCTTTCTGGAAACATTTGAGATAGGAGTGGGAACCCCCACATCCTGAACATTTGTGACGAAATTTGCACGAAGTTTCCCACTTGCAAACCTTCTCATTGAAAGCAAACTCCTGCCCGAAAGGACTGAGCCGCCCTCAAAGGAGTAATGATCTTTAACCATAAACTCATGTCTCGATCATCCCACCACATAGAAGGCTTAACCGACAATCGCTGCCAAAACTGCTCATCGTAAACCCACCAGGCCATTCCACCATATGTGTCCTGGTCAGCCGCTATTTCAGCCAGGTAGTAGAACAGCGCCGCACCTTGCTCAGGGAACTTCCCTGTCATGATGCTGGCATAAATCACAAAAGCCTGGAATCAACTGGTGAATGTTTTAGGCAACTTTCTATGTTTCTTCCGCTCCTCCTCCTCTTGCTTAACCATATCCTTTTTAGAATCCTCAGGGATTTCAAAGGATTGGTCAAGGGGCAGAAGGGAGAAAATCTCAAATTCCCTCTTAAATATCTTTTCCCTAAGCTCCACTGTCCAGTGCATTCTCAAAGGGCCAATGGAGCAAAGGCAAGACCGCAACAATGCAGTGTCCACCACATTAGGCTCCGCCCCCAACCAATTTAGAAGCGAACCCCCACAGCCGCTACCCCAGAATCAAGACCCTGACTACCGTTAGACACACCCGAAGCAACCAGGCATGCTGAAGCCCCGACCCAGGCCTCCGTCATCAAAGACCCTGGCAAAGAACCCGCCGGGGGGCCCAAACCCTTGCTGCCGGGAAAACAGCGGCCTCATCTGAACCCTCCAGCTTCACCAACAACTCCCTTAAACCAGCCACCAAAGTCCCCGACACAGACTCCCTACCAGACACACGCACACACCGCAACATAGAAGACTCACCCCCAACATTCTCAACATGAATCTCACCTGATCGGGGATCCTCAGCAGGTTGAACCCTTCCAACGATGCTCTCCACCATCTCTCTGGACTGGAGCATGCTCTTGCGCAGCTCTGTGACCACACCCTCTCTGCTGGAAGTCCCGGGAACATCACCCCGTACTGCCAACTCTGCCTGGGGAGGCTGCTGTCCAGGACTCTGTAAAACAGGTACATGTCCATATCCAAGGGCAAATAATTCCCCCATCCACGCCACTCCCTAGATAGGTTGGCACCCTTTTCTTCTCTTAGGGGTCGTCACCCCAAAACCCGTAACATCAGTCCCAGGCAGTCTACGTGATCTCCCCCTACCCGCCAAGTTTTCCCCAGGCCTATGCGGCAGTCTTTCACCAAAACAGGCACCCCTAGCAGTGGCCGTATTTACCAGACCACCAAGATGCACATGCCCCTTGGTACCTCTGTTGGTCGAACTCACCTGTCGACGCTGACCAGAGTGATTAGGACCCCCAGACCAAGGGACTCCATCAGGTTCCAGATAAATGGACTTTGTCCAAGAACTGTGTAGGCCAAAGGAATCTTCCTCCAGGCCTTCACCGACAACCTGCTCTGCACCTAAAAAAGCTCATGCATTTACCAGGTTGTACATGCCTTGTCTCCATCACTGAAAAAGACACACAGGCACGTGACAAATGCTCTCCGCCCCACAGGAGCCCTTGCAACAACCACACTCTCGCCCCCAGGAAACCCCTTACCTTCAGGACCAGAGAAGTGACCCCTGGCCTTAAACCCCTGTGCCTCTGGACAAGGAGGAACATATTCATCCCCAGAAGAAGACAATCATAATGCCAAATTCCCTTGGGGAATGTCCACCTCCTGAACCCCCCTAAACATCTCCTCCAACTCCCCCTCAGAATAAATTTCTTCCTCCCCCCCCATCCACGCAATCACCCACCACATAAACACCACTTATCACCTGGAGGGGCCTTGACCATAACTGCGCCATCCTAGCTGCCGCTATCAACCTACAACCCTCTCACTAACAAAGCCCCTCCAACCCACTAAATCAGGCACAACCGGAACGTCAAACACCTCCCGGAACTTGTTTGTGACACCATAGGCCCCATGTGGCTGTGAGCCGATGACCCTGACTTCAACTTACATTTAGCGGACATCAGGGGACTTGCTCCGCCTCCTCCAAAGCTGACACAGGTACCGCACCAGCACTTCGACGGCCAACTACTATGCCGCTCCTCTTCTGGGCCTTCAGTTGCCCAGCAGGCTCGGGACTTAGTCGCACAGGAGGCTTCGACTTCCTTAACAACTTGGGCCTAACCGCCCGAGATGCCGCTCCAGAGGATGCCCCAGGGACTGGGTCCCGCTCACCAAGTAAGGACTCCAACCTCTCCTCCAGCCAGGCAGTTCCCCCTGCTCTTGGCTGCCTCACCAATCAGTCGCAACAGCTCCTCCAAGGAAGCCATTACCAAGGCCTGAACGGGAAAAGACGCAATCAGAGAGAAGATGCTGCTTCAGAAACTTTTAACACTGATCTGCAACTTTTCCCGCTCAGCCCCTTAAGTAATGACTTCCTTCTCTGCACCCCTTCTTGAGATCCAATCCCCATAATGGCCTCTTCCTCCGCAGGTCAAAGGCCCCTGCCAGCTATAGCTTTGCTCACCTCTAGGGGCCCCCTAATCTGTCTTATGAAGCACACATAAAAGTGTAGTCTGGCCATGCTTAGTTGCACATTAAAAAAATTCTCAGAGACCTTTTAGCAGTGCAACAATCAAGTCAGCAGGATACAAGAGTATTAACCACACCCATTGATGGTTTCCATAGCTCCGCCCACTCTGCCTCTCCCCAAAACACGCAATATACATAAGATATTAAATATTGTATTTCTCATTTTAAACTGTAAACTGCAGGAAATATACAAATTACGCCAAATTAGATTATTATCGTGCTGTACTAACCTAACATGTAGGAGACTCAGAACATGAGGAATAATCTGTTTCTATCACACTAACCTCTGAAATCCATCACACGTCATGGAGAACAAAAAGTATTTGCTAAACGTGCATTCCTTTCATTATGAATTAATATTTGTGATGGGGGAAAAAAAGAGATTCATTTTATTTCACGAAAACAAATATCCGAACATAGATATATAGCCGAAACGTCGACTGACACTTTTATGATGAATTAAATTAAATAAAGATTTTTTTTCTACTACTGAGTGGCGTGCCCTTCTGGAGATTTTACATATATATATATATATATATATATATATATATATATGTTTCTCCTTTAAACTAGCTTTCAATAGATGAAGGGCCACATTACAAGTGGAGCACTAATATTTATGTGCAAGTGAAAAGGGGTTTATCGCAGGTGTTGGCGCCTTGAGTTTTCTACGTGTATTAGAAGTTGAAAGTAAATGCGATCGCTTGAGTGCTTTTCCCATTTATGCTAGAAAGATTACTGCTTCTTCAGAGTTGTGGTAATCTGTTTTGCAAAACAAACATGTTTATATATGTGTCCATGTGTTCTTGCACCCAGACCTGTCTGGGGTTAACTGCTTGTGGCTCTGGGGACAGCACAGTTTCCTGTGAGTGCCAGTGGCACCCAGGGCTGAGCATGTTGCAGGGTCATGGGATGTGTACCCAGTCCGGTATGAGAGTGCAGTTCCCTTCCATGTTTTGTATATGTCTAGGGTGGTTACATATTCCTGTGCACCCTTCCCTTGTTTTCGGTTTGTTTGGATTTGAAAGCTTGCATTGTGTGGCTGTTTTAGGGTCTCAGGTATTGGAAAGGACCTTGACGTGGTACCTGAGCTTGTCCCATTTGGCCAGATGTGGTGACTAACCTTTCCATTTTTGCTTTTAAATCTTAGCTGAGAGCTTGTAAGTGAGTGCTGGGTTTTCTCTGTGTGTTGTGTCCATGTATATATATGTTTGAACATATACCGTATACTGTATACCCCATACATATTTACACATATAAACGCAAATATAGATATGCACACACACATTATTTATATATATATAACACATTCATATATTGATATGTACATACATTAACCCTTTTAAAACATTTTTTCAATATTAAAATTTAGATATATTTATTAAAAAGTGTATATATGAGGGATATTACTTTATTTTAATGTTTTGTGAAATATAATTTTTTTAACCCTTACACATTACTTCAGGTCTCATGTTGATATAATTATTTTATTGCTATTTGGGCTCTTGCTCAACCTAATCAGTTTCAACTTGTAATATGCGCACTATTTACCATTGTCGCGATATCCATTGAAAGTATAGGTTCCACTAGAGAGATGTAAGATGCACTAACCATTCTCTGGGGAATATGATTTACCATGGACTTGTAATATTAATATTAGCTGGGTCCAGCAATAATGCTTATAGCTTCCTGTGCTATCATTAGCGCACCACTTGTAATCTGGCCCAGAGAGAGTCTGTAGGATTTGCTACAAGTGCTGTTGTAACTGCAAAGCTGAAATGTGATATTGTGGCCTTCTAAAAAGACTGTCATAGGCTTCCTGGGTGGTTCCTTTCTATAAAAAAGAGAGTGCATTTACTGTAAATGACTAAATACTATCTGTGTACACAGGGTTATTAACAAAAGAACAAATAATGCCAATAATGTGGAAATTCTACATTACATGTGTCAAAATAGACAAACGTATGTAGCTTTTTTATCTGGCATGAGTAAGCGCATATTTACTTCCTGGTCATACATCACCTAGTAGGGGAGTGCAGGGTAGCAAGGTCTCCAGTAACGGAGTTAAGGGCCTGTGCATTTCAATGTAGTGAAAATCCCTGGTTCAGTGTGCTAGCAACATAGTTGCAAAGTAAGGGGAGGTCTTAGACTTACCAGTTATAAGGGTAGTTCTAGAAGGATCCTGCCTCTTCTTCCTGGGATTTTCAATGGAGAAAGTTTCCCTCCCTCCCACCCCTTTTTTTGTTGGCTTTAGTGCTATCAGCTCAATGGCGGCATTCAGGCTTATGGTTTCCTAGTGGTTGCTTGTTTAGTAGGCTGAAGGCAGGGATAGGGTTAGTGGGCCTAATCGATGTAAGACCTTGGTGGTAATTTTGGTGCTTCCTGGAAGAAATTGCTGCAGGGCTTTTTCTTGCCAGCGCCTTATAGGTTGAAGCTAAATGACAACTTTTTATCTCCTAGAGGCGGGAGGTTGTGGCCATAAATACCTGAGGGCAGAGTCTGTAGGGGTGATAGTTGGGCTAATGGCAGGAGAGATGTCCCCAGGTTGTGACCTGGGGGGCCCCCGCCCTGCAGGACTGCTGGCTGAAGATCCTTTAGGATGTTTGCGCCTACTAGACGGAATTGGGTGGAGTTTCATTTTGGGGGCCCCCTTTTTCACTTTGCAATTCCAGTAACACCTGGCCTCGACCTCTAGTCATATGGAGTGATTATTATTTTACTAGGCCTCGAATGCCGCCACAAGTTAATTGTTTATAGTTATGACTTCAGTTGAAGTTGGGTTTATTAAAATGTTAAATAAACATGACCATGATATGGTCTTATACCCAGTTCTCTGTGTCCGTGTCTTTTATTGTTATAGAGTGTAAGTTAAGGGTTGTAGCTACCAAGTAGAGCATCAGCCCTTAATCAGTGTAATACTGTACTTTACTGTAATTATTGTAACACTGTACTATACAGTAATCAGTGTAACACTGTATCTTGCTGTAATCAGTATAACACTGTACTATACTGGAATCAGTATAATACTGTACATTACTATAATCAGTGTAACACTATTATAGTAAAATTGGTGTGACATTGTATACTATACTGTAATCAGTGTAACACTGTATTATAGTAAAATTGGTGTAACACTGTATACTATACTGTAATCAGTGTAACACTGTATTATAGTAAAATTGGTGTAACACTGTATACTATTCTGTAATCAGTGTAACACTGTATTATAGTAAAATCTGTGTAACACTGTACCTTGCTGTAATCAGTGTAACACTGGTTTAGAGAAATAAACGTGATAAGGAGCCAAATCTGTGCCCATATCTCACCCAAAAAGCGCACTTATTTTTATAAGGATACTCGTCCCTTTCAACCTCTTATATTGTATGTAGTCAATCAAAAGAGTGTAATTACTTATGTCATTATAAACAGGGCCGGCGTTTTGTAATAGGCAGATTAGGCTGCCGCCTTAGGGCGCATTAGCATAGGGGCGTTCAGCTGAGCAGTCGGACTGCTGCTGCCCTATCTATGGCAAAAAAAAAATTAAAGTATTTTTTTTTTTTTTTAAATTTGATCCTTCCCCCCCCACTGCGAGTTGCGACATAAATAATGACATATAATGATATACAATATTGTTTGAGATTGAATAGTTAAACTGGGTCAGACTGTCTGTGAGTTGCCTAAGTTGCGCAGCACCTGACTCGTCTGACTGGCTGCCGGTCCAACCTGGTGATGACATGTCACAACACGTCACTCTCTGACTGAGTGAGAGGGAACGTTACGTGACACAGGCAGCCAGCCATGTGAGGAGGTGTAACTGAGCCCGCTGCCCGCCCATGCCGCGCTGCACAGGTCATCACCAGAAGAACCCATGACCGACCAGCCCAGGCAGCTGAGAAGAGTAAAGAGTAGACGAGTCGAGACTAGAGACGAGCAGCAGCACAGGACAGCAGGTTAGGTAACGGTTACAAAACGGATGTTTTACGGTCGGTTACGGTAGGATAAGGGTTGGATTGGAATTATCCTAGGAAAATGTCATGTGATGTCATGCTGGAATGAATCTGGATGGATTATGGATAGAAGGTTGTGCAGTGATATTGTGCACTAGAGTCTATGATGGTGGGACTGGGATTGGGAATTAATCTGTCTGTGTGTGATGTGGGGGGGTCTACAGTCAGTCTGAGTCTGACTGAGTCACTGACTGAGTGAGGTTGGAAACTTGGAAGCTCAAAGGCTGACACGGACGGTCACTCACCTAACCAGAGACCACCACCCCAGTCCTACATCAGATTTTAAACACAGTCAGTCCCAGTCACGCTGACTCACCGTCCGACCGTGACCCCAACAATGCATTCAGATGCATGATGCTGCTTAGCTGATTCAGCAATGTCATTAATTTATTAACTCAAAAATCCCTTGGCAGTTGCTTCATAAATAAACTGGTCTGACACTGGCAGTTTACACACTCTGTACACTGACTATGTCTTCATTATACTTTATATTAAATTAATATGTTATATACATTTGGATGCATTTCCATTTTTAAAAAGAAGCATCTGTGCAAAATACTTCCTTTAGGAAAAATACTTCTAGTAAAAGTTATTACTGTTTTTCAGAGGCATACACACATATGCTGTGAGGGCCAGTGAACCAGTATACAGTAGAAGCATTTTTGCTAATGGAAGCATATTGCATAAATGCTTCTATTTAAAACTGAAATGCACCCATGCACAATTCAAATTTGACCCTTCTGGGGCGGAGTTTGGCCGCAGCTAAGATGGCTGCATAAATCCAGAGCTCCGGAATAGCAGGCACTTTCAAAGTATATAATTTTAAGCAGCAGTGTCTCTAAACACCTATATTGTTGAGGAGGTGATTGCTCGACTACCCAGGGTCAAATTGCAGCTGCAGTTTGGCTATCCACTCTTGTGGAACAATGAGGAGCGGAACGAAAGGAGGCCCGACATCACAAACACACCCGGTGAGCACGTCGCAACCCCACAAGGTATGATCCCTGCGGCATCTGCATAAATAACTGCCGTGCTCACTAGTTAACAGGCCGTCTTAATCGTAAGTCCTGCACCTCACATACCTTATGCCACGGGTCACTTTTATGGCGATATAGGAAAGGACACATAACGGCACCGCTCAGGCACACGCAGCAATGTTTTTCCTTACTATATGAATAAAGAGCGGGCTGCCAAATATTGCATAGTGGAGTCTGACTTACAGGACTTAACCTCATCTTCCCTCCCAGAGAGATTTAACTTGCAGGGATCCCTATGCCACTTCAGATAATTTCATTTCATAGGAGTGCTGAAAAGGGACTGTGTTAAAAGAAAATAAAGGGGAAGGAGAGCAGAGTGAGGAAAGAGGACATTTTTCTTTCTTGTCTTTTTATTAATATAGCTCGCTCTGACACAGTGTTAAAACCTGACCCTCCCCTTGTAACTTACTATTTACCCTGTTCTGAATACTGAATTGTGACACATAAATAAGGTCATTATGGCTGCAAAGAAAAATACCAAGCTCAATAAGCAGCTGAAAACAATAGGGAGAGAACATACAATGAGCTCTTTTTTTTCTACACCAGACAATAAGAGGCAATCTCTATCAAAATCAATAAGAGAGCCTTCGTCACCTGGTTCCCCTGTGGATGATGAAAACTCCCAAGATCAAGATATCTCTACACAAATACCCCTCTCTTTGCTCTCTTCTCTGCCGTCCAAACAAGATATAGCTGACATCGTGAGGACATGTATGAGAGAAGAAATGGCAGAAATTAAACAAGACATTCACACTCTGGGCTTTAGGGTCGAGGCCATAGAAGATCAATCAGATATTATTAAGGAGAAGATTGCTGTTATACAAGACCAAGTGTCCTCTCAGGCATCTATTATTGAAGACCTCAATGACAAGCTCGAGAACAGAGGTCGGCGGAAGAACCTCCGCATTAGAGGCATTCCCGAATCAGTCCTCCCTAAAGATTTTTATACCTACTTTGGATCTCTGTTTGCTCACTTGAAGGGATCACAGCTGGCGATAGACATACAATGGGTCAGGGCCCACAGGGCATTGAGACCAAAGCCTCCTGATACTGCACCCCCCAGGGACGTTATAATGAAAGTTAAAAATTACTTGGAAAAGGAAGAAACTCTCACCTTATCACGAAAACATCAACCAGTGAGGTTCAGGGGTACAGTGTTACAATTCTACACTGACTTGGCTCCTAGATGGGAATTGGCACCTTTGACGAAGCTACTGCGTGACAAAAAATCCTGTACAGGTGGGAATTCCCTTTCCACCTATATGTGCTACGTGATACCAGAAGATTGGTGTGCAGGAAAATATCAGATGTTCCAGAATTTTGCAGAGGCCTAAATCTTGATCCTCCGGATTTCCCACCGTCTGATACCCAACCACACCCTTCCAGGAGACAGGAGAAAAGGCAACAACCTGAAAAGTGGTCACCAGCACCAACAAGATCTATCAAAAAATCCACTAATTCAGGAGCTCCACCTGAAAAAAGGAAGGCAATTAATTCCACTGCAGTTGCAGGAACTTGAAAATCTGAGAAATAACCCTGGAGATTTGAGTCAACCTTCCTGATGATGAAGAGTAACAATCCCGTAAAGTATAGTTTTGACTTTAATAGTTTATATGTTTGAGACTCAAAAGTTTACACTGCAATGTTACTACTCTCTCTCACCCACAGAGGCAGGTAACGGTGAAAGTTTGAATGTTAAGGGGTTTAGTATTTTACCTAGTACAAAATAATTGGGTATCTACATTACATTTAGGTATGGAAAGTTATGGAGGAAGGTGAGAGGGGAAAAAAAAAAAAAAAAAAAGAGTATGGGGAGAGAGAGTCCCTAGTTTTATATGATTAAGCAATAAGATACACTGCAAATTGTTCTAATCTAGCCTGATGCCCTTTCGAATCTGGATCAATATGGTCCAATGGCTTCTCTCCGGAGATAGGAGAGGCGCTGATTCATTGTTTTTGTTTGAGATATGTGTGTTGTATTTTTGTTTTTATTTTTGTTTGAATTTTTATGTGAATTTCCTACGAAGTTTGTATAAATTACAAATTGAACATCATAACAGAAGAATAATATTGTTCAGAGCTTGATGTTATATGAGACACTTTTCAGTGATATCAATTAATCTAATTGCCAATGACTGCCCCAAATAGAACACTTAAATTTATTACACAAAACGTTAGGGGTTTAAACTCTCCAATTAAAAGATCTGTAGCCATGTCAGATTTTTATAAAAGAAAAGGTGATATCCTATTTCTGCAAGAGACGCACTTTAAACGTTCACATGAACCACGTTATATGAGCTCACAGTACAATAGGCATTTCCATAGTTCTGGCATTTCAAAGAAATGCCGAGTGAGCATTCTGATGCACAAATCTATCCCCTTTCATCATATTCAAACACATAATGACACTGAAGGCCGTTTAGGGGCTTTTGGACTGCTATATGGTAGGCCAGTAACTTTAATTAATGTCTATGCGCCCAATACCCTTCAACTACCCTTTTACAAAAAGACATTTAGACGTATACTGGACATAGCTAAAGGGCTAGTTTTTATTGGGGGGGACCTTAACATACCCATACATCCAGAGGTGGACAGCTCCAACCCGAACCCCAGCACATCTAGGCGTACACTTAAACATTTATGGAAACTGATGCGCGATTATAATCTGTATGACACTTGGAGATTATACAGCCCAGACAAGAGGGAATACACCCTTTTCTCCTCTCCAAATAGGACATATAGCCATCTTGACTATCTGCTCACTAACCAGATAGGGTTGGAACACATTAAGAAAGCAGGGATCATGCACACAGTGTGGTCGGATCACTCATCAGTATTCTAGAAAAGCCCTTCATGACTTGCTATTACAGGAACATGCAGCCACCACTTCGAAATTTAAGCAACGCTTTTTCTATGAAGGCAATAGGGCAGGCAAACTACTAGCGAGGGCTCTTAAAATTAAGAAATTTAAATCTTTTGTACATGAAATAAAAACAGCTAAAAACAAAAGGGTCCACTCTACTAAAGACATTCTCACACAATTCGAGCAGTACTATACACAACTATATAATCTCTCTGATACCATAGATAGGCCCAGGGAGGTCCCAGTCCTACAAAACTATTTGAGGGAAATCCCGCTTCCTATGTTAGACGAAGATCAAGCAGCAGACCTGGAAGCCCCGTTCACCCCGGAAGAGGTGAAGGCGGCGATTTATGATCTCAATGCAGGGAAAAGCCCCGGCCCAGATGGCTTCTCCGTCTTATACTATAAAACTCTTGCCCCATTGCTAATCCCCCACCTATTAGAGATGTTTAACAAAGTTAATGTCCACAGCCCATTTCCTCCAAACATGCTAGAAGCCCACATAACAGTAGTTCCAAAGCCAGGGAAGCCCTCAGATGAACCTCAAAGTTATAGACCAATTTCCCTTTTAAATGTGGACATAAAATTATATGCAAAGATTCTAGCCCAACGACTAAATAAAATTCTCCCGAAACTTATACACACAAATCAAGTAGGCTTTATCCCCCATAGAGAGGCGAGAGACAATACCATTAAAATTTTGAATCTGATGGAATATGCACAAACACATAACATCCCAGCTGTTTTTTTGGCCATGGATGCAGAAAAGGCCTTTGATCTGCTAAACTGGTCCTTCCTAAAAAGTACATTGATAAGATTTGGCATGAGTGAAAGCTTTATAAACAAAATATTTACACTTTATAACGCCCCCACAGCTAAAATTAAATTAAATTACTCCCTTTCCAATAAGATCTGGATCAATAACGGAACCAGGCAGGGCTGTCCGCTGTCGCCCATTTTATTTGTACTGACAATTGAAACTCTTGTAGCAGCGATTAGAAACAACCCGAATATAAAAGGTATTACAGTACAAGACACCCAATACAAACAGGCATTATATGCCGATGACCTCATTATCACTTACATCCCCATTACACTCCATAGCAGCATTAAGAGCCGAGTTGGATATATATAGTAAATTCTCTGGGTTCAAAATCAACCCCACGAAATCAGAAATGTTAGGAATACACACCCCTGAAATAGACATGCAAGAAATAGTACAGGAATATCACTATTGCATACAAAACTCATCTATAAAATACTTAGGGGTTCAGATATCACATAATCAGCAGCTTTTGTTCCAACAAAATTTCCAACATCTCCTGGGAGAATTCCAACAAGAATTACATAGTTGGGAAAATAAAAGTTTATCCTGGATGGGAAGGATGGAGGCACTTAAAATGACTAGTTTACCAAAAATTCTTTATAAATTTCAAACATTCCCCATCCCAGTCCCACAATCATACCTGAATACCCTGCAAGCCATGTTTAATTCATATATTTGGCAAAATAAAAGGCCACGAATAGCCAAAAAGATTATGTATCATAATAGGAAAAATGGCGGATTAAGCGTTCCTAACCTAACTTATTACAGACAAGCAGCTATTCTTACCCGAGTTATAGACTGGTGTAAACATGGGGAACATAAGGAATGGGTCAGGTTGGAGCAACAGTTAGCTAACAGCCCTAACCTAGGTGGGATTTGCTGGACCACTAAGATACATAGAGATATTAACAAAGCACCTCCCCGTATTGTGACAGAGACATTAAAAATATGGGACAATATCACTAATAAGAATACGGGTATCTCCACAAATCCCTCTCCACTTACACCGATACTCAATAACCCTGAGATTCCTATAGGACGTCAACCTACGAAGGAGTGCTCATTCACCATTAACTCACTTATCCCTATTTACACACTTGTACGCGAAGGCAAGTTAAAGTCAGAGGAGGAAGTGCTGGAATTGACTCCCCTTTTAGCAAATGATTGGTACATTAGACAACAACTGTCACATTTTATATTTAGCAACCCTCAGAAACCCAAATTACTTAGACCCCCCCCCACCAATGTTTGAGAGCACCTGTCACAATTCCCTACTAGAGGAGGTCTATCACTGTTATACCACTTATTAATAACTAGGGTTGCACCGATACCATTTTTTTAAGACCGAGTACAAGTACCGATACTTGTTTTCAAATACTCGCCGATACCAATTACCGATACTTTTTTTTTATGTCATGTGACAGTTTACCAAGCACAATACAGACTAACTATTTAAGATTCCTTCTTTATAATTATGAAGGACTGTAGCTCAAAAGACATTCTGAAATAATAAAACAGGATTTGTCACAAAGTTCACAGAACATGTTTAGAAATAAAAATATTACAATAAAATATATTAACAACGACAATAAATAACAAATATAAAATTGCAACCAACCAAAAGTGCCATACAGTAAAAAATAGAACAGAATACGGTTTAATCATGGTGAACAACACTATGGGCTAGATTACATTTGACTGGTAAGCTACTGCATGGGGCAGAAAGATATTTTTGGGCCATTTTAGCCAGAGCTGGAAATCTCAGTTTATTAACTGCCCAGTACTTCAGGGGTTTGTCTAAACAATGTAAAGTAATCTCTCCTTCAATAATAATACAAATAAAAGCAATTTGTATTGGCAGAACAGTAGTAAACAATTTTTAGTTTAGTCTCCACTCCAGCTTTAAATGAAATGGGAACATGCAGTTTGAAAAAAACACCACAAGATAGCATATGGGTAGTAAGTGGAGGTATCGGTTTAAGTATCGGTGCATTTGCACGAGTACAAGTACTCATGCAAGTACTTGGTATCGGTACCGATACTAGTATCGGTATCGGTGCAACCCTATTAATAACCTACCACTCTAGATCACTACCAGCCTATTGTAAGGCATGGGAAACTGAATTACAGAGAGAAGTCTCACCTAGTGAATGGGAAAAAATCTTTATAAATATGGGAAGGACTTCTCCTTCGATATCTATTACTGAAATGAATGTGAAATTATTGTATAGATGGTATCTAACCCCACTTAGGCTCTCAAAAATATATGCTAACGTAGAGAATGTATGCTGGAGAGGCTGTGGTGAAGTGGGATCTGTGTCCCACATATGGTGGAAATGTCCGTATATCCGAAAATTTTGGATGGACATTGATAAAGAAATAGAAAAGTGTATATCCTATAAGATAGGGATGGATCCATTGTTTTTTCTGTTTAATTTCCCCCCTAAACTGAAATGTAAACTGAGATTGAAATTAGTAAATGTTATGATAAATGGGGCTAAACAACTGATACCACGATTGTGGAAGAAACAGCAGGTCCCTACAGTATCTGAATGGAAAGAACATATTACACATCTACTGTCTCTAGAGAGGTACCACTATGGTCAATCACAACAACTAGACTTTTATGGTAATATGAGATTCCTTTGGGAGGACTACTTGGCATCCCACTGAACAAGTGTTTTATGTTTTCAATGAAAAAGATGAATTGTAATAGAATTATGATGTCCAGCTTGTACTCACTGTTTTATACTATGTTTTTCCTTTGAGATTGTTCTGTATTTACTATACTATCAACAATAAAGGAAATTTGAAAAAAAAAAAATTAAAAAAAAAAAAATAAATAGCTCAATTGGTAATTAGAACAAAATAGTGTACTAAAAAGGTTTTATGTATGAAGGAATAAATAACTGTGTGAACGAAACAAGCAAAAAAAAAACAAAAAAAAAAAAACAAATAACAAATTTGACTCTTCTATCTCTTTAATGAGACAGGGGGTACAAGTGTCTGGTTACCTGTATACCTACTTTACCAAGCCTAAATTTCTGGTGTGACATGCAATAGGGACATACTTTCTGTCAAGTGTCTATTGCATATTATCATTGTCTGTATGCTTCTGTCACCCATGTATTATAAGAAACATTTGTGTTTGTGTTTTGTTTTTTCCTAGCATTCATCAGGAAATTAAATGTTTGTTCACTAGCCTATAGCTGGTCTGTTTATTTGGGAATGGGTGGCCCTTTTATTATGTAGGTCACTATCATCAGTATCAAGAAGCTAATGATCACTGTGTGGGTCAGGGAATGGGTTAATCACTGCTCTGTAAATATTTTATAAGGGAAAGGGTTAATTACTTTTCTGTGGGTTTGCCTTAAAGGGATAGTCTAGTATAAATTAAACTTTCATTATTCAGATAGGACTTGTAATATTAATAAACTTTCCAATTTATTTTTATCATCAAATTTACTTTTTTCTCTTGGTATTGTTAGTTTAAACTAAACATAGGTAGGCTCATATGCTAATTTCTAAGCCTTTGAGGGCTGCCTCTTATCACAGGCTTTTTAAATCTCTTTTCAACACAAAGAGACAGAAAGTACACGCGGGCTATATAGATTACACTGTGTTCAGGCACAGGGGGTTATTTAAGATCTAGCACAAACCAATGCTAAATTTAAGACAATGGATAAGAAGGTTCCTAGATACAAGGTAATCACAGATTTAAAAAGTATATTAATATAACTGAGATAAGGAGCAGTCTGCAGAGGCTTAGATACAAGGTAATCACAGAGGTAAAAAGTATATTAATATAACTGAGATAAGGAGCAGTCTGCAGAGGCTTAGATACAAGGTAATCACAGAGGTAAAAAGTATATTAATATAACTGAGGTAAGGAGCAGTCTGCAGAGGCTTAGATACAAGGTAATCACAGAGGTAAAAAGTATATTAATATAACTGAGATAAGGAGCAGTCTGCAGAGGCTTAGATACAAGGTAATCACAGAGGTAAAAAGTATATTAATATAACTGAGGTAAGGAGCAGTCTGCAGAGGCTTAGATACAAGGTAATCACAGAGGTAAAAAGTATATTAATATAACTGAGATAAGGAGCAGTCTGCAGAGGCTTAGATACAAGGTAATCACAGAGGTATAAAGTATATTAATATAACTGTGTTGGTTGTGCAAAACTGTGGAATGGGTAATAAAGGGATTATCTATCTTTTAAAACAATAACAATTCTATGGTAGACTGTCCCTTTAATAACTGCTCTGCAGGTCAGTTTATCACGGAGGGGTTTAATCACTGCTTGGTGGATCATATATTGTGCAAGTAGTTTATCTATGCTGTGTGACTGTATATTAGGCATGAAATGAATTAGCACACTGTGGACCTGTGTTTCAGGAAAAGGATTAAGCAGAGATCTACATGTCAGTATTGGGGTTAATCACTGTGCACTATGGCGATATTTCTGTAAATTCCTTATTCAGAGGCTACACAGGACTTATATTGAACAAATTCGCATATAAGCTATAATAATATTTAATTCCTGATTTTCCCAGTTTAGCATTTCATTCTCATGATTTTTCCTGGTAATAGATAGTGGAAAAAACATCTCAACCGTTGTCAAAAATGACCCATCTTTACCACAGTTTTGGAACTGCCAAGTTAGACCAATCTCCTAAACAAGTTACTGAAGCTCAAGCAATAGTGCAACAAAAAAATGTTCAAATTTTTTTATTTTTGCTCTATTATATTTATTTTTGTAGGCATCATTGAAATAGTAATTTAGGTACTAATAATAATTACCATTGGTATGTATAATATATGTTTGCTTTTTTTGGGTGGGGGATGGGGGGCGTCAAAATGCACCTTCGCCTGTGTAGCTAAAAATCCTTGCACCGGCCCTGATTATAAACCAGTTTACAGAAATAAATGGTGAAACTGTGTCTCTTTTTCCGCAACACAAGTGATTTATATCTATTCTCATGTTGAACAACTCCACCAGTTAAACAGCAGAGATGACTTTATTAGTGTGCTTGTGGGTAGATGGAGAGGAGCCAACGCGTTTGGCAGCAGAAGGAACCATTTGTTACAAGTCTGAAGATCAGATGTCAAACTGAAACTTACAAAAATGTCCCACACAAGTTGCTATGCCCTAGTGCCCTCCGGCATCACACTCACAGCCAACCCATACATTATGAAAAAAACAACTCTCCTAAAAAGGGAAGTTTATTCTTGGCTAACATGCAGAATGTTCATGTTCTCATTTTAACTCTTTATTATGTAGCTCATACCCATCACTGAGGGAACACTATCAATTTGCCCATATGACGGGGCAATAAGCCAAGACAACCAGGACATTGCTTCTAAGTATAGCATGCTGGGTGCTCCTCATTACTGTACAACAAGGCCAGAGAAAGACTGACAGTTAGATAAACAGATAGAAGATTGATATTAAAAAGATATTGGATAGATACATAGATAAACTAGATAGAGGGCTTTTTTGTGTGGCTACTCACCTGAACTGAGTACCACCACATCTGCTATCTCATTACAGGTAAAGTTACTAAACACAATATATCTATCTTTTCTCTCTTTTTTTTTTTTTTTTATTTAAAAAAAAGCACTAGATGGATAGACAGAGAGATAGATATTAGATAGATATATGGAAAGTCAGACAGACAGAGAAATGGATGGATAGATAGCTATAGATGAGGAGAGGTTAGTCTAACTTGGTCAGTTTTTACTAGAAAATAGGCACATGAGCAGTTATACTGTTACTTATTTGTGTTGTGTATATAGAGCGCTGGCAGGGACCCTGTTTATACAAATAAAATAGTTTGAGACAAAATGCCAGACTTTAAGGCCACAGGAAAAGTGATTAAATGTACAGTAATGAAAAGGGTTTGTTACTGTCTGAGCAATCAGCCTGTGGGACTCATTGCCTGATGAGGAGGTTATGTTATTGTCTGTACATGATCCCCAATGGTTGCTTGAGTTATTAGTGTGTGATATTGAGATTATCAGTTGGTATGAACCATATCAACCTGTTCTTATGTGCACAATGGTAGAGTCAGGAAGCTGTTATATGTATTACTGATTATAAAATAAAACTGGATCTAAGATGGTTCTTCTTGATTCATTTTTTATCTTCTTTATCTTTAACCCTATCCTAAGTTTCTATTTAAAGTGTCCTTCCCAGTTTCCACAAATTTTGTATAAGTTTCTTTTGGGTACAGAATGACAATGTAAATGCAGGTGGCATCTGGTGACAAAGCGTTACGTACTTCATACTCACAGTAGCACTGTCTGCCTCCTCCACTGAATGTAAATTATTCTAATGTTTTTCAGGATCCCAGATCTTTACTTTGCTTCTATGGACAGCTCTGAGCATTGCCATGATTATAATAGGTAAGGAATACTAGAAATGTACAGTGTAAATGTACAGTGTATGGAACATACAACCATTCCTATTAACCTTTTTAACTGCTCCCTATAACTCCTCCTATTGCACCATATAACTGCTCCCTTTAACTCCTCCTATTGCAGCATATAACTGCTCCCTATAACTCCTCCTATTGCACCATATAACTGCTCCCTATAACTCCTCCTATTGTACCATATAACTTCTCCCTATAACTCCTCCTATTGCACCATATAACTGCTCCCTATAACTCCTATTGTACCATATAACTGCTCCCTATAACTCCTCCTATTGCACCATATAACTGCTCCCTATAACTCCTCCTATTGCACCATATAACTGCTCCCTATAACTCCTCCTATTGTACCATATAACTGCTCCCTATAACTCCTCCTATTGTACCATATAACTGCTCCCTATAACTCCTCCTATTGCACCATATAACTGCTCCCTATAACTCCTCCGATTGCACCATATAACTGCTCCCTATAACTCCTCCGATTGCACCATATAACTGCTCCCTATAACTCCTATTGCACCATATAACCTCTCCCTATAACTCCTCCTATTGCACCATATAACCGCTCCCTATAACTCCTCCTATTGCACCATATAACTGCTCCCTATAACTCCTCCTATTGTACCATATAACTGCTCCCTATAACTCCTATTGCACCATATAACCTCTCCCTATAACTCCTCCTATTGCACCATATAACCGCTCCCTATAACTCCTCCTATTGCACCATATAACTGCTCCCTATAACTCCTCCTATTGCACCCTATAACTGCTCCCTATAACTCCTCCTATTGCACCATATAACTGCTCCCTATAACTCCTCCTATTGTACCATATAACTGCTCCCTATAACTCCTCCTATTGCACCATATAACTGCTCCCTATAACTCCTATTGCACCATATAACCGCTCCCTATAACTCCTCCTATTGCACCATATAAATGCTCCCTATAACTCCTCCTATTGCACCATATAACTGCTCCCTATAACTCCTCCTATTGCGCCATATAACTGCTCCCTATAACTCCTCCTATTGCGCCATATAACTGCTCCCTATAACTCCTCCTATTGCGCCATATAACCGCTCCCTATAACTCCTCCTATTGCGCCATATAACCGCTCCCTATAACTCCTCCTATTGCGCCATATGACCGCTCCCTATAACTCTTTCTATTGCACTATATAGCCACTCCCTATAACTCCTCCTGTTGCACAATTTAACTGCTCCCTATAACTCCTTCTATTGGCCCATATAAAACATTTTCTGTAATTGCCCCTTTGACTCATATAATCACTTTATTTCCTTTATACAACTGCACTATTTCCTTGTTTTGTAGGGTCAATGCATGTAGACAATTGTCCAGCTGAGCCGAAGATTCCTATCTATCTAATAGTAGCCGGTAGCTTCCATTTACTGGCATTTGTTCTCATCCCATTGAAGTTGGCGGCTGAAAAAGTTGCGTATAGCATAGAGGGGATACTGGGTCTATTTTCTTTCTGCTGGTTTATAGCAGGTAATCTATCTAACCTCATCGGGTCATCTTGCACATTATCTCTATAACCAGGGCTGCCACTAGGAATTTTGGGGCCCCTGACTTAACCATTAATCAGGCCCCCCCCCTTTGACATGTGCAATTTTTGACCAAGTGACTAAAACGTATATATGCACTTTATTCTTAAGTATCTATTTAAACTTGGAAATGTTGTAAAGGTAGTGACATACAAACACACAGACACACTCATACACTGAAACACACACACACTCACACATAAGGATTCACATATAGACACTCTAGCAGACATGCAAAGAAACACACAATCTCAGACACAGACACCCACACAGACACTCAGCACTTGTTTACATTGACCTGACAAGTAATGGGGTAGACTAAAGTTTTGTAAAAAAAAAGGAGATTTAGAAAAGATGCCAACTAAATGATGACAACAGCATTCAGTGGCTGAAAGGAAGGGCCCTGAACTGCCTAAACAAGAATTTAAAGGTTAAATGATGGATTGGTGACTTCCGGAAAGGTCTCATTAGTCTTAAAGTCTGTAGAAAGATGTGAATAATCAGTAGTAAGGTCAAAATGTCCTAAAAAGGAACAGACAATGGACACACACACAAACTCAAACTTGCACATACACCCAAGGAAACACAGACAGAGACAGCCTCAGAAAACACACAAAGATACAGAGACACTAACAGAAAACACACAAAGACATACACACACACAGAGACAACCACATAAAACACAGAAAGACATACATACACACACCCTCACTGAGACATCCACATAAAACACACTAAGACATACACACAACCTCACAGAGACACCCACAGAAAACACACACCCTCATAGAGACATCCGCAAAAAAAACCCAGACATACATACACACACACACCCTTACAGAGACATCCACAGAAAACACAGACATACACACCCACCATCACAGAGGCATCCAGAGAAAATACACAAAGACAAACATACACACACCCTCACAGAAACACCCATAGAAAAAGCTCAAAGACATACGTACACACCCTCACAGACATCCAAAGAAAATGCACAAAGACATACACACCCACCCTCACATAGAGACCCACAGAAAAAAAATACATACACACTCATAGAGACACAAACCAAAGCACAGAGACATAAACACAGACACCCACAGAAACACTCACAGGAGGAAACATTTATGCACCTTGTATCCCCTAAATCAACATTGTGTGACATGCATGATAAAAAAGAATGCAGAAATTAAGAGATCACTTTTTAAAGAATCATATTTGTAAATGTGCAAACAAAAATAATTCTGTGAAATCAAAATTGTACATGAATGATCTGGGTAGATGGCTAGATGAAGAAAATTACTTTTAAAAGGTTGACTTATGTTTGTTTGTTTTTCCCCCATTTTCCCCAACCAAAAGCACCACTTCAAATATAGTGTACAAATGTTCCCATCTGTCAGCTGTGCTTATGGATTTTGAAAATGCTGTACTCTATATGGTCTCTATATGGTCTTGGTGGAACCATAAGCTGTGGTACTCATACCATTAGATCTGGTTAAATAAAGGATTTAGGCTTGTTGGTATGTATTTCAAAATTAAGTCAGCTGTAGTGTAAACTGAACAGTTTTAAGTTAACCTGTCTCATTTCAAACACTGAGCAATCCTAGTCTAAGAGTATAACATTTTATGCAGATGTAAAAATCTTAGATAAAATGCCTCCTTGCATCTGGAAAGTCCTTGCCAAAAGGTGACATTTCTGCATGGTTTTAAATATATAATTTCTACAGCATTGTCAAATAATTATAAATACACTGCTGCTAAAAAATGTGTTTTTATAGACCCCTGGCCCCACCATATAACTACTACCACACTGAAGTTACAATCCGAAATTGCACAAAGAAATAAAAAACATTTGCTAAATAAGTCCTACCTCCTCTGCAAATGAAAGTAATCTGCCGTCTGACTCAGGCAAACACTGTACAAACAAAGTTCCAAGTCTCACACTGTGCATAGTGGTTTAGTGCACACTCAGAAATCCTCTCAAATGCTAATACTTTACTCCTCGTAATAACATTTCCCATGCTCAATTAGTACTCTGCTGTAGTACCCACTGGTGGCAAAATGTAAAAAAATATTTTTTATTTTTTTTTAGTTCTTGCCTCATGGGGCGCCCCTGACAGGAGTCACCCTTGTCACCCCCTGATGGCGGTCCTGTCTATAACCCATTAAACCAATATAACTTTTAGCGACTGAATTCCAAAGCGATTTACAGTCATATTCTCATATTCTCTCTCACTCTCTCTTTCACTCTTTCATTCTCGCTCCCCTTTTCTCTTTTAGGCAGTGTCTGGGTGTTCAGAATCTACCAGTACCAGCCCCGGGCATGCAATGATATGATGTATACATTTGCCTTTGGAATTTTGATCTTTGAGTACATCTTCATTGCCTTTGTTGTAGCTGCTGTATGCCTTTGTACGCTATGCCTTGGCATCCTGGTAAGAGCATTTTACATTTTTTCTTTTTCTGTTTTTCATAGATTTTTTTTTTTTTTTTGTCTAACACTAAAATCTTTGTCTTCTACTTTTTGTGGAATTCATTTTTATTTATTTCTAATTGAGAAAACCTACTGGTGATCTTGTCCTCTTGCTTTGTTGTTGATGGTCTCTATGGATAACTCCTCTTGTGTCATACTTATGTTGATGTCTTCCGTTTAATGCACAACATTTGGTGTGGTTTTTTTTTTGTTTTTTCTAGTCGTTCAGGTGTACCTTACTTGTGTCATGTTTGGGTGGACTTCTGGTTTTAAACTGAACATCATATTTAAAACTTTACAATATCATTTTGGTTTCAGTATAATGTAAAATGGAACTCTAGTTTTTTTCAAATTATGTCTGGTATAATGCTCAACATTCTACGTAAAACAAATCATTACAATTTTGTACTTAGGAGAATATAAGGTGGAACTCTATTGTGTCATGCTTGGGTGGACTTCTGGTTTAATGCTGAACATCTTATGTAGAAGTAATCCTTATTAGTTTGTACTCAGGAATATTTAAGGTGGAACTCGATTTATGTCATACTTGGGTGGACTTGTAGTTGTATATCACTGGTTATCTTGTATACAACTAACTTATCATTCTTGCAGTTAGGAGTCTTTAAGGTGGAACTCTTCTTGCTTTATACTGGGGTTTAATTTGGTGTTTTAGAGAAGGTTTTATTTTGAGCTTATATTTCTTTTTGAACAGAATAACTTTTGTTGTGGAAGTGGAATTTTGTACAATACTACATTTTTCTATGGATAGTACTGCTTTTAATTTAAGTAGAGATAGTAACCTTTCATGATTTGGATAGACTGTACAGTTTATGGGGAAAACCAGACACTGCGCTTTTATTATCAAATTTACTTCTTCATATTGGTCTCCTTTGATTAAACTTATATCCTTTCCATGAGAGCAAACTGAGGTAGGCTCAGGAACATGCTTGTGTCTTGAGTACTATATGACAGCAAAGTAAGCGACCATGTTTGTGACAATATTATACATAAAGTGCTAAAAACATGGGCACAATCATGAGCATACCTCAGTATGCTCTCTTAGAAATCAGTTATGTTCCAACAAATGGGACCAAGAATATGACGGAAGTTATGTTCTTGAGGTGAACTGGAACGTTTGTTTTTTTTAGATTGTGTGCTCTGAATTCTGAAACTTCTCTATTGACATCTAACTTTACAAGATATGAGAGTAGGAGAGACAGTTCTGTTAAGATATTTATGTTGGGACACTAGTTTTTATAAAGGTTTACTAACTCATAAATAAATATTTCTTGTAGGTATCATCATCAGACCTTGAATCTTCTCCTGTGAATCAGTCACCTGAAGAGCAAAGTGTTCTACCAAAGAACGCCGCCTGAAGAGTCCAAAATACTCTGGGTCCAGTGAAGATTATCCTGAGCTAAAGAGACTTAACTATAAAGGGAGGAAGACTGACACTGGGTTGTTTTGATGTTTATTATCCAAAATATTATTATCCAGTGAGGTTCTGTAATATTTTTTTAGAAACTTTTGCATTGAAGATGATGGAACCTTGATAAAGAGTCAATGTTCTGCCACTGGGTTAATTATGTCTTTGATATGTTAAAAGTTAGTTTGTTGCCTCATTATATACAATATCATATTTGAAGATTTTAAGACACGTACAATCAAGGCTACAACTGTTACATATGCTTCCAATTATGAAGTCTAAGATATTGTTGGGAATTCCTACTGAGATGGATTTGTGGAGTGGGCAAATATGAAATGTCAGAGATGGGGAAGAATAAGATGTGAATAAATTAGCCTATTACTCATCAAAATACAGTAAGGGCTAGTGGGTGAATGACACTATCATTATATAATATAAAGATATGTATAATATAAATACAAATTCACTGGTTTATATATACTGTATATATATTAAAATGATAAATAAGCATACAATGTGATTTACTTATCTGTTGATTTGTCAACAAACTAAAGATGCATTGGACACTACCATAGGACATAATACATTTCCTGTAAACTTATACACACATTATGTAGTTCCGTGTCTTGTAGAGACAAAATTAGGTTTGTTTATTTATTAGGTTAAAGAGCCAGTCTCTTTTTCTCTTTTTCTCTTTTTCTCTTTTTCTCTTTTTCTCTTTTTCTCTCTCTCAAGATCAACAGCACATTACACTAATGGTATAAATGTTCTCTGTGTGTGTTGTGATTACGCTAGCGAAGTGATAACAAGTGCATTTGGCAAAGCTGCTCTAGAGGAATTTGACAGTATTTTATTTAACTCTTCAATGTCCATTCTATTGATTAGCATGATGGAAGACCTTGCGTAAAGGGTAAGAGGTGAAAAAGTGCCAAAAGAAAAAAAGATGCAGCCGCACTACCAAAGGCTCCAAATTACACCTAATCTAAGCCCCATAATAAAATAGCCCCCCAAAATAATAAAATTCCCTACCCTATACTAAATTACAAAAGTAATCAGCTCTTTTACCAGCCCTTAAAAGGGCTTTTTGCGGGGCATTGCCCCAAAGTAATCAGCTCTTTTACCTGTAACAAAAAAATACAAGACCCCCCCCAACATTAAAACCCACACACCCCTACTCTAAAACCCACCCGATTCCCCCCCCCTTTAAAAAAACCTAACAGTAACCCCCTGAAGATCACCCTACCTTGAGCCGGGTTCACCCAGCCGGACAGGGCAGAAGAGGTCCTCCATCCAGCAGGTCTTCATCCAAGCGGGGCAGAAGAGGTCCTCCATCCGGCAGAAGTCTTCATCCTCCTCGGCCGACGGACTAACGTCGAATGAAGGTTCCTTTAAATGACGTCATCCAAGATGGCGTCCCTCGAATTCCGATTTGCTGATAGGATTCTATCAGCCAATCAGAATTAAGGTAGGAAAAATACGATTGGTTGATTTAATCAGCCAATCGGATTGAAGTTCAATCTGATTGGATCTGCCAATAGAATGCAAGGTCGTTGTTAGTCCGTCGGCCGAGGAGGTCTTGAAGATGGAGCCGCGGATGGATGAAGACTTCTGCCGGATGGAGGACCTCTTCTGCTCCGCTTGGATGAAGACTTCTGCCAGATGGAGGACCACATTGCCCGGATTGAATGAAGAATTCGGCCCGGCTGGGTGAACACGGCTCAAGGTAGGGTGATCTTCAGGGGGTTAGTGTTAGGTTTATAAAGGGAGGATTGGGTAGGTTTTAGAGTAGGGTTGTGTGGGTGGTGGGTTTTAATGTTGGGGGGGTCTTGTATTTTTTTTTACAGGTAAAAGAGCTGATTACTTTGGGGCAATGCCCCACAAAAAGCGCTTTTAAGGGCTGGTAAATGAGCTGATTACTTTTGTAATTTAGTATAGGGTAGGGAATTTTATTATTTTGGGGGGCTTTTTTATTTTATTAGGGGGCTTAATTTAGTGTTTGTTTGTTTCTGTACTATAGTTTAGTTTATTTAATTGTATTTTAGTTTAGATAATTGTAGTTACTTTATTTAATTAATTTATTGATAGTGTAGTGTTAGGTGTATTTGTAACTTAGGTTAGGATTTATTTTACAGGTAATTTTATAATTATTTTAACTAGGTAGCTATTAAATAGTTATTTACTATTTAATAGCTATTGTACCTAGTTAAAATAAATAAAAAGTTGCCTGTAAAATAAATATAAATCCTAAAATAACTACAATGTAACTGTTAGTTATATTGTAGCTATCTTATGGTTTATTTTATAGGTAAGTATTTAGGAATAATTTATTTAATTATAGTAATTTTATTTAGATTTCTTTAAATTATATTTAACTTAGGGGGGTGTTAGGGTTAGATTTAGGTTTAGAGGTTAATAACTTTATTATAGTAGCGGCGACGTTGGGGGCGGCAGATTAGGGGTTAACAAATTTTAGGTAGGTGGCGGCGATGTTAGGGACGGCAGATTAGAGGTTAATACAATTTATTATAGTGTTTGCGAGGCGGGAGTGGGGCGGTTTAGGGGTTAATACATTTATTATAGTGGTGGCGATGTCCGGTCGGCAGATTAGGGGTTAATATGTGTAGGTAGGTGGCGGCGACGTTGGGGGCGGAAGATTAGGGGTTAATAAATATAATAAAGGTGTCGGCGATGTTAGGGGCAGCAGATTAGGGGTTCATAAGTATAATGTAGGTGGCGGCGGTGACCGGAGCGGCAGATTAGGGGTTAATAGTATAATGCAGGTGGCGACGATGTTGGGGGCGGCAGATTAGAGGTTAATAAGTGTAAGGTTAGGGGTGTTTAGACTCTGGGTTCATGTTAGGGTGTTAGGTGTAGACTTAGAAAGTGTTTCCCCATAGGAAACAATGGGGCTGCATTAGAAGCTGAACACTGCTTTTTTGCAGGTGTTAGTTTTTTTTTTAGCCAGCTCAGCCCCATTGTTTCCTATGGGGAAATTGAGCACGAGCACGTTTTGCCAGCTTACCGCCACCGTAAGCAACGCTGGTATTACAGGTAGAAGTGGAGCTAAATTATGCTCAATGCTCACTTTTCTGAGGCTAACGCTGCCATTCAGAAAACTTGTAATGCCATCGTTGTTTAAAGTAAGCGCTGGAAAAAAAAGGAGCGTTAGCCCCGCAAGTTTTTACTGACAAAACTTGTAATCTAGGTGTTAGTATCCCTTGTTGAAGAAGCAGCAATGCAAATGGATGGGGCAAAAACATGAGGCATATATATGCAGCCACCAACCAACAACTCCTGAACCTACCTAGGTATGCTTTTCACTCAACGATACCAAGAGAATGAAACAAATTGACACTAGAAGGAAACTGGAAAGTTGTTTGAAAAATTGTATGTTCTATCTGAATCAAGAAAGGAAAAAATATGGGTTCACGCCCCTTAAAGGGCCATAATACCCAAATGTTTAAACACTTGAAAGTGATGCAGTATAGCTGTAAAAAGCTGACTAGAAAATATCTCCTGAACATCTCTATGTAAAAAAGAAAGATATTTTACCTCAAAAGTTCCTCAGTAGCCACCTTCCATTGTAAAGGATTTCTAAGCAGCATTTTAGTGTGTCTGTCCTGGGACAGCTGAAAGGATGAGCATCGTGCACTCTCATATTATTTCCCTATTCAGCTTACTATGAAATCTCATGAGAGTTAAGTCAAATCTCACGAGATCACAGTAAAAGAGTTCATGACCTCAGCACTGCTGATTGGCTGCTGTTGTGATGTCACGAATAGTTCGCCGGTGAATAGTTCCCGGCGAACATAGCATGTTCGCGTTCGCCGTGGTGGGCGAACATATTCGAAGTTCGATCCGCCCCCTATTCGTCATCATTGAGTAATACTTTGACCCTGTACCTCAGTCAGCAGGCACATTCCAGCCAATCATAGTAACATAGTAGATAAGGTTGAAAAAAGACTGAAGTCCATCGAGTTCAACCTATACAAATCTAAAATACTTACAAAAAGCTCCAGTTAAGCTTAAATAACCCCATTAAAATGTGACCCATTTAATACTAGCAATCATATCCATGAATTTTGTTTATATACAGAAATTTATCCAGACTATTTTTAAATGTATCTATGGTATTGGCATTCACTACCTCCTTTGGTAATGAGTTCCACAATTTTATTGCTCTTACAGTGAAAAAACGTTTCCGTTGCAGGAGATTAAATCTCCTTTCCTCCAACCTTAAATTATGACCTCTTGTCAGAACCAATTTTCTTGGAATAAAAAGAGCTTCTGCCATCTCTGTATATGGGCCTTGAATATATTTATATAAAGTAATCATGTCACCTCTCAAGCGCCTTTTTTCTAAAGAGAACAGACCCAGTTTGGCTAGCCTCTCCTCATAGGTTAATTTCTCCAATCCCCTTATTAGCTTTGTGGCCCTTCTCTGAACTTTTTCTAGTTCTGCAATATCTTTTTTAGCAATCGGTCCCCAGAACTGCACTCCAAACTCAAGGTGAGGTCTTACCAGGGCTTTATATAATGACAGAATTATGCTTTCCTCCCTTGAATCAATGCCTCTTTTAATACATGCTAGTATCTTATTAGCCTTTGAAGCCGCTGCCCTGCATTGTGCACTCATCTTTAGCTTGTTATCTATTACTACTCCCAAATCCCTTTTCTCCTGTGTTTGGCTAAGTCTTGTCCCATTTAAAAAATACATAGCCTGCTTATTTTTACTTCCAAAATGTAGAACCTTAAATTTTTCCGTATTAAATCTCATTTTCCATTCACTTGCCCATAGTTCTAATTTTAGCAAATCCCTTTGCAAAGAGAGTTCATCCTGCTCTGACCTAATGACCTTACTTAACTTAGTATCATCTGCAAAAATAGAGATGTCGCTATTTAATCCTTGCTCCAAGTCATTTATAAAAATATTAAAAAGAACAGGGCCCAGTACTGATCCCTGGGGGACGCCACTGATTACCTTTGTCCAATCTGAGTATGATCCATTTACTGCTACTCGTTGCTCCCTATCTTTTATCCAGTTATTTATCCATGAGCTAACATTTTCAGCTATTCCCAGTCCCTTAATTTTGTGCATTAATCTCTCATGTGGCACTGTATCAAATGCCTTTGCAAAATCTAAGTATATCTCATCAACTGATTCCCCTTTATCTATATTTTTACTTACTTCCTCGTAGAATCTAATTAGATTAGTTTGACATGATCTATTTCTCCTAAAGCCATGCTGATTAGAACTCATAATCTTGTTTACACGAATATGCTCATCAATATAATCCCTTATAATCCCTTCAAATATCTTCCCCACTATTGATGTCAGACTAACTGGTCTATAGCTTCCTGGATCATCCCTGCTTCCCTTTTTGAAGAGTGGCACCACATCAGCTTTACGCCAATCCTGGGGTACCATGCCTGAGGATAATGAGTCTTGAAAAATTAAGAGTAAAGGTTTGTCTATAACAGTGCTAAGTTCCCTTAACACCCTTGGGTGTATTCCATCTGGGCCTGGAGTTTTATTTACCTTAATATTTTTTAGTTTTTTCCTGATATCCTCTAAACAAAACCCAGTTAGTGGTATGGACTGGCATGTTCTATTCTGTTCCAAAGTATCATTCAATGGTTCCTCTCTTGTGTATACTGAAGAAAAAAACTGGTTTAGTACCTCAGCCTTTTCCCTGTCATTATTTATCATGCTACCCTCCACACATTTTAATGTACCTATATTATCCTTCTTAGATTTTTTGCTATTTATGTACTTAAAGAACCTTTTAGGGTTAGACTTAGAATCCTTGGCAATTAATTTTTCATTTTCAATTTTGGCTAATTTGATTGCTTTTTTGCATGCTTTGTTACATTCCTTATAAATATTGTATGCTGAGTCTGTACTATTTTCTTTTAATAATTTAAATGCCCTACGTTTTTTCCTAATTTCTTTTAACACATTTATATTTAGCCATAACAGCAGACCCTCCCACCTCCTGGACAGCATCCATTTTAGATTCATTCTGAAGCTGCATTCTTAGGGAGAGGAGGGACAGTGCAGCTGCTGCTGATTAATAGGGAAATCTATAGCTACGCTAGTGTATTCAGTGACCACTACAGTCCTGAAGGACTAATCTGATCTCTGCTGTAAGGACAGCACCCCAAAAAGCCCTTTTTAGGGCTAGAACATCAGTCTGTTTTTTTTTTCCTGTGTAATCTAATTGCAGTTGCCTACCTGCCAAGCCACTTGCCCAGTGCCACCACTCATATCTGGTGTAACAGTAGTGTAAACTTAAATAAAAAAAAATTTTTGACTGTGAAACATCCGTCTGCTTGTGTAATCTAATTGCAGTTGCCTGCCTGCCAGCGTGTGTGCCAGGCTCACTTGCCCAGTGCCACCACTCATATCTGGTGTAACAGTAGTGTAAATTAAAAAAAAAAAAAAACTTTTTTGACTGTGAAACATCAGTCTGCTAGTGTAATCTAATTGCAGTTGCCTGCCTGCCTGCCTGCCAGCGTGTGTGCCAGGCTGACATTTTATACTGTGCCCACTTGCCCAGTGCCACCACTCATATCTGGTGTAACAGTAGTGTAAATTTAAAAAAAAAAACTTTTTTGACTGTGAAACATCAGTCTGCTTGTGTAATCTAATTGCAGTTGCCTGCCTGCCAGCGTGTGTGCCAGGCCCACTTGCCCAGTGCCACCACTCATATCTGGTGTAACAGTAGTGTACATTTAAAAAAAAAAACTTTTTTGACTGTGAAACATCAGTCTGCTAGTGTAATCTAATTGCAGTTGCCTGCCTGCCAGCGTGTGTGCCAGGCTCACAGCGTATACTGTGCCCACTTGCCCAGTGCCACCACTCATATCTGGTGTAACAGTAGTGTAAATTTTAAATAAAAAAACTTTTTTGACTGTGAAACATCAGTGTGCTTGTGTAATCTAATTGCAGTTGCCTGCCTGCCAGCGTGTGTGCCAGGCTCACATCGCATACTGTGCCCACTTGCCCAGTGCCACCACTCATATCTTGTTTAATAGTAGTGTAAGTGTACATTTAAAAAAAAAAAACTTTTTGGACTGTGAAACATCAGTCTGCTTTTTTGTGTCAGGCTCACAGCGTATACTGTGCCCACTTGCCCAGTGCCACCACTCATATCTTGTTTAATAGTAGTGTAAGTGTACATTTAAAACAATAAAACTTTTTGGACTGTGAAACATCAGTCTGCTTTTTTGTGTCAGGCTCACAGCGTATACTGTGCCCACTTGCCCAGTGCCACCACTTATATCTTGTCATACCTGATGTTTTAAATCACGTTATTCCAAACTATTTAGGAATGTTAGGTGATGTATGCCCTTTTTGGCTTAAAACCAGACTCTGCATCAACTATGTAATTTTCCATGGGAGTTTTGCCACGGATCCCCCTCCGGCATGCCACAGTCCTGGTGTTAGTCCCCTTGAAACAACTTTTCCATCACTATTGTGGCCAGAAAGAGTCCCTGTGGGTTTTAAAATTCACCTGCCCATTGAAGTCAATGGAGGTTCGCCCGTTCACGAACTTTTGGGGAAGTTCGCGTTTGCTGTTCGCGAACCCAAATTTTTAGGTTTGCGACATCACTACTGTTCATTTCTTCATTTTTTTTTTTTTTTTTACCTGCAGCTGGGCAACAGCTGAGTATAACTTTTTACACAGAACTTACTCTGCTGAGCTGAGGAGATTGTGAGGTAAAATATCTTCCTTTTTTACATAGAGATGCTCAGGGGATATTTTCCTGTCAGCTTTTTACAGTTATACTGCATCAGTTTCAAGTGATTTAGCATATGAGTATTATGTCCCTTTAAGTATTAAAAGAAATATGACAATAATATATATATCCTGATTGCCAAAAAAAAATGTAACATCATTAAAGTTAAAGGGACATAAAACAAGTTGGGATAGAGACAAAATATAATATGTGGGCCAGCTCGTAAGCTTACATTCCTACTTTTTCAAATAAAGATACCAAGAGAACAAAGAAAAAATGATAATAGGAATAAATTAGAAAGTTCTCAGGGGTGGGCAAGAGGTAGATTGCAGTCTACCAGTGGACCGCAAGTGAATTTTGAGGTGACCAACTGGAAGATTTCAAAAGTCTGCATAATAAGAAAAACATTTCTCACACATCTAGATTCTGAGTGAAGAGCCTCACCACCGTAGATATATGAGAAATGTTTCTCTTATGCAGACTTTTGAAATCGGCTATGAGTCTATGACGGCGGTATGTGTACTTCAGCATGCGCACCGTGGCTGTAACTGAACTTGCTGGTCACAGCTATGGTTACTGCCTGTCCCAAACTCTGTTTTTCTCTGATATTAGAGAAGAGAGGAGCGCAGACTCAAATGCAGAGTAATAACAGTTTTAATATAACACACACGACAAATGGCCACTCACAAGATAAAAGTTAAAAATCAGCATATGTGCAACATTAACACAAAAGACTTATCGTCTCAGGTCAGCCTCCTTCTGTATTCCAAAGATGTCAAAATTGGCGTGTCCCTCCAGTGTTTTCCAAACACAGCTCAGTTGTCAGATTGTGTCCGTTGAAAAATGTCTCCAAACAAAGTTCATGCATATGCATCAGACATGGACCACAATGGAAATGGTGATAGTACCTGTGATTCAACACTGGAATGTGGGGCAAAGAGGATAACAGGCAAGATGAGGTATGCGGCTATATAGTAACGTTCCTCTGCTCTTATACCTCCAGACTCGTAGCTGCAGACTTAGAGCTGGGGCGGCTTCACAGGAACGAATGGCTCAGGGGTGGGCGGGTCTCTACGCGTTTCGTCACGTCTCGGCGTGACTTTCTCAAGAGTGATAGGTGTTAAGGGAGAGAGGCTCTATAAAGGGGAGTGTAAATACACACACCCACGTGTATGACCAATAGCAAGGGGTAAATGACGGCAGAGTTGGATATCTAAAAAAAGGAACATGCAAGTAAAATAACAATACTTTCTTTAAGATATCACAGTACTAAATACGATATACATATACATATTAATTAATAAAATGATATAATATAGAGACAAGAATATATAAACATAAATTAATAAAAAAATATGCTAAAATACATAGACCAATATTCAAGTATTGAAATGCTATATATATGGGAAGAATTTGTAAACATGTATGTATTGAATATAAATATATACATCTTATAAAATACTCATAATAGTAACACTTGAATTGAAATTAAAAACAGTAAAATTGATGTATGTTATAAAACTATTTTATAAAAAAGCCTGCAAGTCAATTTCTATATTTAACCCATTGGGCTCCATACAATTGAGATTTTTAATCCAAAAGGTTTCTTGTTTCCTCAGTTTTAAAAGCCTATTTGTGTCCCATACATTAGGTTTGACCCACTCTATAACTTTGACGGTAAGATCCAGGGGATTTTGATTGTGGTGGGTTTTAAAGTGACGGGACACACTATGATTTTCGAAGCCATTTAAAATATTATTTACATGTTCTCTAATTCTATATTTGATTTTCCTCTTCGTGCGCCCTATATAGATATAGCCACATTTGCAGACTAATTGATAGACCACATATGTGGTGTGACATGTATATCTATCTTTACATGTATACTGTTTGCTATTATTATAGTTAAAAAAATGAGTACTGTCTTGATCTATTAAGGGACATAAAACACAATCCTTCTTTTTACACGGATGTAAACCATTTTTGCCCCCACACCATTCATTCAGAGAAACAGGTTGTTTTTTATTATCTCTTAATTTTGTGGGAGCAATATAATTTTTAATATCTTTGCTCTTCTTAAAAATCACCTGCGGTTTGTCTTCCAAAATTTGATTAAGGATGGGATCTAATTTTAGTACATTCCAATGTTTTCTAAGAATGTTTTTTATTTTAAAATGCTGATTGTTGTATTGTGTCACAAACTTAGGATGATTGTTTGTGTTTTTGTTTTTTGGTACGCTGATCTTATTATTTAAAAGAGAATCTCTATCCATCCTGTTTACTCTTTCTCTACTTTCCTTCAAAAGGTCCATATTGTAACCCTTTTCTCTGAATTTGTTTATTAAAATATCTGATTCTTTCTGATAGTCATCCGAATTGGTACAATTACGTCTTAGTCTTTGGAATTGACCCAGGGGAATGTTCTGTTTCCACTGTCTTAAATGGCTACTTTTAATATTTAATAAGCTATTTCTCTCAGTGGGTTTGCGGTAATTTCTAACAGCAACTTTGTTTGTGGATTCATCGTGATAGAGAGTAAGGTCCAAAAAGGGTAAAGAGACAGTTGAATGTTCCATAGTGAACTTGAGATTATATGTATTGGAGTTTATATGATTTAAAAATTCATTAATCCTATTTTGTGGACCCTGCCAGATAATGATAATATCATCTATATATCGATGATATTTTACAATATCCTCTTTGAATGGATTATTGTTCCAAATATGATGATCTTCAAAATGAGATACATATAAATTGGCATAGGACGGGGCGAAGGTTGTCCCCATCGCTGTGCCTTGATGTTGGCGATAGTAGATGCCTTCAAATAAAAAATAATTATGGTTTAAAATGAACGAAATTCCTTCTACTAAGAACTCTATCTGTTTTTCTGCAAATTTGTTATTTCCCAAAATATTCTTAACTGCAGACAACCCCTTAGTGTGAGGGATACTTGTATAAAGGGATGATATGTCACAAGTAATCCATGTATAATTTTTGGCCCAAGGGATATCTTCATATTTGTATATCACATCTATAGTGTCTCTGAGATAGGCTCTGGTGGATTTGACTATAGGTTGTAAAAAATTCTCAATAAATTTGGATAGATTATCACACAAAGAGCCTATCCCAGAGACTATAGGTCTGCCAGGGGGATTTAGGGAATCCTTGTGGATTTTTGGCAGGTGATAAAAGCAAGCAATTTTTGGTGCAACTTCATATAAATAATTGTATTCATTCATATTGAGAATTCCTTCTAATTTAGCCAGTGATAGGAACTCAAACAATTCTTTTTTATATTTCTCTGTAGGGTAAAAGGTTAGCTTCTGATACGTATTGATATCGGAAAGAAGGTTATTGGCCTCCTTAAGGTAGTCGCACCTGTTTTGTACGACAATCCCCCCCCCCCTTTATCAGCCGCCCTAAAGACGACATCCGTGCATTTACTAAGGTTATTCAGGGCGGCCCTTTCTGTTTTTGTAAGGTTATCTTTAGTACTTGAGATATGTGATAATGAATTATGAGAGAGAGATTCTAAATCTTTACAAACTAATTTATTAAATATTTTAATGTACTCAGATTGTGTATGTTGTGGATAGAAAATAGACTTTCTTTTTAGATCGCAATGTTTTATGGGAAAATCTTCACCATCTTCATATATGGAAATATCTGTCCCAAACTCTCCTACTTTTTGTCTCAAGAGCGGTCAGTCCATAGTACAGACTCTTCATGCGCCAGGCTGAGATGCTGCTCGGTATCCCTGGGTTTGGCAGTTCCAGGTCCTGCTCGGTCTGATATTCTGCTGCTACTTTCTAGTTCTGTCCTCCATTACTTGTCACCAGGCTCTGCTGGGTGAATGGTCTGGTGGTGTTTTTTCCCCAGGGTCTGGTACTCCCCCTCAGGTTCTTTAACTTACTCTGTACCAGGCTTTGATACTGCTCTCTGATACTTTCTCTGACACAATAATATCAGCTATACTTTGTGCTAGTTTCTGCAGCTGTGATGTCATCAAATTGTGCAGGTCAGTGCTGTTGCTGCTATACCAGTCTCTGGTTGTTGTGTAAGGCGGTACAGAGCCTGCAGGTCCTGCCGCTGTAACTGTCCCAACTGTTTGCAGTAGTCTTCAACTAGTAGCGGACGGATGGAGAGCAGCCAACAGGACCTGCCCCCTAATCAACCTGACATGGCGTCCAGCCAATAAAATTACTTTGTAGAATGATTCTGTTTATGATTAGCTGAGAATAGCTTATTTTGTCATCGTTGTACCTGAGCTGTGGGTTTCCCATGTGTTCCAGGCTTGACTACTCCGCTAGCCCTAGACTTGATTGTGAGACTACTTATTCATACTCAGGCGCAGTACACAGATAAGGTTGCTTGATGGTCCCAGCGCAATGTAAAGAGAGATCTCTCGGAGTAAGTAATGAGCGCGGCTGTATTTATTATTAAAGAGCACGGCTGATTTTTAAAGCTGTATTATTTCTGACCAAAATAAAATTTTCAGCCAGCAGGTCCTACCTGTGGCAAAAATACAATTTTCAGCAAGCAACTGGTGGGGTTTTTTTTGTTGTTTTTTTTAGTTAGGTGACCACGTCAATTGGAATAAAATTAGAGTTAGCCCTTGCCTTACAAAAGTCTGCCCACCCCTACTTTATCTGAATCATGAAATAAATAATTTGGGTTTAGTGTCCCTTTAAGGATATCTTTAGTTTGGCTACCAGTGGAGTAATCAATGGTTTAGACATTCTGAGAAACCTTTAAAGTGAATTATTTATATCTAAGCTGACATACATGCCCCTTATATACTGCTATCTTCCAAATGATGGTGAGTAAGAAAGTTATTGCAAACATATACGAGGGAATATAACTGAAAAATAGACTTGAGTTTGTGCTCTGTCACTGTCCATCTCAGACCTTTAAGTGCCTAATATTTTGAAACTGTTCCCAGAGACAATTTTGAGAGCAAATCTGACCTTTTAATAGTGAACGATAGCCTTGGCTGTCTCTTGTGTCTAACTCTTGAAAGGGAAGGTTGGCGTCTGCAGAAAAGTTTTTATCTCGGACACACATTAAAAGTGACTTTTCTGGACCTTCATGAAAAAGATTTAATTTCAGCAAAACTAATATACGGAGCTGAATTACTCTTTCAGAGTTGAGATCAGTATAATACAGTATTTATCTTTATTGTTTATAGTTTACATATATCGATAGGTTTAATTGTGTATTGAACATGATCAGACTTTTCTGTCCTGCTGAGTTGCAGTAGCATAGTAACATAGTAAATGAGGTTGAAAAAAAGACTGATGTCCATCAAGTTAAACCTATACAAATCTAATATACTTACAAAAAGCTCCAGTTGTGCTTACATCAATCCCATTAAAACGGTGACCCATTTAACACAAGCAATCATATACCTGAATTCTGTTTCTAGACAAAACTTATCTAAACCATTTTTAAATGTATCTAAGGTATTGTCATTCGCTACCTCCTTTGGTAGTGAGCGCCACAATTTTATTGCTCTTTCATTAAAAAAGTGTTTCCGTTGCAGGAGATTAAATCTCCTTTCCTCCAGCCTTAAATTGTGTCCTCTTTTCACAGACTATTTTCTTGGAATAAACAGAGCTTCTGCCATCTCAGTAAATAGGCCTTGAAGTCATTCTAACCTAAAAATAAACTGCTGTATTTCAGTAGCATAATAAACTTTTATCCATTAATAACAAATCATGCCATCTACAAAGGTAATCATTTCATATCATTTTCAGTAAATTTCTCATTCATATTTTTATAAACAATAGACGTGCATTTGTCCGAAGTTTTGCTGATTTGTCGAGTCGTCCGATACACAACAGACAAACACATTATTGGACACAGCAATTTCATTTTGATCTATCAAATAACTGAAGGACACAGTAATATTTCAGTAGTGAAATGAGGTTTATTGGATTAAAAGAAATCAATATTTATTAGAGCCTCCTTTAGCAGAAATAACAGCCTCTAGAAGCTTTCTATAGCCTGTAATGAGTGTCTGGATTCTATGTTTATTATATGCTGTATCTGTATTGCAATTTCTTTTCAGTCTGATAAACTGACGCTTGGCTACAGAACTGAATACCTGCTTTGGGTGACTGCTCTGAGCGTGCAACAATGTATTTCCTGCAATAGGCTTACTGTAAACTTCAGGTTGAATGTAACCTTCTTTGGTACCCTTTAGTTTGACATCCAGATAATGGATTTCTTCATTTTCAAATTCAGAGGTAAATTTTATGCCGACCTCATTTGTATTCAGTAGTGCCACAAAATCCTGTGCACTATGTTTGTCACCTTTCCAGATACAAATGAGGTCATCAATATATCTGCGATAATACATAATGTTTCCCCTGAGAGGGCTTCTATATCCATAGATGTGGGCAGCTCCCACCAGCCCATGAAGAGGTTAGCATAGGAGGGGGCAAACTTTGCCCCCATAGCTGTCCCACATCTCTGGAGGTAAAAAAAAACCTGAGAATTTTAAAATCCAAGAAAAGCAACGTTATGTTTATATTCCCTATATATTCCCATTATATATGTATTTATATATATATATATCTATATATTGAACATAAAATAATGAGTATTAAGAGCAAATGGAAAATGGATATGGTTTAGATTTACTTGCAAGTATAGCTGTAACAGAAACACAATACAGCCCAGCTAGAGAGATACTAAGGCTTAAACAATGTGCTAGCAATTAAGAAGTTAAGCAAGAGTTAGTGCAAAAATACAGGTGAATTGGGTTGTGAGGATTTTAGGACCTCTCGTTACATAGAATCAGTGACAGGGTCGAGGGTTTGATTTTAATTGTTATTAACCAATGAGAAGATTTTGAGATCTTTAAAAGGTGAGTAGCGACACAGTTCCTTATGCTATGAGTACGGCAATAGCTGAAATGCGTAAGCAGGAACGCTACCTATGTTTTAAGATTAAAAGAAATGTTATGTCGATTTTTAAAGTGTACTTAGATACATGCGGCTGTAAGCTGGAATAAAAGATGAGTTTTATTTTTAAATAATTGCCTGGTGCTCCTTTACAAACATTGCTTTTTGGAATTATATTTGGGGAGAAGTGAGCACATGCGAATAAGGCCATTCAGAGAAGGCAATAACACTCAGACCCTGGGTATCAGCGGAACTTTAAGCTACAGTGTGTCAAATATTTACGGAGTTTTGGGAGTGAGAGAGACAGAGTGGATTTCCATAGATGACGTTATCAGCTACGGACCACGGTTGATGGAGAGAGCAGTTACAAGTCTGAAGCAGCAGCAAAGAAGAGGGTGTGAGTTACTAAGCCCAGCTGACTGCTATCCAGGCAGTTCCTGTGGACCGACCGGGGGGGAGCTATGAGCTGTGAGAGATATTGTGACGCCAGATATTGGTAAGACCAGATACCGTATAGGAAATCTCTGTCATTGTGAACTTACATATATATATATATATAGATGCTGACAGCTTGCTGAAAGTTTACGTACACATTCATAAGGTGAAGGACTTTGTGAAAGTTTTTGGAAAAAGTGACTGATTATATACCGGATCCTAGGTTAACTTGTATACATGTGTTCCTATTGGTGCTTAGGCTAAAGGACTGTGTCTGTTTGATGATTTTAGAGACAGCCAGGTACTAAAGGTTAGATTTTAGTCATACAGACTTCTCCAATCAAGCTTTAATCTAGCACAGGGAGATGGGAGACTAGGTGAGGCTCAGACATTTGTAATCACTTTGACTAACGCTATTAAAACATGCAGTGGTGTGACTTCTGAGAGTTAATCATTGACTTAAATTCATTGAAATACATGTTCTTTAAAAAATTTGAAGCCTATAGTGTAAGAATTTTGTTAATATTAGTTGTCTATATTTGCTGTTTCAATTAGAAATAATAGTTCCAAATCCAATATTAGTCTGCAAAAAATGGAAATTAATTTTTCATAAAAGCTAATTTTTCACCTATGCAGTCTAATAAACAAACACCCAAACAGTATACTGCAGTCCTTAATAAATACTCTAATTACCAGATGAGAGCTGAGTGCATTTTCACATATAAAAGTGTCATATGAGGATTCGTTTAACCTCTTTCTAGAATCAAAAGTAAATTGTGTTTATTATTGAACTGAGCATGTGCAGGAACTTTAAAGCTGAACAAAAACCCACACAACAACCAATGATATGCTGTTTGATACTGGCAACATGAGATCTCAACACATAGGGTTAAAAAAGGTAGAAAATACACAATAACTGAAAACAATACTAGAGAACTGTTTTCTTATTTATTTAATCATTTGCACCATATAACTGCTCCCTATAAATCCCCCTCTTGCACCATAAAACTGATCTCTATAACTCCTCCAGCTGCACCATATAACAGCTCCCTATAACTCTCCCTATTGTACCATATAACTGCTCCCTATAACTCCTCCTATTGCATCATATAACAGCTCCCTATAACTCCTCCTATTTTACCATATAACTGCTCCCTATAACTCCTCCTATTGCACCATATAACTGCTCCCTATAACTCATCCTATTGCACCATATAACTGCTCCCTATAACTCCTCCTAGTGCACCATATAACTGCTCCCTATAACTCCTCCTATTGCACCATATAACTGCTCCCTATAACTCCTCCTATTACACCATATAACTGCTCCCTATAACTCCTTCTATTATACCATATAACTGCTCCCTTTAACTACTCCTATTGCCAGGGCCGCCATCAGGGGGTGACAGGGGTGACTCCTGTCAGGGGCCCAATGAGCCAGGGGGGCCCCATGAGGCAAGAACTAAAAAAAAAAAAAAAAACTTTTTTTTTTTTTTTTTTTTTGGCAGCCACCAGTGGGTACTATAGCAGAGTGCTAATTGAGCATGGGAAATGTTATTACAAGGAGTAAAGTATTAGCATTTGAGAGGATTTCTTAGTGTGCACTAAACCACTATGCTCAGTGTGAGACAGACTTGGCACTTTGTACAGTATGTGCCTGAGTTAGACGGCAGATCACTTTCATTTGAAGAGGAGGTAGGACTTACTTAGCAAATGTTTTTTTATTTCTTTGTGCAATTTTGGATTGTAACTTCAGTGTGGTAGTAGTTGTATGGTGGGGCTAGGGGTCCATAAAAACACATTTTTTTAGCAGCAGTGTATTTATGATTATTTGACAATGCTGTAGAAATTCCTTATTTAAAACCATGCAGAAATGTTTCCTCCTCAATACACAAATGGTAGATGCCCTTTTGGCAGATATGCACTTTATATATATATATATATATATATATATATATATATATATATATATATATATATATATATATATATATATATATATATATATATTACATTCCAGTTTACTGCCCCTTTATGCAAGGACTTTCCAGATGCAAGGAGGCATTTTATCTAAGATTTTTTCATCTGCATAAAATTTTATACTCTCAGACTAAGATTGCTCAGTGTTTGAAATGAGACAGGTTAACTTAAAACTGTTCAGTTTACACTACAGCTGACTTAGTTTTGAAATACATACCAACAAGCCTAAATCCTGCATTTAACCAGATCTAATGGTATGAGTACCTCAGCTTATGGTCCCACCAAGACCATATAGAGTACAGCATTTTCAAAATCCATAAGTACAGCTGACAGATGGGAAAAGTTGTACACTATATTTGAAGTGGTGCTCTTGGTTGGGGAAAATGGGAAAAAAACAAACAAACATATGTCAAACTTTTAAAGGTACTTTTCTTCATCTAGCCATCTACCCAGCTCATTAATGTACAATTTTGAATTCACAGAATTATTTTTGTTTGCACATTTACAAATATGATTCTTTAAAAAGTGATCTCTTAATTTCTGCATTTTTTTTATCATGCATGTCACACACTGTTGATTTAGGGGATGCAAGGTGCATAAATGTTTCCTCCTGTGAGTGTTTCTGTGGGTGTATGTGTTTATGTCTTTGTGCTTTGGTTTGTGTCTATATGTGTATGTATTTTTTATCTGTGGGTCTCTCTGTGAGGGTGGGTGTTACCGTGTGTATGTCTTTGTGCATTTTCTGTGAATGTCTGTGAGGGTGTGTGCATATGTCTTTGAGCTTTTTCTATGGGTGTTTCTGTGAAGGTGTTTGTGTGTATGTATGTATGTATGTATGTATGTATGTATGTCTGTGTTTTCTGTGGATGTCTCAGTGAGGGTGTGTGTATGTATGTCTTTCTATGTTTTTCATGTGGTTGTCTCTGTGTGTGTGTGTATGTCTTTGTGTGTTTTCTGTGGGTGTCTCTGTCTGTGTATGTGTGTATATGTCTTTGTGTGTTTTCTGAGGCTGTCTCTGTCGGTGTTTCCTTGGGTGTATGTGCAAGTTTGAGTTTGTGTGTGTGTGTCCATTGTCTGTTCCTTTTTAGGACATTTTGACCTTACTAGTAATTATTCACATCTTTCTACAGACTTTGAGACTAACAATACCTTTCTGGAAGTAACCACTCCACCATTTAACCTTTAAATTATTGTTTAGGCAGTTCAGGGCCCTTCCTTTCAGCCACTGCATGCTGTTGTCATAATTTAGTTGTCATCTTCCTTTACAAAAAGATAATCAGAACTCCATATTTTGTTTTCTAAATCTCCTTTTTTTTTTTTACAAAACTGTAGTTTACCTCATTACTTGTCAGGTCAATGTAAACAAGTGCTAAGTGTCTGTTTGGGTTTCTGTGTCTGAGTGTGTTTCTTTGCGTGTCTGCTAGAGTGTCGATAAGTGAATCCTTATGTGTGAGTGTGTTTGTGTGTATGTTACTACCTTTACAACATTTCCAAGTTTATATAGACAATTAAGAATAAAGTGCATATACATTTTAGTCACTTGTTCAAAAATTGCACATGTCAAAGGAGGGGGGGGGGGCCCTGATCAATGGCTGAGTCAGGGGCCCCCAAATTTCTAGTGGCGGCCCTGCCTATTGCACCATATAACTGCTCACTATAACTTCTCCGATTACACCTTATAACTGCTCTCTATAACTCCTCCTATTTCACCATATAACCCTCCCTATTGCACCATATAACCCTCCCTATTACTCCTCCTATTGTATCATATAACTGCTCCCTATAACTCCTCCTATTGCACCAATATAACTGCTTGCTATAACTCCTCCTATTGCACCATATAACTGCTCCCTATAACTCCTCCTATTGCACCATATAACTGCTCCCTATAACTCCTCCTATTGCACCATATAGCTGCTCCCTATAAACCCTCCTATTGCACCATATAATTGTTCCCTATAACTTCTCCTATTGCACCATATAACTGCTCCCCTTAACTCCTTCTATTGCACCATAGAAATGCTCCCCATATTGTCTACTACTGCACCATATAACTGCTAACTATAACTCCTCCTTTTACACCATATATGTCCTCCCTCTAACTCATCCTATTGCACCATATAACTCCTCCCTATAACTCCTCTTACTGCATCATATAACTACTCTCTATAACTCCTCCTATTGCACATATAACTGCTTCCTAAAACTCCTCCTATTACACCATATAACTCCTCCCTCTAACTCCTCCTATTGCACCATATAACTGCTACCTATAACTCCTCCTATTGCACCATATAACTGCTTCCTATAACTACTCCTATTGCACCATATAACTGCTGCCTATAACTACTCCTATTGCACCATAAAACTGCTCCCCTTAACTCCTCCTATTGCACCATATAACTGCCCCCTTTAACTCATCCTACTGCACCATATAACTGCTCAATATAACTCCTCCTATTACACCATATAACTCCTCCCTCTAACTCCTCCTATTACACCATATAACTGCTTCCTAAAGCTCCTCCTATTGCACCATATGACTGCTCCCTTTAACTCCTTATACGGCACCATAAAAACACTCCCTATAACTCTTCCTATTACACTATGTAACTGCTCCCTATAACTCCTTCTATTGCACCATATAACTGCTTCCTATAACTCCTCCTATTGCACCATATAACTGCTTCCTATAACTCTTATTGAACCATATACCGCTCCCTATAACTCCTCCTATTACACCATATAACTCCTCCCTCTAATTCCTCCTATTGCACCATATAACTCCTCCCTATAACTCCTCTTACTGCATCATATAACTGCTCCCTAAAACTCCTCCTATTGCACCATATAACTGCTTCCTATAACTCCTCCTATTACACCATATACCTCCTCCCTCTAACTCCTCCTATTGTACAATATAACTGCTTCCTATAACTCCTCCTATTGCACCATATAACCACTCCCTATAACTCCTTTTACTGCACAATATAACTGCTCCCTATAACTCCTCCTATTGCACCATATAAATGCTCCCCATATTTTCTACTATTGCACCATATAACTGCTCCCTATAACTCTTCCTATTGCATCATATAACCACCCAGTATAACTCCTCCTATTGCATCATATAACTGCTACCTATAACTCCTCCTATTGCACCATATAACTGCTACCTATAACTCCTCCTATTGCACCATATAACTGCTTCCTATAACTACTCCTATTGCACCATATAACTGCTCTCTATAACTCCTCCTATTACACCATATAACTGCTCCCTATAACTACTCCTATTGCACCATATAACTGCTCCCTATAACTCCTCCTATTGTACCATATAACTGCTCCCTATAACTCCTCCTATTGTATCATATAACTGCTCCCTATAACTCCTCCTATTGTACCATATAACTGCTCCCTATAACTCCTCCTATTGTACCATATAACTGCTCCCTATAACTCCTCCTATTGCTCAATATAACTCCTCCTATTATACCATATAACTGCTCCCTATAACTCCTCCTATTGCACCATATAACTGCTCCCTATAACTCTCCTATTGCACCATATAACTGCTCCCTATAACTCCTCCTATTGCACCATATAACTGCTTCTTATAGCTCCTCCTATTGCACCATATGACTGCTCCCTTTAACTCCTTATACGGCACCATGAAAACACTCCCTATAACTCCTCCTATTGCACCATATAAATGCTTCCTAAAACTCCTATTGAACCATATAACTGCTCCCTATAACTCCTCCTATTGCACCATATAACTGCTCCCTATAACTCCTCCTATTGCACCATATAACCGCTCCCTATAACTCCTCCTATTACACCATATAACTCCTCCCTCTAATTCCTCCTATTGCACCATATAACGCCTCCCTATAACTCCTCTTACTGCATCATATAACTGCTTCCTATAACTCCTCCTATTGCACCATATAACCCTCCCTATAGCTCCTCCTATTGCACCATATAACTGCTTCCTATAACTCCTCCTATTGCACCATATAACCCTCCCTATAGCTCCTCCTATTGCACCATATAACTGCTCCCTATAGCTCCTCTTATTGCACTATATAACTGCTTCCTATAATTCCTTCTACTGTACCATATAACTGCTCCCTATAACTCCTCCTATTGCACCATATAACCGCTCCCTATAACTCCTCCTATTGCACCATATAACTGCTCCCTATAACTCCTCCTATTGTACCATATAACTGTTCCCTATAACTCCTCCTATTGCACTATATAACTGCTCCCTATAACTCCTCATATTGCACCATATAACCGCTCCGTATAACTCCTCCTATTGCACCATATAACTGCTCCCTATAACTCCTCCTATTGTACCATATAACTGTTCCCTATAACTCCTCCTATTGCACCATATAACTGCTCCCTATAACTCCTCCTATTGTACCATATAACTGTTCCCTATAACTCCTTCTATTACACCATATAACTGCTCCCTATAACTCTTCCTATTGCACCATATAACTGCTCCCTATAACTCCTCCTATTGTACCATATAACTGTTCCCTATAACTCCTCCTGTTGCACCATATAACTGCTTCCTATAACTTCTCCTATTACACCATATAACTGTTCCCTATAACTCCTCCTATTGCACCATATAACTGTTCCCTATAACTCCTCCTATTGCACCATATAACTGCTCCATATAACTCCTCCTATTGCACCATATAACTGCTCCCTATAACTCCTCCTATTGCACCATATAACTGCTCCCTATAACTCCTCCTATTGCACCATATAACTGCTCCCTATAACTCCTCCTATTGTACCATATAACTGCTCCCTATAACTCCTCCTATTGCTCAATATAACTCCTCCTATTACACCTTATAACTGCTCCCTATAACTCCTCCTATTGCACAATATAACTGCTCCCTATAACTCTCCTATTGCACCATATAACTGCTCCCTATAACTCCTCCTATTGCACCATATAACTGCTTCCTATAGCTCCTCCTATTGCACCATATGACTGCTCCCTTTAACTCCTTATACGGCACCATGAAAACACTCCCTATAACTCCTCCTATTACACTATGTAACTGCTTCCTATAACTCCTATTGAACCATATAACTGCTCCCTATAACTCCTCCTATTGCACCATATAACTGCTCCCTATAACTCCTCCTATTGCACCATATAACCGCTCCCTATAACTCCTCCTATTACACCATATAACTCCTCCCTCTAATTCCTCCTATTGCACCATATAACACCTCCCTATAACTCCTCTTACTGCATCATATAACTGCTCCCTATAACTCCTCCTATTGCACCATATAAACGCTCCCTATAACTCCTCCTATTACACCATATAACTCCTCCCTCTAATTCCTCCTATTGCACCATATAACTCCTCCCTATAACTCCTCCTATTGTATCATATAACTGCTCCCTATAACTCCTCCTATTGCACCATATACCTTCTCCCTCTAACTCCTCCTATTGCACCATATAACTGCTCCCTATAACTCCTCCTATTGCACCATATAACCCTCCCTATAGCTCCTCCTATTGCACCATATAACTGCTCCCTATAGCTCCTCTTATTGCACTATATAACTGCTTCCTATAACTCCTCCTACTGTGCCATATAACTGCTCCCTATAACTCATCCTATTGCACCATATAACCGCTCCCTATAACTCCTCCTATTGCACCATATAACTGCTCCCTATAACTCCTCCTATTGTACCATATAACTGTTCCCTATAACTCCTCCTATTGCACTATATAACTGCTCCCTATAACTCCTCATATTGCACCATATAACCGCTCCCTATAACTCCTCCTATTGCACCATATAACTGCTCCCTATAACTCCTCCTATGGCACCAAATAACTTCTCCCTATAACTCCTCCTATTACACCATATAACTGCTCCCTATAACTCCTCCTATTGCACCATATAACTGCTCCCTATAACTCCTCCTATTGTACCATATAACTGTTCCCTATAACTCCTCCTGTTGCACCATATAACTGCTCCCTATAACTCCTCCTATTGCACCATATAACTGCTCCCTGTAACTCCTCTTATTGTACCATATAACTGTTCCCTATAACTCCTCCTGTTGCACCATATAACTGCTCCCTATAACTCCTCCTATTACACCATATAACTGTTCCCTATAACTCCTCCTATTGCACCATATAACTGCTCCCTATAACTCCTCCTATTGTACCATATAACTGCTCCCTATAACTCTTCCTATTGCACCATATAACTGTTCCGTATAACTCCTCCTATTGCACCATATAACTGCTCCCTATAACTCCTCCTATTGCACCATATAACTGCTCCCTATAACTCCTCCTATTGCACCATATAACTGCTCCCTATAACTCCTGCTATTGCACCACATAACTGCTCCCTATAACTCTTCCTATTGTACCATATAACTGCTCCCTATAACTCCTCCTATTACACCATATAACTGCTCCCTATAACTCCTCCTATTGCACTATATAACCGCTCCCTATAACTCCTCCTATTGCACCATATAACTGCTTCCTATAACTCCTCCTATTGCACTATATAACCGCTCCCTATAACTCCTCCTATTGCACCACATAACTGCTCCCTATAACTCCCCCTATTGCATCGCATAATTGTTCCCTATAACTCCTCCTATTGTACCATATAACTGCTCCCTATAACTCCTCCTATTACACCATTTAACAGCTCCCTATAACTCCTCCTATTGCACCATATAACCGCTCCCTATACATCCTCCTATTGCAGCATATAACTGCTCTCAATATCTCCTCCTATTGCACCATATGACTGCTCCCTTTAACTCCTCATATTGCACCTTAAAATCACTCCCTATAACTCGTCTTATTACACTATATAACTGCTCCCTATAACTCCTCTTATTACACTATATAACTGCTCCCTATAACTCCTCCTACTGCACTATATAACTGCGCCCTATAACTCCTCCTATTGCACTATATAACTGCGCCCTATAACTCCTCCTATTGTACCATATAACTGCTCCCTATAACTCTTCCTATTGCACCATATAACTGTTCCGTATAACTCCTCCTATTGCACCATATAACTGCTCCCTATAACTCCTCCTATTGCACCATATAACTGCTCCCTATAACTCCTCCTATTGCACCATATAACTGCTCCCTATAACTCCTGCTATTGCACCATATAACTGCTCCCTATAACTCTTCCTATAGCACCATATAACTGCTCCCTATAACTCCTCCTATTACACCATATAACTGCTCCCTATAACTCCTCCTATTGCACTATATAACCGCTCCCTATAACTCCTCCTATTGCACCATATAACTGCTCCCTATAACTCCTGCTATTGCACCATATTACTGCTCCCTATAACTCCTCCTATTGCACCATATAACTGTTCCCTATAACTCCTCCTATTGCACCATATAACTGCTCCCTATAACTCCTCCTATTGCACCATATAACTGCTCCCTATAACTCCTCCTATTGCACCATATAAATGCTCCCTATAACTCCCCCTATTGCATCGCATAATTGTTCCCTATAACTCCTCCTATTGTACCATATAACTGCTCCGTATAACTCCTCCTATTACACCATTTAACAGCTCCCTATAACTCCTCCTATTGCACCATATAACCGCTCCCTATACATCCTCCTATTGCAGCATATAACTGCTCTCAATATCTCCTCCTATTGCACCATATGACTGCTCCCTTTAACTCCTCATATTGCACCTTAAAATCACTCCCTATAACTCCTCTTATTACACTATATAACTGCTCCCTATAACTCCTCTTATTACACTATATAACTGCTTCTATAACTCCTCCTATTGCACTATATAACTGCGCCCTATAACTCCTACTATTGCACCATATAACTGCTCCCTATAACTCCTATTGCACCATATAACCTCTCCTTATAACTCCTCCTATTGCACCATATACTGTAACTGCTCCCTTTAACTCCTCCTATTGTACTATATAACTGCTCCCTATAACTCCTCCTATTGCACCACATAACCGCTCCCTATAACTCCTATTGCACCCTATAACTGCTCCCTATAACTCCTCCTGTTGCACCATATAACTGCTCCCTATAACTCCTCCTGTTGCACCATATAACTGCTCCCTATAACTCCTCCTATTGCACCATATAACTGTTCCCTATAACTCCTCCTATTGCACCATATAATTGCTCCCTTTAACTCCTCCTATTGTACTATATAACTGCTCCCTATAACTCCTCCTATTGCCCAATATAACCGCTCCCTATAACTCCTTTTACACCCTATAACTGCTCCCTATAACTCCTCCCATTGCACCATATAACTGCTCCCTATAACTCCTCCTATTGCACCATATAACTGCTCCTTATAACTCCTCCTATTGCACCATATAACCGCTCCCTTTAACTCCTCCTATTATACTATATAACTGCTCCCTATAACTCCTCCTATTGCACCATATAACCGCTCCCTATAACTCCTATTGCACCCTATAACTGCTCCCTATAACTCCTCCTATTGCACCATATAACTGCTCCCTATAACTCCTCCTGTTGCACCATATAACTGCTCCCTATAACTCCTCCTATTGCACCATATAACTGCTACCTATAATTCCTCCTATTGCACCATATAACTCCTCCTATTGCACCATATAACTGCTCCCTATAACTCCTCCTATTGCACCATATAACTGCTCCCTATAAATCCTCCTATTGCACCATCTTACCACTCCCTATAACTCCTGCTATTGCACCATATAACCGCTCCTTATAACTCCTCCTATTGTACTATATAACTGCTCCCTATAACTTCTCCTATTGCACCATATAACCACTCCCTATAACTCCTATTGCACCATATAACTGCTCCATATAACTCCTCCTATTGCACCATATAACTGCTCCCTATAACTCCTCCTATTGCACCATATAACTGCTCCTTATAACTCCTCCTATTGCACCATATAACTGCTCCCTATAACTCCACCTATTACACCATATAACTGCTCCCTATAACTCCTCTTGTTGCACCATATAACTGCTCCCTATAACTCCTCCTATTGTACCATATAACTGCTCCCTATAGCTCCTCCTATTACACCATATAACTGCTCCTTATAACTTCTCCTATTGCACCATATAACTGCTCCCTATTACTCCTCCTATTGCACCATATAACTGCTCCCTATAACTCTTCCTACTGCACCATATAACTGTTCAGTATAACTCCTCCTATTGCACCATATAACTGCTCCCTATAACTCCTCCTATTGAACCATATAACTTCTCCCTATAACTCCTCCTATTACACCATATAACTGCTCCGTATAACTCCTCCTATTGCACCATATAACTGTTCCGTATAACTCCTCCTATTGCACCATATAACTGCTCCCTATAACTCCTCCTATTGCACCATATAACTGCTCCCTATAACTCCTCCTATAGCACCATATAACTGCTCCATATAACTCCTCCTATTACACCATATAACTGCTCCCTATAACTCCTGCTATTGCACCATATAACTGCTCCCTATAACTCCTCCTATTGCACCATATAACTGTTCCCTATAACTCCTCCTATTGCACCATATAACTGCTCCCTATAACTCCTCCTATTGCACCATATAACTGCTCCCTATAACTCCTCCTATTGCACCATATAACTGCTCCCTATAACTCCTCCTATTGCACCATATAACTGCTCCCTATAACTCCTCCTATTGTACCAAATAACTGCTCCCTATAACTCCTCCTATTACACCATTTAACAGCTCCCTATAACTCCTCCTATTGCACCATATAACCGCTCCCTAAACATCCTCCTATTGCACCATATAACTGCTCTCAATATCTCCTCCTATTGCACCATATAACTGCTCCCTTTAACTCCTCATATTGCACCTTAAAATCACTCCCTATAACTCCTCTTATTACACTATATAACTGCTCCCTATAACTCCTCCTATTGCACCATATAACTGCTCCCTATAACTCCTCCTATTGAACCATATAACTTCTCCCTATAACTCCTCCTATTACACCATATAACTGCTCCGTATAACTCCTCCTATTGCACCATATAACTGTTCCGTATAACTCCTCCTATTGCACCATATAACTGCTCCCTATAACTCCTCCTATTGCACCATATAACTGCTCCCTATAACTCCTCCTATAGCACCATATAACTGCTCCATATAACTCCTCCTATTACACCATATAACTGCTCCCTATAACTCCTCCTATTGCACTATTTAACCGCTCCCTATAACTCCTCCTATTGCACCATATAACTGCTCCCTATAACTCCTGCTATTGCACCATATAACTGCTCCCTATAACTCCTCCTATTGCACCATATAACTGTTCCCTATAACTCCTCCTATTGCACCATATAACTGCTCCCTATAACTCCTCCTATTGCACCATATAACTGCTCCCTATAACTCCTCCTATTGTACCAAATAACTGCTCCCTATAACTCCTCCTATTACACCATTTAACAGCTCCCTATAACTCCTCCTATTGCACCATATAACCGCTCCCTAAACATCCTCCTATTGCACCATATAACTGCTCTCAATATCTCCTCCTATTGCACCATATAACTGCTCCCTTTAACTCCTCATATTGCACCTTAAAATCACTCCCTATAACTCCTCTTATTACACTATATAACTGCTCCCTATAACTCCTCCTATTGCACCATATAACTGCTCCCTATAACTCCTACTATTGCACCATATAACTGCTCCCTATAACTCCTATTGCACCATATATCCTCTCCTTATAACTCCTCCTATTGCACCATATAACTGCTCCCTTTAACTCCTCCTATTGCACTATATAACTGCTCCCTATAACTCCTCCTATTGCACCATATAACCGCTCCCTATAACTCCTATTGCACCCTATAACTGCTCCCTATAACTCCTCCTGTTGCACCATATAACTGCTCCCTATAACTCCTCCTGTTGCACCATATAACTGCTCCCTATAACTCCTCCTATTGCACCATATAACTGCTCCCTATAACTCCTCCTATTGCACCATATAACTGCTCCCTATAACTCCTCCTATTGCACCATATAACTGCTCCCTATAACTCCTCCTATTGCACCATATAATTGCTCCCTTTAACTCTTCCTATTGTACTATATAACTGCTCCCTATAACTCCTGCTATTGCACCATATAACTGCTCCCTATAACTCCTCCTATTGCACCATATAACTGTTCCCTATAACTCCTCCTATTGCACCATATAACTGCTCCCTATAACTCCTCCTATTGCACCATATAACTGCTCCTTATAACTCCTCCTATTGCACCATATAACCGCTCCCTTTAACTCCTCCTATTGTACTACATAACTGCTCCCTATAACTCCTCCTATTGCACCATATAACTGCTCCCTATAACTCCTATTGCACCCTATAACCGCTCCCTATAACTCCTATTGCACCCTATAACTGCTCCCTATAACTCCTCCTGTTGCACATATAACTGCTCCCTATAACGCCTCCTATTGCACCATATAACTGCTCCCTATAACTCTTCCTATTGCACCATATAACTGCTCCCTATAACTCCTCCTATTACACCATATAACTGCTCCCTATAACTCCTCCTATTGCACTATATAACCGCTCCCTAGAACTCCTCCTATTGCACCATATAACTGCTCCCTATAACTCCTGCTATTGCACCATATTACTGTTCCCTATAACTCCTCCTATTGCACCATATAACTGTTCCCTATAACTCCTCCTATTGCACCATATAACTGCTCCCTATAACTCCTCCTTTTGCACCATATAACTGCTCCCTATAACTCCTCCTATTGCACCATATAACTGCTCCCTATAACTCCCCCTATTGCATCGCATAATTGTTCCCTATAACTCCTCCTATTGTACCATATAACTGCTCCGTATAACTCCTCCTATTACACCATTTAACAGCTCCCTATAACTCCTCCTATTGCACCATATAACCGCTCCTTATACATCCTCCTATTGCAGCATATAACTGCTCTCAATATCTCCTCCTATTGCACCATATGACTGCTCCCTTTAACTCCTCATATTGCACCTTAAAATCACTCCCTATAACTCCTCTTATTACACTATATAACTGCTCCCTATAACTCCTCTTATTACACTATATAACTGCTCCCTATAACTCCTCCTATTGCACTATATAACTGCGCCCTATAACTCCTACTATTGCACCATATAACTGCTCCCTATAACTCCTATTGCACCATATAACCTCTCCTTATAACTCCTCCTATC
>NC_069505.1:31945306-32047806 GCF_027579735.1 Bombina bombina
GTATCTGACTGATGGTTAATTACTGATATATGACACAGTAATGTTCTTCTTTTACATGACTGATAGTTAATTACAGATATATGACATAGTAATGCTCTGCTTGTATCTGACTGATGGTTAATTACTGATATATGACACAGTAATGTTCTGCTTGTATCTGACTGACGGTTAATTACTGATATATAACATAGTAATGCTCTGCTTGTATCTGACTGATGGTTAATTACTGATATATAACATAGTAATGCTCTGCTTGTATCTGACTGACGGTTAATTACTGATATATGACACAGTAATGTTCTGCTTGTATCTGACTGATGTGTAATTACTAATATATGGCATAGTAATGCTCTGCTTGTGTCTGATTGATGGTTAATTACTGAAATATGACACAGTAATGCTCTGCTTGTAGCTGACTGATGGTTAATTACTGATATATGACACAGTAATGCTCTGCTTGTATCTGACTGATCGTTAATTACTGATATATGACACAGTAATACTCTGCTTGTATCTGACTTATGCTTAATTACTGATAAATAACACAATAATGCTCTGCTTGTATCTGACTTATGCTTATTTACTGATATATGACACAGAAATACTCTGCTTGTATCTAACTGATGTCTAATTACTAATATATGGCATAGTAATGCTCTGCTTGTATCTGACTTATGGTTAATTACTGAAATATGACACAGTAATACTCGGCTTGTATCTGACTGATGTGTAATTACTAATATATGGCATAGTAATTCTCTGCTTGTACCTGACTAACAGTTAATTACTGATATATGACATAGTAATGCTCTGCTCGTAGCTGACTGATGGTTAATTACTGATATATGACACAATAATGTTCTGCTTGTATCTGACTAATGGTTAATTACTGATATATGACACAGTAATGCTCTGCTTGTAGCTGACTGATTGTTAATTACTGATATATGACACAGTAATGCTCTGCTTGCATCTGACTGATGGTTAATTACTGATATATGACACAATAATGTTCTGCTTGTATCTGACTGACGGTAACTTACTGATATATGACATAGTAATTCTCTGCTTGTATCTGACTGATGGTTAATTACTGATATATGACACAGTAATGCTCTGCTTGTATCTGATTGATGGTTAATTACTGATATATGACATAGTAATGCTCTGCTTGTATCTGACTGATGGTAAATTACTGATATATGACATAGTAATGCTCTGCTTGTAGCTGACTGATGGTTAATTACTGATATATGACATAGTAATGCTCTGCTTGTACCTGACTAACCGTTAATTACTGATATATGACATAGTAATACTCAGCTTGTACCTGACTAATGGTTAATTACTGATATATGACACAGTAATGCTCTGCTTGTATCTGACTTACAGTTAATTACTGATATATGACACAGTAATGCTCTGTTTGTGTTTGACTGACGGTTAATTACTGATATATTACACAGTAATGCTCTGCTTGTATCTGACTGATGGTTAATTACTGATATATGACACAGTAATACTCTGCTTGTACATGACTGATGGTTAATTACTGATATATGACACAGTAATGCTCTGCTTGTATCTGACTGATGGATAATTACTGATATATGACACAGTAATACTCTGCTTGTATCTGACTGATGGTTAATTACTGATATATGACACAGTAATGCTCTGCTTGTACCTGACTGATGGTTAATTACTGATATATGACACAGTAATGCTCTGCTTGTATCTGACTGATGGTTAATTACTGATATATGACAAAGTTATACTCTGCTTGTATCTGACTGGTGGTTAATTACTGATATATGACATAGTAATGCTCTGCTTGTATCTGACTGATGGTTAATTACTGATATATGACACAGTAATGATCTGCTTGTATCTGACTGATGGTTAATTACTGATATATGACATAGTAATGCTCTGCTTGTATCTGACTGTTGGTTAATTACTGATATATGACATAGTTATGCTCTGCTTGTATCTGACTGATGGTTAATTACTGATATATGACATAGTAATGTTCTGCTTGTATCTGACTTAGGGTTAATTACTGATATATGACACAGTAATGTTCTGCTTGTATCTGACTGATGGTTAATTACTGATATATGACACAGTAATGCTCTGCTTGTATCTGACTGATGGTTAATTACTGATATATGACATAGTTATGCTCTGTTTGTATCTGACTGATGGTTAATTACTGATATATGACATAGTAATGCTCTGCTTTTATCTGACTGATGGTTAATTACTGATATATGACATAGTAATGCTCTGCTTGTATCTGACTGATGGTTAATTACTGATATATGACACAGTAATGCTCTGCTTCTATCTGACTGATGGTTAATTAATGATATATGACACAGTAATGTTCTGCTTGTATCTGACTGATAGTCAATTACTGATATATGGCATAGTAACGCTCTGCTTGTATCTGACTGATGGTTAATTACTAATATATGACATAGTAATGCTCTGTTTGTATCAGACTGAGGGTTAATTACTGATATATGACACAGTAATGTTCTGCTTGTACCTGACTAACAGTTAATTACTGATATATGACATAGTAATGCTCTGTTTGTATCTGACTGAGGGTTAATTACTGATATATGACACAGTAATGCTCTGCTTGTATCTGACTGATGGTTAATTACTGATATATGACACAGTAATGTTCTGCTTGTATCTGACTGATGGTTAATTACTGATATATGACACAGTAATGCTCTGCTTGTATCTGACTGATGGTTAATTACTGATATATGACATAGTAATGCTCTGCTTGTATCTGACTGTTGGTTAATTACTGATATATGACATAGTTATGCTCTGCTTGTATCTGACTGATGGTTAATTACTGATATATGACATAGTAATGCTCTGCTTGTATCTGACTGATGGTTAATTACTGATATATGACATAGTTATGCTCTGCTTGTATCTGACTGATGGATAATTACTGATATATGATACAGAAATGCTCTGCTTGTATCTGACTGATGGTTAATTACTGATATATGACACAGTAATGCTCTGCTTGTATCTGACTGATGGTTAATTACTGATATATGACACAGTAATGCTCTGCTTGTATCTGACTGATGGTTAATTACTGATATATGACATAGTTATGCTCTGCTTGTATCTGACTGATGGTTAATTACTGATATATGACACAGAAATGCTCTGCTTGTATCTGACTGATGGTTAATTTCTGATAAATGACACAGTAATGCTCTGCTTGTATCTGACTGATGGTTAATTACTGATATATGACATAGTAATGCTCTGCTTGTATCTGACTGATGGTTAATTACTGATATATGACACAGTAATGCTCTGCTTGTATCTGACTGATGGTTAATTACTGATATATGACACAGTAATGCTCTGCTTGTATCTGACTGATGGTTAATTACTGATATATGACACAGTAATGATCTGCTTGTATCTGACTGATGGTTAATTACTGATATATGACATAGTAATGCTCTGCTTGTATCTGACTGTTGGTTAATTACTGATATATGACATAGTTATGCTCTGCTTGTATCTGACTGATGGTTAATTACTGATATATGACCAAGTTCTGCTCTGCTTGTATCTGACTGATGGATAATTACTGATATATGATACAGAAATGCTCTGCTTGTATCTGACTGATGGTTAATTACTGATATATGACACAGTAATGCTCTGCTTGTATCTGACTGATGGTTAATTACTGATATATGACACAGTAATGCTCTGCTTGTATCTGACTGATGGTTAATTACTGATATATGACATAGTTATGCTCTGCTTGTATCTGAGTGATGGTTAATTACTGATATATGACACAGTAATGCTCTGCTTGTATCTGACTGAAGGTTAATTACTGATATATGACATAGTTATGCTCTGCTTGTATCTGACTGATGGTTAATTACTGGTATATGACACAGTAATGTTCTGCTTGTATCTGACTGATGGTTAATTACTAATATATGACATAGTAATGCTCTGTTTGTATCAGACTGAGGGTTAATTACTGATATATGACACAGTAATGTTCTGCTTGTACCTGACTAACAGTTAATTACTGATATATGACATAGTAATGCTCTGTTTGTATCTGACTGAGGGTTAATTACTGATATATGACACAGTAATGTTCTGCTTGTATCTGACTGATGGTTAATTACTGATATATGACATAGTTATACTCTGCTTGTACCTGACTGATGGTTAATTACTGATATATGACACAGTAATGCTCTGCTTGTATCTGACTGACGGTAACTTACTGATATATGACACAGTAATGTTCTGCTTGTATCTGACTGATGGTTAATTACTGATATATGACACAGTAATGTTCTGCTTGTATCTGACTGATGGTTAATTACTGATATATGACACAATAATGTTCTGCTTGTATGTTACTGATGGTTAATTACTGATATATGACACAATAATGTTCTGTTTGTATCTGACTGATGGTTAATTACTGATATATGACACAGTAATGTTCTGCTTGTATCTGACTGATGGTTAATTACTGATATTTGACACAGTAATGCTCTGCTTGTATCTGACTGATGGTTAATTACTGATATATGACATAGTTATGCTCTGCTTGTATCTGACTGATGGTTAATTACTGATATATGACACAATAATGCTCTGCTTGTATCTGACTTATGGTTAATTACTGATATATGACACAGAAATACTCTGCTTGTATGTGACTGATGTCTAATTACTAATATATGGCATAGTAATGCTCTGCTTGTATCTGACTTATGGCTAATTACTGAAATATGACACAGTAATACTCGGCTTGTATCTGACTGATGTGTAATTACTAATATATGGCATAGTAATGCTCTGCTTGTACCTGACTAACAGTTAATTACTGATATATGACATAGTAATGCTCTGCTCGTAGCTGACTGATGGTTAATTACTGATATATGACAAAGTAATGCCCTGCTTGTATCTGACTGATGGTTAATTACTGATATATGACACAATAATGTTCTGCTTGTATCTGACTAATGGTTAATTACTGATATATGACACAGTAATGCTCTGCTTGTAGCTGACTGATGGTTAATTACTGATATATGACACAGTAATGCTCTGCTTGTAGCTGACTGATGGTTAATTACTGATATATGACACAGTAATGTTCTGCTTGTATCTGACTGACGGTAACTTACTGATATATGACATAGTAATTCTCTGCTTGTATCTGACTGATGGTTCATTACTGATATATGACACAGTAATGCTCTGCTTGTATATGATTGATGGTTAATTACTGATATATGACATAGTAATGCTCTGCTTGTATCTGACTGATGGTAAATTACTGATATATGACATAGTAATGCTCTGCTTGTATCTGACTGATGGTTAATTACTGATATATGACACAGTAATGCTCTGCTTGTATCTGACTGATGGTTAATTACTGATATATGACATAGTAATGCTCTGCTTGTATCTGACTGTTGGTTAATTACTGATATATGACATAGTAATGCTCTGCTTGTACATGACTGATGGTTAATTACTGATATATGAGACAGTAATGTTCTGCTTGTACATGACTGATGGTTAATTACTGATATATGAAACAGTAATGCTCTGCTTGTACATAACTGATGGATAATAACTGATATATGAAACAGTAATGCTCTGCTTGTACATTACTGATAGTTAATTACTGATATATGACACATTAATGTTCTGCTTGTACATGACTGATGGTTAATTACTGATATATGAAACAGTAATGTTCTGCTTGTACATGACTGATAGTTAATCACTGATATATGACATAGTAATGTTCTGCTTGTACATGACTGATGGTTAATTACTGATATATGACACAGTAATGTTCTGCTTGTACATGACTGATAGTTAATTACTGATATATGACATAGTAATGTTCTGCTTGTACATGACTGATGGTTAATTACTGATATATGACACAGTAATACTCTGCTTGTATCTGACTGATGGTTAATTACTGATATATGACACAGTAATGCTCTGCTTGTACCTGACTGATGGTTAATTACTGATATATGACACAGTAATGCTCTGCTTGTATCTGACTGATGGTTAATTACTGATATATGACAAAGTTATACTCTGCTTGTATCTGATTGGTGGTTAATTACTGATATATGACATAGTAATGCTCTGCTTGTATCTGACTGATGGTTAATTACTGATATATGACACAGTAATGATCTGCTTGTATCTGACTGATGGTTAATTACTGATATATGACATAGTAATGCTCTGCTTGTATCTGACTGTTGGTTAATTACTGATAATTGACATAGTTATGCTCTGCTTGTATCTGACTGATGGTTAATTATTGATATATGACATAGTAATGCTCTGCTTGTATCTGACTGATGGTTAATTACTGATATATGACATAGTTATGCTCTGTTTGTATCTGACTGATGGTTATTTACTGATATATGACATAGTAATGCTCTGCTTGTATCTGACTGATGGTTAATTACTGATATATGACATAGTAATGCTCTGCTTGTATCTGACTGATGGTTAATTACTGATATATAACACAGTAATGCTCTGCTTGTATCTGACTGATGGTTAATTAATGATATATGACACAGTAATGTTCTGCTTGTATCTGACTGATAGTCAATTACTGATATATGGCATAGTAACGCTCTGCTTGTATCTGACTGATGGTTAATTACTAATATATGACATAGTAATGCTCTGTTTGTATCAGACTGAGGGTTAATTACTGATATATGACACAGTAATGTTCTGCTTGTACCTGACTAACAGTTAATTACTGATATATGACATAGTAATACTCTGTTTGTATCTGACTGAGGGTTAATTACTGATATATGACACAGTAATGCTCTGCTTGTATCTGACTGATGGTTAATTACTGATATATGACACAGTAATGTTCTGCTTGTATCTGACTGATGGTTAATTACTGATATATGACACAGTAATGCTCTGCTTGTATCTGACTGATGGTTAATTACTGATATATGACATAGTAATGCTCTGCTTGTATCTGACTGTTGGTTAATTACTGATATATGACATAGTTATGCTCTGCTTGTATCTGACTGATGGTTAATTACTGATAAATGACATAGTAATGCTCTGCTTGTATCTGACTGATGGTTAATTACTGATATATGACATAGTTATGCTCTGCTTGTATCTGACTGATGGATAATTACTGATATATGATACAGAAATGCTCTGCTTGTATCTGACTGATGGTTAATTACTGATATATGACACAGTAATGCTCTGCTTGTATCTGACTGATGGTTAATTACTGATATATGACATAGTTATGCTCTGCTTGTATCTGACTGATGGTTAATTACTGATATATGACACAGAAATGCTCTGCTTGTATCTGACTGATGGTTAATTTCTGATAAATGACACAGTAATGCTCTGCTTGTATCTGACTGATGGTTAATTACTGATATATGACATAGTTATGTTCTGCTTGTATCTGACTGATGGTTAATTACTGATATATGACATAGTAATGCTCTGCTGGTATCTGACTGATGGTTAATTACTGATATATGACATAGTTATGCTCTGTTTGTATCTGACTGATGGTTAATTACTGATATATGACATAGTAATGCTCTGCTTGTATCTGACTGATGGTTAATTACTGATATATGACACAGTAATGATCTGCTTGTATCTGACTGATGGTTAATTACTGATATATGACATAGTAATGCTCTGCTTGTATCTGACTGTTGGTTAATTACTGATATATGACATAGTTATGCTCTGCTTGTATCTGACTGATGGTTAATTACCGATATATGACATAGTAATGCTCTGCTTGTATCTGACTGATGGTTAATTACTGATATATGACACAGTAATGTTCTGCTTGTATCTGACTGATGTGTAATTACTAATATATGGCATAGTAATGCTCTGCTTGTATCTGATTGATGGTTAATTACTGAAATATGACACAGTAATGCTCTGCTTGTAGCTGACTGATGGTTAATTACTGATATATGACACAGTAATGCTCTGCTTGTATCTGACTGATGGTTAATTACTGATATATGACACAGTAATACTCTGCTTGTATCTGACTTATGCTTAATTACTGATATATAACACAATAATGCTCTGCTTGTATCTGACTTATGCTTATTTACTGATATATGACACAGAAATACTCTGCTTGTATCTAACTGATGTCTAATTACTAATATATGGCATAGTAATGCTCTGCTTGTATCTGACTTATGGTTAATTACTGAAATATGACACAGTAATACTCGGCTTGTATCTGACTGATGTGTAATTACTAATATATGGCATAGTAATTCTCTGCTTGTACCTGACTAACAGTTAATTACTGATATATGACATAGTAATGCTCTGCTCGTAGCTGACTGATGGTTAATTACTGATATATGACACAATAATGTTCTGCTTGTATCTGACTAATGGTTAATTACTGATATATGACACAGTAATGCTCTGCTTGTAGCTGACTGATTGTTAATTACTGATATATGACACAGTAATGCTCTGCTTGTACCTGACTAATAGTTAATTACTGATATATGACATAGTAATGCTCTGCTTGTACATGACTGATGGTTAATTACTGATATATGACACAGTAATGTTCTGCTTGTACATGACTGATGGTTAATTACTGATATATGAAACAGTAATGCTCTGCTTGTACATAACTGATGGATAATTACTGATATATGAAACAGTAATGCTCTGCTTGTACATTACTGATAGTTAATTACTGATATATGACACATTAATGTTCTGCTTGTACATGACTGATGGTTAATTACTGATATATGAAACAGTAATGTTCTGCTTGTACATGACTGATAGTTAATCACTGATATATGACATAGTAATGTTCTGCTTGTACATGACTGATGGTTAATTACTGATATATGACACAGTAATGTTCTGCTTGTACATGACTGATAGTTAATTACTGATATATGACATAGTAATGTTCTGCTTGTACATGACTGATGGTTAATTACTGATATATGACACAGTAATGCTCTGCTTGTATCTGACTGACGGTTAATTACTGATATATGACATAGTAATGTTCTTCTTGTATCTGACTGATGGTTAATTACTGATATATGACACAGTAATGTTCTTCTTTTACATGACTGATAGTTAATTACAGATATATGACATAGTAATGCTCTGCTTGTATCTGACTGATGGTTAATTACTGATATATAACATAGTAATGCTCTGCTTGTATCTGACTGATGGTTAATTACTGATATATAACATAGTAATGCTCTGCTTGTATCTGACTGACGGTTAATTACTGATATATGACACAGTAATGTTCTGCTTGTATCTGACTGATGTGTAATTAGTAATATATGGCATAGTAATGCTCTGCTTGTATCTGATTGATGGTTAATTACTGAAATATGACACAGTAATGCTCTGCTTGTAGCTGACTGATGGTTAATTACTGATATATGACACAGTAATGCTCTGCTTGTATCTGACTGATGGTTAATTACTGATATATGACACAGTAATACTCTGCTTGTATCTGACTTATGCTTAATTACTGATATATAACACAATAATGCTCTGCTTGTATCTGACTTATGCTTATTTACTGATATATGACACAGAAATACTCTGCTTGTATCTAACTGATGTCTAATTACTAATATATGGCATAGTAATGCTCTGCTTGTATCTGACTTATGGTTAATTACTGAAATATGACACAGTAATACTCGGCTTGTATCTGACTGATGTGTAATTACTAATATATGGCATAGTAATTCTCTGCTTGTACCTGAGTAACAGTTAATTACTGATATATGACATAGTAATGCTCTGCTCGTAGCTGACTGATGGTTAATTACTGATATATGACACAATAATGTTCTGCTTGTATCTGACTAATGGTTAATTACTGATATATGACACAGTAATGCTCTGCTTGTAGCTGACTGATTGTTAATTACTGATATATGACACAGTAATGCTCTGCTTGTACCTGACTAATAGTTAATTACTGATATATGTCATAGTAATGCTCTGCTTGTAGCTGACTGATTGTTAATTACTGATATATGACACAGTAATGCTCTGCTTGTAGCTGACTGATGGTTAATTACTGATATATGACACAGTAATGCTCTGCTTGCATCTGACTGATGGTTAATTACTGATATATGACACAGTAATGTTCTGCTTGTATCTGACTGACGGTAACTTACTGATATATGACATAGTAATTCTCTGCTTGTATCTGACTGATGGTTAATTACTGATATATGACACAGTAATGCTCTGCTTGTATCTGATTGATGTTTAATTACTGATATATGACATAGTAATGCTCTGCTTGTATCTGACTGATGGTAAATTACTGATATATGACATAGTAATGCTCTGCTTGTAGCTGACTGATGGTTAATTACTGATATATGACATAGTAATGCTCTGCTTGTACCTGACTAACCGTTAATTACTGATATATGACATAGTAATACTCAGCTTGTACCTGACTGATGGTTAATTACTGATATATGACACAGTAATGCTCTGCTTGTATCTGACTTACAGTTAATTACTGATATATGACACAGTAATGCTCTGTTTGTGTTTGACTGACGGTTAATTACTGATATATTACACAGTAATGCTCTGCTTGTATCTGACTGATGGTTAATTACTGATATATGACACAGTAATACTCTGCTTGTACATGACTGATGGTTAATTACTGATATATGACACAGTAATGCTCTGCTTGTATCTGACTGATGGATAATTACTGATATATGACACAGTAATACTCTGCTTGTATCTGACTGATGGTTAATTACTGATATATGACACAGTAATGCTCTGCTTGTACCTGCCTGATGGTTAATTACTGATATATGACACAGTAATGCTCTGCTTGTATCTGACTGATGGTTAATTACTGATATATGACAAAGTTATACTCTGCTTGTATCTGACTGGTGGTTAATTACTGATATATGACATAGTAATGCTCTGCTTGTATCTGACTGAGGGTTAATTACTGATATATGACACAGTAATGATCTGCTTGTATCTGACTGATGGTTAATTACTGATAAATGACATAGTAATGCTCTGCTTGTATCTGACTGTTGGTTAATTACTGATATATGACATAGTTATGCTCTGCTTGTATCTGACTGATGGTTAATTATTGATATATGACATAGTAATGCTCTGCTTGTATCTGACTGATGGTTAATTACTGATATATGACATAGTTATGCTCTGTTTGTATCTGACTGATGGTTAATTACTGATATATGACATAGTAATGCTCTGCTTGTATCTGACTGATGGTTAATTACTGATATATGACATAGTAATGCTCTGCTTGTATCTGACTGATGGTTAATTACTGATATATGACACAGTAATGCTCTGCTTGTATCTGACTGATGGTTAATTACTGATATATGACACAGTAATGTTCTGCTTGTATCTGACTGATAGTCAATTACTGATATATGGCATAGTAACGCTCTGCTTGTATCTGACTGATGGTTAATTACTAATATATGACATAGTAATGCTCTGTTTGTATCAGACTGAGGGTTAATTACTGATATATGACACAGTAATGTTCTGCTTGTACCTGACTAACAGTTAATTACTGATATATGACATAGTAATACTCTGTTTGTATCTGACTGAGGGTTAATTACTGATACATGACACAGTAATGCTCTGCTTGTATCTGACTGATGGTTAATTACTGATATATGACACAGTAATGTTCTGCTTTTATCTGACTGATGGTTAATTACTGATATATGACACAGTAATGCTCTGCTTGTATCTGACTGATGGTTAATTACTGATATATGACATAGTAATGCTCTGCTTGTATCTGACTGTTGGTTAATTACTGATATATGACATAGTTATGCTCTGCTTGTATCTGACTGATGGTTAATTACTGATATATGACATAGTAATGCTCTGCTTGTATCTGACTGATGGTTAATTACTGATATATGACACAGTAATGCTCTGCTTGTATCTGACTGATGGTTAATTACTGATATATGACACAGTAATGTTCTGCTTTTATCTGACTGATGGTTAATTACTGATATATGACACAGTAATGCTCTGCTTGTATCTGACTGATGGTTAATTACTGATATATGACATAGTAATGCTCTGCTTGTATCTGACTGTTGGTTAATTACTGATATATGACATAGTTATGCTCTGCTTGTATCTGACTGATGGTTAATTACTGATATATGACATAGTAATGCTCTGCTTGTATCTGACTGATGGTTAATTACTGATATATGACATAGTTATGCTCTGCTTGTATCTGACTGATGGATAATTACTGATATATGATACAGAAATGCTCTGCTTGTATCTGACTGATGGTTAATTACTGATATATGACACAGTAATGCTCTGCTTGTATCTGACTGATGGTTAATTACTGATATATGACATAGTTATGCTCTGCTTGTATCTGACTGATGGTTAATTACTGATATATGACACAGAAATGCTCTGCTTGTATCTGACTGATGGTTAATTTCTGATAAATGACACAGTAATGCTCTGCTTGTATCTGACTGATGGTTAATTACTGATATATGACATAGTTATGTTCTGCTTGTATCTGACTGATGGTTAATTACTGATATATGACACAGTAATGATCTGCTTGTATCTGACTGAAGGTTAATTACTGATATATGACATAGTAATGCTCTGCTGGTATCTGACTGATGGTTAATTACTGATATATGACATAGTTATGCTCTGTTTGTATCTGACTGATGGTTAATTACTGATATATGACATAGTAATGCTCTGCTTGTATCTGACTGATGGTTAATTACTGATATATGACACAGTAATGATCTGCTTGTATCTGACTGATGGTTAATTACTGATATATGACATAGTAATGCTCTGCTTGTATCTGACTGATGGTTAATTACTGATATATGACATAGTAATGCTCTGCTTGTATCTGACTGATGGTTAATTACTGATATATGACATAGTAATGCTCTGCTTGTATCTGACTGATGGTTAATTACTGATATATGACACAGTAATGATCTGCTTGTATCTGACTGATGGTTAATTACTGATATATGACATAGTAATGCTCTGCTTGTATCTGACTGATGGTTAATTACTGATATATGACATAGTAATGCTCTGCTTGTATCTGACTGTTGGTTAATTACTGATATATGACATAGTTATGCTCTGCTTGTATCTGACTGATGGTTAATTACTGATATATGACATAGTAATGCTCTGCTTGTATCTGACTGATGGTTAATTACTGATATATGACACAGTAATGTTCTGCTTGTATCTGACTGATGGTTAATTACTGATATATGACACAGTAATGTTCTGCTTGTATCTGACTGATGTGTAATTACTAATATATGGCATTGTAATGCTCTGCTTGTATCTGATTGATGGTTAATTACTGAAATATGACACAGTAATGCTCTGCTTGTAGCTGACTGATGGTTAATTACTGATATATGACACAGTAATGCTCTGCTTGTATCTGACTGATGGTTAATTACTGATATATGACACAGTAATACTCTGCTTGTATCTGACTTATGCTTAATTACTGATATATAACACAATAATGCTCTGCTTGTATCTGACTTATGCTTATTTACTGATATATGACACAGAAATACTCTGCTTGTATCTAACTGATATCTAATTACTAATATATGGCATAGTAATGCTCTGCTTGTATCTGACTTATGGTTAATTACTGAAATATGACACAGTAATACTCGGCTTGTATCTGACTGATGTGTAATTACTAATATATGGCATAGTAATTCTCTGCTTGTACCTGACTAACAGTTAATTACTGATATATGACATAGTAATGCTCTGCTCGTAGCTGACTGATGGTTAATTACTGATATATGACACAATAATGTTCTGCTTGTATCTGACTAATGGTTAATTACTGATATATGACACAGTAATGCTCTGCTTGTAGCTGACTGATTGTTAATTACTGATATATGACACAGTAATGCTCTGCTTGTACCTGACTAATAGTTAATTACTGATATATGTCATAGTAATGCTCTGCTTGTACATGACTGATGGTTAATTACTGATATATGAGACAGTAATGTTCTGCTTGTACATGACTGATGGTTAATTACTGATATATGAAACAGTAATGCTCTGCTTGTACATAACTGATGGATAATTACTGATATATGAAACAGTAATGCTCTGCTTGTACATTACTGATAGTTAATTACTGGTATATGACACATTAATGTTCTGCTTGTACATGACTGATGGTTAATTACTGATATATGAAACAGTAAAGTTCTGCTTGTACATGACTGATAGTTAATCACTGATATATGACATAGTAATGTTCTGCTTGTACATGACTGATGGTTAATTACTGATATATGACACAGTAATGTTCTGCTTGTACATGACTGATAGTTAATTACTGATATATGACATAGTAATGTTCTGCTTGTACATGACTGATGGTTAATTACTGATATATGACACAGTAATGCTCTGCTTGTATCTGACTGACGGTTAATTACTGATATATGACATAGTAATGTTCTGCTTGCATCTGACTGATGGTTAATTACTGATATATGACACAGTAATGTTCTTCTTTTACATGACTGATAGTTAATTACAGATATATGACATAGTAATGCTCTGCTTGTATCTGACTGATGGTTAATTACTGATATATGACACAGTAATGTTCTGCTTGTATCTGACTGACGGTTAATTACTGATATATAACATAGTAATGCTCTGCTTGTATCTGACTGATGGTTAATTACTGATATATAACATAGTAATGCTCTGCTTGTATCTGACTGACGGTTAATTACTGATATATGACACAGTAATGTTCTGCTTGTATCTGACTGATGTGTAATTACTAATATATGGCATAGTAATGCTCTGCTTGTATCTGATTGATGGTTAATTACTGAAATATGACACAGTAATGCTCTGCTTGTAGCTGACTGATGGTTAATTACTGATATATGACACAGTAATGCTCTGCTTGTATCTGACTGATGGTTAATTACTGATATATGACACAGTAATACTCTGCTTGTATCTGACTTATGCTTAATTACTGATATATAACACAATAATGCTCTGCTTGTATCTGACTTATGCTTATTTACTGATATATGACACAGAAATACTCTGTTTGTATCTAACTGATGTCTAATTACTAATATATGGCATAGTAATGCTCTGCTTGTATCTGACTTATGGTTAATTACTGATATATGACATAGTAATGCTCTGCTTGTATCTGACTGTTGTGTAATTACTAATATATGGCATAGTAATTCTCTGCTTGTACCTGACTAACAGTTAATTACTGATATATGACATAGTAATGCTCTGCTCGTAGCTGACTGATGGTTAATTACTGATATATGACACAATAATGTTCTGCTTGTATCTGACTAATGGTTAATTACTGATATATGACACAGTAATGCTCTGCTTGTAGCTGACTGATTGTTAATTACTGATATATGACACAGTAATGCTCTGCTTGTACCTGACTAATAGTTAATTACTGATATATGTCATAGTAATGCTCTGCTTGTAGCTGACTGATTGTTAATTACTGATATATGACACAGTAATGCTCTGCTTGTAGCTGACTGATGGTTAATTACTGATATATGACACAGTAATGCTCTGCTTGCATCTGACTGATGGTTAATTACTGATATATGACACAGTAATGTTCTGCTTGTATCTGACTGACGGTAACTTACTGATATATGACACAGTAATGATCTGCTTGTATATGACTGATGGTTAATTACTGATATATGACACAGTAATGCTCTGCTTGTATCTGATTGATGGTTAATTACTGATATATGACATAGTAATGCTCTGCTTGTATCTGACTGATGGTTAATTACTGATATATGACACAGTAATGATCTGCTTGTATCTGACTGATGGTTAATTACTGATATATGACATAGTAATGCTCTGCTTGTATCTGACTGTTGGTTAATTACTGATATATGACATAGTTATGCTCTGCTTGTATCTGACTGATGGTTAATTATTGATATATGACATAGTAATGCTCTGCTTGTATCTGACTGATGGTTAATTACTGATATATGACATAGTTATGCTCTGTTTGTATCTGACTGATGGTTAATTACTGATATATGACATAGTAATGCTCTGCTTGTATCTGACTGATGGTTAATTACTGATATATGACATAGTAATGCTCTGCTTGTATCTGACTGATGGTTAATTACTGATATATGACACAGTAATGCTCTGCTTGTATCTGACTGATGGTTAATTACTGATATATGACACAGTAATGTTCTGCTTGTATCTGACTGATAGTCAATTACTGATATATGGCATAGTAACGCTCTGCTTGTATCTGACTGATGGTTAATTACTAATATATGACATAGTAATGCTCTGTTTGTATCAGACTGAGGGTTAATTACTGATATATGACACAGTAATGTTCTGCTTGTACCTGACTAACAGTTAATTACTGATATATGACATAGTAATACTCTGTTTGTATCTGACTGAGGGTTAATTACTGATATATGACACAGTAATGCTCTGCTTGTATCTGACTGATGGTTAATTACTGATATATGACACAGTAATGTTCTGCTTTTATCTGACTGATGGTTAATTACTGATATATGACACAGTAATGCTCTGCTTGTATCTGACTGATGGTTAATTACTGATATATGACATAGTAATGCTCTGCTTGTATCTGACTGTTGGTTAATTACTGATATATGACATAGTTATGCTCTGCTTGTATCTGACTGATGGTTAATTACTGATATATGACATAGTAATGCTCTGCTTGTATCTGACTGATGGTTAATTACTGATATATGACATAGTTATGCTCTGCTTGTATCTGACTGATGGATAATTACTGATATATGATACAGAAATGCTCTGCTTGTATCTGACTGATGGTTAATTACTGATATATGACACAGTAATGCTCTGCTTGTATCTGACTGATGGTTAATTACTGATATATGACATAGTTATGCTCTGCTTGTATCTGACTGATGGTTAATTACTGATATATGACACAGAAATGCTCTGCTTGTATCTGACTGATGGTTAATTTCTGATAAATGACACAGTAATGCTCTGCTTGTATCTGACTGATGGTTAATTACTGATATATGACATAGTTATGTTCTGCTTGTATCTGACTGATGGTTAATTACTGATATATGACACAGTAATGATCTGCTTGTATCTGACTGAAGGTTAATTACTGATATATGACATAGTAATGCTCTGCTGGTATCTGACTGATGGTTAATTACTGATATATGACATAGTTATGCTCTGTTTGTATCTGACTGATGGTTAATTACTGATATATGACATAGTAATGCTCTGCTTGTATCTGACTGATGGTTAATTACTGATATATGACACAGTAATGATCTGCTTGTATCTGACTGATGGTAAATTACTGATATATGACATAGTAATGCTCTGCTTGTATCTGACTGATGGTTAATTACTGATATATGACATAGTAATGCTCTGCTTGTATCTGACTGATGGTTAATTACTGATATATGACATAGTAATGCTCTGCTTGTATCTGACTGATGGTTAATTACTGATATATGACACAGTAATGATCTGCTTGTATCTGACTGATGGTTAATTACTGATATATGACATAGTAATGCTCTGCTTGTATCTGACTGATGGTTAATTACTGATATATGACATAGTAATGCTCTGCTTGTATCTGACTGTTGGTTAATTACTGATATATGACATAGTTATGCTCTGCTTGTATCTGACTGATGGTTAATTACTGATATATGACATAGTAATGCTCTGCTTGTATCTGACTGATGGTTAATTACTGATATATGACACAGTAATGTTCTGCTTGTATCTGACTGATGGTTAATTACTGATATATGACACAGTAATGTTCTGCTTGTATCTGACTGATGTGTAATTACTAATATATGGCATTGTAATGCTCTGCTTGTATCTGATTGATGGTTAATTACTGAAATATGACACAGTAATGCTCTGCTTGTAGCTGACTGATGGTTAATTACTGATATATGACACAGTAATGCTCTGCTTGTATCTGACTGATGGTTAATTACTGATATATGACACAGTAATGCTCTGCTTGTATCTGACTTATGCTTAATTACTGATATATAACACAATAATGCTCTGCTTGTATCTGACTTATGCTTATTTACTGATATATGACACAGAAATACTCTGCTTGTATCTAACTGATGTCTAATTACTAATATATGGCATAGTAATGCTCTGCTTGTATCTGACTTATGGTTAATTACTGAAATATGACACAGTAATACTCGGCTTGTATCTGACTGATGTGTAATTACTAATATATGGCATAGTAATTCTCTGCTTGTACCTGAGTAACAGTTAATTACTGATATATGACATAGTAATGCTCTGCTCGTAGCTGACTGATGGTTAATTACTGATATATGACACAATAATGTTCTGCTTGTATCTGACTAATGGTTAATTACTGATATATGACACAGTAATGCTCTGCTTGTAGCTGACTGATTGTTAATTACTGATATATGACACAGTAATGCTCTGCTTGTACCTGACTAATAGTTAATTACTGATATATGTCATAGTAATGCTCTGCTTGTACATGACTGATGGTTAATTACTGATATATGAGACAGTAATGTTCTGCTTGTACATGACTGATGGTTAATTACTGATATATGAAACAGTAATGCTCTGCTTGTACATAACTGATGGATAATTACTGATATATGAAACAGTAATGCTCTGCTTGTACATTACTGATAGTTAATTACTGATATATGACACATTAATGTTCTGCTTGTACATGACTGATGGTTAATTACTGATATATGAAACAGTAAAGTTCTGCTTGTACATGACTGATAGTTAATCACTGATATATGACATAGTAATGTTCTGCTTGTACATGACTGATGGTTAATTACTGATATATGACACAGTAATGTTCTGCTTGTACATGACTGATAGTTAATTACTGATATATGACATAGTAATGTTCTGCTTGTACATGACTGATGGTTAATTACTGATATATGACACAGTAATGCTCTGCTTGTATCTGACTGACGGTTAATTACTGATATATGACATAGTAATGTTCTGCTTGTATCTGACTGATGGTTAATTACTGATATATGACACAGTAATGTTCTTCTTTTACATGACTGATAGTTAATTACAGATATATGACATAGTAATGCTCTGCTTGTATCTGACTGATGGTTAATTACTGATATATGACACAGTAATGTTCTGCTTGTATCTGACTGACGGTTAATTACTGATATATAACATAGTAATGCTCTGCTTGTATCTGACTGATGGTTAATTACTGATATATAACATAGTAATGCTCTGCTTGTATCTGACTGACGGTTAATTACTGATATATGACACAGTAATGTTCTGCTTGTATCTGACTGATGTGTAATTACTAATATATGGCATAGTAATGCTCTGCTTGTATCTGATTGATGGTTAATTACTGAAATATGACACAGTAATGCTCTGCTTGTAGCTGACTGATGGTTAATTACTGATATATGACACAGTAATGCTCTGCTTGTATCTGACTGATGGTTAATTACTGATATATGACACAGTAATACTCTGCTTGTATCTGACTTATGCTTAATTACTGATGTATAACACAATAATGCTCTGCTTGTATCTGACTTATGCTTATTTACTGATATATGACACAGAAATACTCTGCTTGTATCAAACTGATGTCTAATTACTAATATATGGCATAGTAATGCTCTGCTTGTATCTGACTTATGGTTAATTACTGATATATGACATAGTAATGCTCTGCTTGTATCTGACTGTTGTGTAATTACTAATATATGGCATAGTAATTCTCTGCTTGTACCTGACTAACAGTTAATTACTGATATATGACATAGTAATGCTCTGCTCGTAGCTGACTGATGGTTAATTACTGATATATGACACAATAATGTTCTGCTTGTATCTGACTAATGGTTAATTACTGATATATGACACAGTAATGCTCTGCTTGTAGCTGACTGATTGTTAATTACTGATATATGACACAGTAATGCTCTGCTTGTACCTGACTAATAGTTAATTACTGATATATGTCATAGTAATGCTCTGCTTGTAGCTGACTGATTGTTAATTACTGATATATGACACAGTAATGCTCTGCTTGTAGCTGACTGATGGTTAATTACTGATATATGACACAGTAATGCTCTGCTTGCATCTGACTGATGGTTAATTACTGATATATGACACAGTAATGTTCTGCTTGTATCTGACTGACGGTAACTTACTGATATATGACACAGTAATGATCTGCTTGTATATGACTGATGGTTAATTACTGATATATGACACAGTAATGCTCTGCTTGTATCTGATTGATGGTTAATTACTGATATATGACATAGTAATGCTCTGCTTGTATCTGACTGATGGTTAATTACTGATATATGACACAGTAATGCTCTGCTTGTATCTGATTGATGGTTAATTACTGATATATGACATAGTAATGCTCTGCTTGTATCTGACTGATGGTAAATTACTGATATATGACATAGTAATGCTCTGCTTGTAGCTGACTGATGGTTAATTACTGATATATGACATAGTAATGCTCTGCTTGTACCTGACTAACCGTTAATTACTGATATATGACATAGTAATACTCAGCTTGTACCTGACTGATGGTTAATTACTGATATATGACACAGTAATGCTCTGCTTGTATCTGACTTACAGTTAATTACTGATATATGACACAGTAATGCTCTGTTTGTGTTTGACTGACGGTTAATTACTGATATATTACACAGTAATGCTCTGCTTGTATCTGACTGATGGTTAATTACTGATATATGACACAGTAATACTCTGCTTGTACATGACTGATGGTTAATTACTGATATATGACACAGTAATGCTCTGCTTGTATCTGACTGATGGATAATTACTGATATATGACACAGTAATACTCTGCTTGTATCTGACTGATGGTTAATTACTGATATATGACACAGTAATGCTCTGCTTGTACCTGACTGATGGTTAATTACTGATATATGACACAGTAATGCTCTGCTTGTATCTGACTGATGGTTAATTACTGATATATGACAAAGTTATACTCTGCTTGTATCTGACTGGTGGTTAATTACTGATATATGACATAGTAATGCTCTGCTTGTATCTGACTGATGGTTAATTACTGATATATGAAACAGTAATGATCTGCTTGTATCTGACTGATGGTTAATTACTGATATATGACATAGTAATGCTCTGCTTGTATCTGACTGTTGGTTAATTACTGATATATGACATAGTTATGCTCTGCTTGTATCTGACTGATGGTTAATTATTGATATATGACATAGTAATGCTCTGCTTGTATCTGACTGATGGTTAATTACTGATATATGACATAGTTATGCTCTGTTTGTATCTGACTGATGGTTAATTACTGATATATGACATAGTAATGCTCTGCTTGTATCTGACTGATGGTTAATTACTGATATATGACATAGTAATGCTCTGCTTGTATCTGACTGATGGTTAATTACTGATATATGACACAGTAATGCTCTGCTTGTATCTGACTGATGGTTAATTAATGATATATGACACAGTAATGTTCTGCTTGTATCTGACTGATAGTCAATTACTGATATATGGCATAGTAACGCTCTGCTTGTATCTGACTGATGGTTAATTACTAATATATGACATAGTAATGCTCTGTTTGTATCAGACTGAGGGTTAATTACTGATATATGACACAGTAATGTTCTGCTTGTACCTGACTAACAGTTAATTACTGATATATGACATAGTAATACTCTGTTTGTATCTGACTGAGGGTTAATTACTAATATATATCACAGTAATGCTCTGCTTGTATCTGACTGATGGTTAATTACTGATATATGACACAGTAATGTTCTGCTTGTATCTGACTGATGGTTAATTACTGATATATGACACAGTAATGCTCTGCTTGTATCTGACTGATGGTTAATTACTGATATATGACATAGTAATGCTCTGCTTGTATCTGACTGTTGGTTAATTACTGATATATGACATAGTTATGCTCTGCTTGTATCTGACTGATGGTTAATTACTGATATATGACATAGTAATGCTCTGCTTGTATCTGACTGATGGTTAATTACTGATATATGACATAGTTATGCTCTGCTTGTATCTGACTGATGGATAATTACTGATATATGATACAGAAATGCTCTGCTTGTATCTGACTGATGGTTAATTACTGATATATGACACAGTAATGCTCTGCTTGTATCTGACTGATGGTTAATTACTGATATATGACATAGTTATGCTCTGCTTGTATCTGACTGATGGTTAATTACTGATATATGACACAGGAATGCTCTGCTTGTATCTGACTGATGGTTAATTTCTGATAAATGACACAGTAATGCTCTGCTTGTATCTGACTGATGGTTAATTACTGATATATGACATAGTTATGTTCTGCTTGTATCTGACTGATGGTTAATTACTGATATATGACACAGTAATGATCTGCTTGTATCTGACTGATGGTTAATTACTGATATATGACATAGTAATGCTCTGCTGGTATCTGACTGATGGTTAATTACTGATATATGACATAGTTATGCTCTGTTTGTATCTGACTGATGGTTAATTACTGATATATGACATAGTAATGCTCTGCTTGTATCTGACTGATGGTTAATTACTGATATATGACATAGTAATGCTCTGCTTGTATCTGACTGATGGTTAATTACTGATATATGACATAGTTATGCTCTGCTTGTATCTGACTGATGGATAATTACTGATATATGATACAGAAATGCTCTGCTTGTATCTGACTGATGGTTAATTACTGATATATGACACAGTAATGCTCTGCTTGTATCTGACTGATGGTTAATTACTGATATATGACATAGCTATGCTCTGCTTGTATCTGACTGATGGTTAATTACTGATATATGACACAGAAATGCTCTGCTTGTATCTGACTGATGGTTAATTTCTGATAAATGACACAGTAATGCTCTGCTTGTATCTGACTGATGGTTAATTACTGATATATGACATAGTTATGTTCTGCTTGTATCTGACTGATGGTTAATTACTGATATATGACACAGTAATGATCTGCTTGTATCTGACTGATGGTTAATTACTGATATATGACATAGTAATGCTCTGCTGGTATCTGACTGATGGTTAATTACTGATATATGACATAGTTATGCTCTGTTTGTATCTGACTGATGGTTAATTACTGATATATGACATAGTAATGCTCTGCTTGTATCTGACTGATGGTTAATTACTGATATATGACACAGTAATGATCTGCTTGTATCTGACTGATGTTTAATTACTGATATATGACACAGTAATGCTCTGCTTGTATCTGACTGATGGTTAATTACTGATATATGACACAGTAATGCTCTGCTTGTATCTGACTGATGGTTAATTACTGATATATGACACAGTAATGATCTGCTTGCATATGACTGATGGTTAATTACTGATATATGACATAGTAATGCTCTGCTTGTATCTGACTGTTGGTTAATTACTGATATATGACATAGTTATGCTCTGCTTGTATCTGACTGATGGTTAATTACTGATATATGACATAGTTATGCTCTGCTTGTATCTGACTGATGGATAATTACTGATATATGATACAGAAATGCTCTGCTTGTATCTGACTGACGGTTAATTACTGATATATTACACAGTAATGCTCTGCTTGTATCTGACTGATGGTTAATTACTGATATATGACACAGTAATACTCTGCTTGTACATGACTGAAAGTTAATTACTGATATATGACACAGTAATGCTCTGCTTGTATCTGACTGATGGTTAATTACTGATATATGACACAGTAATGCTCTGCTTGTACCTGACTGATGGTTAATTACTGATATATGACACAGTAATGCTCTGCTTGTATCTGACTGATGGTTAATTACTGATATATGACAAAGTTATACTCTGCTTGTATCTGACTGGTGGTTAATTACTGATATATGACATAGTAATGCTCTGCTTGTATCTGACTGATGGTTAATTACTGATATATGAAACAGTAATGATCTGCTTGTATCTGACTGATGGTTAATTACTGATATATGACATAGTAATGCTCTGCTTATATCTGACTGTTGGTTAATTACTGATATATGACATAGTTATGCTCTGCTTGTATCTGACTGATGGTTAATTATTGATATATGACATAGTAATGCTCTGCTTGTATCTGACTGATGGTTAATTACTGATATATGACATAGTTATGCTCTGTTTGTATCTGACTGATGGTTAATTACTGATATATGACATAGTAATGCTCTGCTTGTATCTGACTGATGGTTAATTACTGATATATGACATAGTAATGCTCTGCTTGTATCTGACTGATGGTTAATTACTGATATATGACACAGTAATGCTCTGCTTGTATCTGACTGATGGTTAATTAATGATATATGACACAGTAATGTTCTGCTTGTATCTGACTGATAGTCAATTACTGATATATGGCATAGTAACGCTCTGCTTGTATCTGACTGATGGTTAATTACTAATATATGACATAGTAATGCTCTGTTTGTATCAGACTGAGGGTTAATTACTGATATATGACACAGTAATGTTCTGCTTGTACCTGACTAACAGTTAATTACTGATATATGACATAGTAATACTCTGTTTGTATCTGACTGAGGGTTAATTACTGATATATGACGCAGTAATGCTCTGCTTGTATCTGACTGATGGTTAATTACTGATATATGACACAGTAATGTTCTGCTTGTATCTGACTGATGGTTAATTACTGATATATGACACAGTAATGCTCTGCTTGTATCTGACTGATGGTTAATAACTGATATATGACATAGTAATGCTCTGCTTGTATCTGACTGTTGGTTAATTACTGATATATGACATAGTTATGCTCTGCTTGTATCTGACTGATGGTTAATTACTGATATATGACATAGTAATGCTCTGCTTGTATCTGACTGATGGTTAATTACTGATATATGACATAGTTATGCTCTGCTTGTATCTGACTGATGGATAATTACTGATATATGATACAGAAATGCTCTGCTTGTATCTGACTGATGGTTAATTACTGATATATGACACAGTAATGCTCTGCTTGTATCTGACTGATGGTTAATTACTGATATATGACATAGTTATGCTCTGCTTGTATCTGACTGATGGTTAATTACTGATATATGACACAGGAATGCTCTGCTTGTATCTGACTGATGGTTAATTACTGATATATGACACAGTAATGCTCTGCTTGTATCTGACTGATGGTTAATTACTGATATATGACATAGTTATGTTCTGCTTGTATCTGACTGATGGTTAATTACTGATATATGACACAGTAATGATCTGCTTGTATCTGACTGATGGTTAATTACTGATATATGACATAGTAATGCTCTGCTGGTATCTGACTGATGGTTAATTACTGATATATGACATAGTTATGCTCTGTTTGTATCTGACTGATGGTTAATTACTGATATATGACATAGTAATGCTCTGCTTGTATCTGACTGATGGTTAATTACTGATATATGACATAGTAATGCTCTGCTTGTATCTGACTGATGGTTAATTACTGATATATGACATAGTTATGCTCTGCTTGTATCTGACTGATGGATAATTACTGATATATGATACAGAAATGCTCTGCTTGTATCTGACTGATGGTTAATTACTGATATATGACACAGTAATGCTCTGCTTGTATCTGACTGATGGTTAATTACTGATATATGACATAGTTATGCTCTGCTTGTATCTGACTGATGGTTAATTACTGATATATGACACAGAAATGCTCTGCTTGTATCTGACTGATGGTTAATTTCTGATAAATGACACAGTAATGCTCTGCTTGTATCTGACTGATGGTTAATTACTGATATATGACATAGTTATGTTCTGCTTGTATCTGACTGATGGTTAATTACTGATATATGACACAGTAATGATCTGCTTGTATCTGACTGATGGTTAATTACTGATATATGACATAGTAATGCTCTGCTTGTATCTGACTGATGGTTAATTACTGATATATGACATAGTTATGCTCTGTTTGTATCTGACTGATGGTTAATTACTGATATATGACATAGTAATGCTCTGCTTGTATCTGACTGATGGTTAATTACTGATATATGACACAGTAATGATCTGCTTGTATCTGACTGATGTTTAATTACTGATATATGACACAGTAATGCTCTGCTTGTATCTGACTGATGGTTAATTACTGATGTATGACACAGTAATGCTCTGCTTGTATCTGACTGATGGTTAATTACTGATATATGACACAGTAATGATCTGCTTGTATATGACTGATGGTTAATTACTGATATATGACATAGTAATGCTCTGCTTGTATCTGACTGTTGGTTAATTACTGATATTTGACATAGTTATGCTCTGCTTGTATCTGACTGATGGTTAATTACTGATATATGACATAGTTATGCTCTGCTTGTATCTGACTGATGGATAATTACTGATATATGATACAGAAATGCTCTGCTTGTATCTGACTGATGGTTAATTACTGATATATGACACAGTAATGCTCTGCTTGTATCTGACTGATGGTAATTACTGATATATGACACAGTAATGCTCTGCTTGTATCTGACTGATGGTTAATTACTGATATATGACATAGTTATGCTCTGCTTGAATCTGACTGATGGTTAATTACTGATATATGACACAGTAATGCTCTGCTTGTATCTGACTGATGGTTAATTACTGATATATGACATAGTTATGCTCTGCTTGTATCTGACTGATGGTTAATTACTGGTATATGACACAGTAATGTTCTGCTTGTATCTGACTGATGGTTAATTACTAATATATGACATAGTAATGCTCTGTTTGTATCAGACTGAGGGTTAATTACTGATATATGACACAGTAATGTTCTGCTTGTACCTGACTAACAGTTAATTACTGATATATGACACAGTAATGTTCTGCTTGTATCTGACTGATGGTTAATTACTGATATATGACATAGTTATACTCTGCTTGTACCTGACTGATGGTTAATTACTGATATATGACACAGTAATGCTCTGCTTGTATCTGACTGACGGTAACTTACTGATATATGACACAGTAATGTTCTGCTTGTATCTGACTGATGGTTAATTACTGATATATGACACAGTAATGTTCTGCTTGTATCTGACTGATGGTTAATTACTGATATATGACATAGTAATGCTCTTTATTAATGGACAAACGCTGTTCATTATCTTTATGCTCTGTTTCTTTAACTAATATACAAATCCAGCAATACCTTTCAGCGTGCGCTCACATAACCTATATAAAACACATAGCAGAAAATAGAGAATAGTTCCAAGGATGTGATGGTCAAACTCTAGCCAAACAGAAAGGAGGCGCCTCATAGGATAATAACATCTTAACAGGGATAACACTCAGAGAAGACAAGTGCAATCTCACGTAGTTGGAGGCACACACAGTGCTATAAGTTGCGAGCCGAGACCTCTAGAGTCACCTGGCAGACTATCTCCTGATAACCAGCTTCTGATCATGTGATAATATGTCCACCAATCCGGATCTTCGCTAAAATAGCGTCAGGGATGGTTTCCTTAATGTATCTACCAATCGGCAGGCCCAAACCGGGGGGGTGTATAGAACACGAAGATCACCTAGTACGAAAACAGATAATAGAGCGGAGGTATAATAAAATATGTTTATTAAAACAATTAGCTAAAACAGCAACGCGTTTCTTGGCCACAGTGCCATTTCATCAGGCTGTCAATCAGAAGATAGTCTGCCGGGTGACTCTAGAGGTGTCGGCTCGTGACTTATAGTACTGTGTTTGCCTCCGCCTACATGAGTTTGCATTTGTCTTCTCTAACTGTTATCCCTGTTAAGATGTTATTATCCTATGAGGCGCCTCCTTCCTGTTTTGCAGATTGTTTCTGTAACTAATATAAGTTCGTATCACAGATGTACTTTGTGTGACGTACTAGAGAAAAGAGAAAAAATATATTGAAAGCTATTATCTACTTGAAGACCTTGATTATAGAGTTATCCTTCGGTCAACACAAATAGTTGTGCTGTAAGCATGATCATTACATGAACAGATAAGGTTCACATACAAGTGTGTAGGTTTGCTTAAAGGTACAGTCAAGTAAAAAAAAACGTTCATGATTTAAATAGGGCATGTAATTTTAAACAACTTTCCAATTTACTTGTATTACCAGATTTGCTTTGTTCTCTTGGTATTCTTAGTTGAAAGCTAAACCTAGGAGGTTAATATGATAATTTCTTAGACCTTGAAGACCGCCTCTAATCTTAAAATCATTTTGACAGTTTTTCACCACTAGAGGGCATTAGTTCATGTGTTTCATATAGATGACATTTAGCTCAGGCACGTGAAGCTCCTAGGAGTCAGCACTGATTGGCTAAAAATGCAAGTCTGTCAAAAGAACTGATATAAGAGGGCAGTTTGCAGAGGCTTAGATACAGGTTAATCACAGAGGTAAAAAGTATATTATTATAACTGTGTTGGTTGTGCAAAACTGGGGAATGGGTAATAAAGGGATTATCTACCTTTTTAAACAACAAAAATTCTGGTGTTTACTGTCCCTTTAATAAAATATGCTTTTCTGCACAATTTAGAAATATAATAATCACAAATTATAATTGAATATAAAAAGTTACTTTTATTATGTTATATTTAAAATACAGCAAAGAAATAAAAACAATCTATCTTTGTAACTAAATGCAATAATATTACTTTAAATAATTTGTGCTGCTGTAAAAGTAACACTGTATCACCCCTGGGATACAGGGAAATCAGAACGTTGCGTGTATTTCTTATGTTAAATGCTCTTTATGCAATAAGATAGATATATATATGTATAAAATAGATCTCCTGAATAGGATATAGTGAACTTTTTTATAGCATAAGTAAAGTATTATTTTGTCGTTAATATCGGTACTTGATTTGTATAGAGCAAAAAAACCCTCCTCCCCTTAAAGGGACACTGTACCCAAAATTTTTCTTTCGTGATTCAGATTAAGCATGACATTTTAAGCAACTTTCTAATTTACTCCTATTATCAAATTTTCTTCATTCTCTTGGTATCTTTATTTGAAATGCAAGAATGTAAGTTTAGATGCCGGCCCATTTTTGGTGAACAACCTGGGTTGTCCATGCTGATTGGTGGATAAATTCATCCAAAAATAAAAAAGTGCTGTCCAGAGTACTGAAACAAAAAAAAAGCTTAGATGCCTTCTTTTTCAAATAATGATAGCAAGAGAACGAAGAAAAATTGATAATAGGAGTAAATTAGAAAGTTGCTTAAAATTGCATGCTCTTTCTGAATTACAAAAGAAAACATTTTGGTTTAGTGTCCCTTTAAGTAGTGAACCCAAGCGGTTAGAGACTGATACAGTAGCAGTATAAGATTAAATTCTGTTTTGAGCATTCTATGGCGTTTGGCGGTAGCCGTAAAAACCAGCGTTAGAGGCTCCTAACGCTGGTTTTAGGCTACCTCCGGTATTTGGAGTCACTCAAAAAAGGGTCTAACTCTCACTTTTCAGCCGCGACTTTTCCATACCGCAGATCCCCTTACGTCAATTGCGTATCCGATCTTTTCAATGGGATTTTTCTAACTCCGGTATTTAGAGTCGTGTCTGAAGTGAGCGTTAGACATCTAACGACAAAACTCCAGCCGCAGAAAAAAGTCAGTAGTTAAGAGCTTTCTGGGCTAACGCCGGTTCATAAAGCTCTTAACTACTGTACTCTAAAGTACACTAACACCCATAAACTACCTATGTACCCCTAAACCGAGGCCCCCCCACATCGCCGCCACTCGATTTAATTTTTTTAACCCCTAATCTGCTGACCGCCACCTACGTTATCCTTATGTACCCCTAATCTGCTGCCCCTAACACCGCCGACCCCTATATTATATTTCTTAACCCCTAACCTGCCCCCCACAACTTCACAGCCAGCTACCTACAATAATTAACCCCTAATCTGCCGACCGCAAAGCGCCGCTACTTAAGTTATCCTTATGTACCCCTAATCTGCTGCCCCTAACACCGCCGACCCCTATATTATATTTATTAACCCCTAATCTGCCCCCCTCAACGTCGCCTCCACCTGCCTACACTTATTAACCCCTAATCTGCCGAGCGGACCGCACCGCTACTATAATAAAGTTATTAACCCCTAATCCGCCTCACTAACCCTATAATAAATAGTATTAACCCCTAATCTGCCCTCCCTAACATCGCCGACACCTAACTTCAATTATTAACCCCTAATCTGCCGACCAGAGCTCACCGCTATTCTAATAAATGTATTAACCCCTAAAGCTAAGTCTAACCCTAACACTAACACCCCCTAACTTAAATATAATTTACATCTAACGAAATTAATTAACTCTTATTAAATAAATTATTCCTATTTAAAGCTAAATACTTACCTGTAAAATAAATCCTAATATAGCTACAATATAAATTATAATTATATTATAGCTATTTTAGGATTAATATTTATTTTACAGGTAACTTTGTATTTATTTTAACCAGGTACAATAGCTATTAAATAGTTAAGAACTATTTAATAGCTAATATAGTTAAAATAATTACAAAATTACCTGTAAAATAAATCCTAACCTAAGTTACAATTAAACCTAACACTATACTATCATTAAATTAATTAAATAAAATACCTACAATTACCTACAATTAAACCTAACACTACACTATCAATACATTAATTAAATTCAATACCTACAAATAACTACAATGAAATAAATTAACTAAAGTACAAAAAATAAAAAAGAACTAAGTTACAAAAAATAAAAAAATATTTACAAACATAAGAAAAATATTACAACAATTTTAAACTAATTACACCTACTCTAAGCCCCCTAATAAAATAACAAAGACCCCCAAAATAAAAAATGCCCTACCCTATTCTAAATTACTAAAGTTCAAAGCTCTTTTACCTTACCAGCCCTGAACAGGGCCCTTTGCGGGGCATGCCCCAAGAAGTTCAGCTCTTTTGCCTGTAAAAAAAACCATACAATACCCCCCCCCAACATTACAACCCACCACCCACATACCCCTAATCTAACCCAAACCCCCCTTAAATAAACCTAACACTAAGCCCCTGAAGATCATCCTACCTTGTCTTCACCTCACCGGGTATCACCGATTGGTCCTGGCTCCAAAATCTTCATCCAACCCAAGCGGGGGCTGGCGATCCATCATCCGGTGGCTGAAGAGGTCCAGAAGAGGCTCCAAAGTCTTCATCCTATCTGGGAAGAAGAGTAGATCCAGACCGGCAACCATCATCTTCCAAGCGGCATCTTCTATCTTCATCCGATGAGGACCGGCTCCATCCTGAAGACCTCCACTGCGGACCCATCTTCATCCGTCGACGTCCAACTGAAGAATGACGGTTCCTTTAAGGGACGTCATCCAAGATGGCGTCCCTCGAATTCCGATTGGCTGATAGGATTCTATCAGCCAATCGGAATTAAAGTAGGAATATTCTGATTGGCTGATGGAATCAGCCAATCAGAATCAAGTTCAATCCGATTGGCTGATCCAATCAGCCAATCAGATTGAGCTCGCATTCTATTGGCTGATCGGAACAGCCAATAGAATGCAAGCTCAATCTGATTGGCTGATTGGATCAGCCAATCGGATTGAACTTGATTCTGATTGGCTGATTCCATCAGCCAATCAGAATATTCCTACCATAATTCCGATTGGCTGATAGAATCCTATCAGCCAATCGGAATTCGAGGGACGCCATCTTGGATGACGTCCCTTAAAGGAACCGTCATTCTTCAGTTGGACGTCGACGGATGAAGATGGGTCCGCGGTGGAGGTCTTCAGGATGGAGCTGGTCCTCATCGGATGAAGATAGAAGATGCCGCTTGGAAGAAAATGGATTTACTCTTCTTCCCGGATAGGATGAAGACTTTGGACCCTCTTCTGGACTTCTTCAGTGGATGTCTAGCCCCCGCTTGGGCTTGGATGAAGATTTTGGAGCCAGGACCGATCGGTGATACCCGGTGAGGTGAAGATAAGGTAGGATGATCTTCAGGGGCTTAGTGTTAGGTTTATTTAAGGGGGGTTTGGGTTAGATTAGGGGTATGTGGGTGGTGGGTTGTAATGTTGGGGGGCTTGGGTATTGTATGTTTTTTTTACAGGCAAAAGAGCTGAACTTCTTGGGGCATGCCCCGCAAAGGGCCCTGTTCAGGGCTGGTAAGGTAAAAGAGCTTTGAACTTTAGTAATTTAGAATAGGGTAGGGCATTTTTTTATTTTGGGGGGCTTTGTTATTTTATTAGGGGGCTTAGAGTAGGTGTAATTAGTTTAAAATTGTTGTAATATTTTTCTTATGTTTGTAAATATTTTTTTATTTTTTGTAACTTAGTTCTTTTTTATTTTTTGTACTTTAGCTAGTTTATTTAATTGTATTTATTTTTAGGAATTGTATTTAATTAATTTATTGATAGTGTAGTGTTAGGTTAATTGTAGGTAATTGTAGGTAGTTTATTTAATTAATTTATTGATAGTGTAGTGTTAGGTTTAATTGTAACTTAGGTTAGTATTTATTTTACAGGTAATTTTGTAATTATTTTAACTATTTTAGCTATTAAATAGTTCTTAACTATTTAATAACTATTGTACCTGGTTAAAATAAATACAAAGTTACCTGTAAAATAAATATAAATCCTAAAATAGCTATAATATAATTATAATTTATATTGTAGCTATATTAGGATTTATTTTACAGGTAAGTATTTATCTTTAAATAGGAATAATTTATTTAATAAGAGTTAATTAATTTAGTTAGATGTAAATTATATTTAACTTAGGGGGGTGTTAGTGTTAGGGTTAGACTTAGCTTTAGGGGTTAATACATTTATTAGAGTAGCGGTGAGCTCCAGTCGGCAGATTAGGGGTTAATAATTGAAGTTAGGTGTCGGCGATGTTAGGGAGGGCAGATTAGGGGTTAATACTATTTATTATAGGGTTAGTGAGGCGGATTAGGGGTTAATAACTTTATTATAGTAGCGCTCAGGTCCGGTCGGCAGATTAGGGGTTAATAAGTGTAGGCAGGTGGAGGCGACGTTGTGGGGGGCAGATTAGGGGTTAATAAATATAATATAGGGGTCGGCGATGTTAGGGCAGCAGATTAGGGGTACATAGGGATAATGTAAGTAGCGGCGGTTTACAGAGCGGCAGATTAGGGGTTAATAATAATATGCAGGGGTCAGCGATAGCGGGGGTGGCAGATTAGGGGTTAATAAGTGTAAGGTTAGGGGTGTTTAGACTCGGGGTACATGTTAGAGTGTTAAGTGCAGACGTAGGAAGGGTTACCACATAGCAAACAATGGGGCTGCGTTAGGAGCTGAACGCGGCTTTTTTGCAGGTGTTTGGTTTTTTTTCAGCTCAAACAGCTCCATTGTTTCCTATGGGGGAATCGTGCACGACCACGTTTTTGAGGCTGGCCGCTTGCGTAAGCAACTCTGGTATCGAGAGTTGAAGCTGCGTTAAAAATGCTCTACGCTCCTTTTTTGGAGCCTAACGCAGCCTTTATGTGGACTCTCAATACCAGAGTTATTTTTATGGTGCGGCCAGAAAAAAGCCGGCGTTAGTTTTTCGGGTCGTTACCGACAAAACTCCAAATCTAGCCGTTAGTTTGGATTGCCTTATTTAAAGGGACATAATACTCATATGCTAAATCACTTGAAACTGATGCAGTATAACTGTAAAAAGCTGACAGGAAAATCTCACCTGAGCATCTCTATGTAAAAAAGGAAGATATTTTACCTCACAATTTCTTCAGCTCAGCAGAGTTAGTTCTGTGTAAAAAGTTATACTCAGCTGCTTCCAGCTGCAGGTAAAAAAATAAAAAATGAAGAAATGAACAGCAGCCAATCAGCATCAGCAGTGCTGAGGTCATGAACTCTTTTACTGTGATCTCATGAGATTTGACTTAACTCTCATGAAATTTCATTGTAAACTTCCCTAATCTGAATAGGGAAATAATATGAGAGTGCACAAGGATCATCCTTTCAACTGTCCCAGGACAGACATACTGATTTGATGCTTAGAAATCCTTTACAATGAGATGTGGCTACTAGGGAACTTTTGAGGTAAAATATCTTTCTTTTTTACATAGAGATGTTCAGGAGATATTTTCTAGTCAGCTTTTTACAGCTATACTGTATCACTTTCAAGTGTTTAAACATTTGGGTATTATGGCCCTTTAAAGAAAATCTAACTTTAATTACGGTTGGTTCTCAATAAACACATTATCCAAAATAAAAACATTAAACCTAATCCCAATGAAAATAAAAAAGCCCCCCAAATAAAAACACCCCCTAATCTAATGCTAAACTACCAATAGCCCTAAGTTTAACAGCTCTTTTGCATTCAAAATAAACAAAGTCCCCCCCTAAGAGTAAAACCCCCCACCCACCAAACCCCCCAAAATTAAAAAAAAATAACAATAATAAACCTAATCTACCCATTGGCTTTTTTATTTTGGATAATGTGTTTATTATTTTTTGTAATTAGATTAATCTAATGGGGTTTTTTTTGTATTTTTTATTGTAATGTAGTTTATTTCTATTGTAATTAAGGGGTTAATTTAGGGGGTGTTAGGTAAGGTTCGGGGGGCTTAGTCATTAAATTAGTTTTTTGCGTTATGGGGGTTGGCGGTGTAGGAGTTAATAGGTAAATTAGGTTTAATGCGTTGTGGGGGTTGGCGGTTTAGGAGTTAATAGATGTATTAGGTAGTTTGCGATGCTGGGGTTTGCGGATTTAGGGGTTAATAATTTTAATTAGGTAGTTGTTGTTTTTTTCTTAATACTATGTGCGGGAAGTTACTTTATTTTTTTCTTAATATTTCGTACGGGCGGTTAGTTATTTTTTTTTTTAAATACTTATTGCAGACGGTTACGTTTTTTAATTTAATACTTATTGCAGCATTTTTTTTTTTTTAATACTTATTGCGTGCGGTTAGGTTTTTTTTTTCATACTTATTGCGGGCATTTTCGTTTTTTTGTTTTGTTATGCTCCGTTTGCCTTCACTGCATCCCGGTGGATTCCGAAAATGGCAGGGTGGTGAAAGAATTTACCGCAGGTGGATTCTTTCACCACCCTGCCATTTACAGAATCCACCTGGATGCAGCTTTGCTGCATCCAGGTGAATTCTTTTGGCTGCCTCGCACTGCCAACATTCCTTTGAGGATGCGTGCTCAACTGCCGACGGTGACGGACATTACAAATGCAAGTATAGTATAGATATAGTTTTAGTACCCGTAAGAGGTACATGTATTTTGTTTAGAAGTTGTGATGAGGGGTTCTATGATTATATCAGTGGGTGTGATTGCACTAGAGCCATAATTAAGTTATAATGTGATAAGTGCACGTATGTAAAAGTAAAAAAGTGAAGAACTATAGTGCATAGGTGTTAGTGAAAGGATGCATTGTATTAAAGAGTTTTCTTAAAAATTATGATAAAACGACAAATGTGAAATATGCTTATCCAATAATAACCATGTTGTTTGGTGAAGTGCTGTGAGAAGTGAGAAATGCTGAAAGCAGTGCTTCAATAAATGAATAGCTAAGTGTGTGGAGAACTCTAAAAAGTATGGTAAACTAAATGTGTGAAAAACTGAGTTTTTAAAATACAATAGGGAGTGACAAAACGTTATAATAAAATGATAGTATACGTGATAAAGGTTTAATAATAATGCTTGTGACTTCTATGCATTCATCAATATTTTGTACATCAATATTTAGTTGGTTATTGATGCTAACTTTATTAAAGACATTTGTGCATATACCATATATTGTGACTTTGTTAATGGCTGTTGATTCATAATTTAAAAAAATGAACAGCAGCCAATCAGCATCAGCAGTGCTGAGGTCATGAACTCTTTTACTGTGATCTCATGAGATTTGACTTAACTCTCATGAAATTTCATTTTAAACTTCCCTAATCTGAATAGGGAAATAATATGAGAGTGCACAAGGCTCATCCTTTCAACTGTCCCAGGACAGACATACTGATTTGATGCTTAGAAATCCTTTACAATGGGATGTGGCTACTGGGGATCTTTTGAGGTAAAATATCTTTCTTTTTTACATAGAGATGTTCAGGAGATATTTTCTAGTCAGCTTTTTACAACTATACTGCATCACTTTCAAGTGTTTAAACATTTGGGTATTATGGCCCTTTAAAGAAAATCTAACTTTAATTACGGTTGGTTCTCAATAAACACATTATCCAAAATAAAAACATTAAACCTAATCCCAATGAAAATAAAAAAGCCCCCCAAATAAAAACACCCCCTAATCTAATGCTAAACTACCAATAGCCCTAAGTTTAACAGCTCTTTTGCATTCAAAATAAACAAAGTCCCCCCCTAACAGTAAAACCCCCCACCCACCAAACCCCCCAAAATTAAAAAAAAAATAACAATAATAAACCTAATCTACCCATTGGCTTTTTTATTTTGGATAATGTGTTTATTATTTTTTGTAATTAGATTAATCTAATGGGGTTTTTTTTGTATTTTTTATTGTAATGTAGTTTATTTCTATTGTAATTAAGGGGTTAATTTAGGGGGTGTTAGGTAAGGTTCGGGGGGCTTAGTCATTAAATTTGTTTTTTGCGTTATGGGGGTTGGCGGTGTAGGAGTTAATATGTAAATTAGGTTTAATGCGTTGTGGGGGTTGGCGGTTTAGGAGTTAATAGATGTATTAGGTAGTTTGCGATGCTGGGGTTTGCGGATTTAGGGGTTAATAATTTTAATTAGGTAGTTGTTGTTTTTTTCTTAATACTATGTGCGGGAAGTTACTTTATTTTTTTCTTAATATTTCGTACGGGCGGTTAGTTATTTTTTTTTTTAAATACTTATTGCAGACGGTTACGTTTTTTAATTTAATACTTATTGCGGCATTTTTTTTTTTTAATATTTATTGCGTGCGGTTAGGTGTTTTTTTTCATACTTATTGCGGGCATTTTCGTTTTTTTGTTTTGTTATGCTCCGTTTGCCGTCACTGCATCCCGGTGGATTCCGAAAATGGCAGGGTGGTGAAAGAATTTACTGCAGGTGGATTCTTTCACCACCCTGCCATTTACAGAATCCACCTGGATGCAGCTTTGCTGCATCCAGGTGAATTCTTTTGGCTGCCTCGCGCTGCCAACATTCCTTTGAGGATGCGTGCTCAACTGCCGACGGTGACGGACATTACAAATGCAAGTATAGTATAGATATAGTTTTAGTACCCGTAAGAGGTACATGTATTTTGTTTAGAAGTTGTGATGAGGGGTTCTATGATTATATTAGTGGGTGTGATTGCACTAGAGTCATAATTAAGTTATAATGTGATAAGTGCACGTATGTAAAAGTAAAAAAGTGAAGAACTATAGTGCATAGGTGTTAGTGAAAGGATGCATTGTATTAAAGAGTTTTCTTAAAAATGATGATAAAACGACAAATGTGATATATGCTTATCCAATAATAACCATGTTGTTTGGTGAAGTGCTGTGAGAAGTGAGAAATGCTGAAAGCAGTGCTTCAATAAATGAATAGCTAAGTGTGTGGAGAACTCTAAAAAGTATGGTGAACTAAATGTGTGAAAAACTGAGTTTTTAAAATACAATAGGGAGTGACAAAACGTTATAATAAAATGATAGTATACGTGATAAAGGTTTAATAATAATGCTTGTGACTTCTATACATTCATCAATATTTTGTACATCAATATTTAGTTGGTTATTGATGCTAACTTTATTAAAGACATTTGTGCATATACCATATATTGTGACTTTGTTAATGGCTGTTGATTCATAATTTTAAATAGATATATCAACCATGACATTAGTAGTTTGATGTGTAGATAAATTGGTGACAGGATAGTACTGTTGTATATTATCAAGGGAGTGAAATGTATTCTCTACAGGTATACGTTGTAGTTATTGTTGTCATTCATTCCATATGGTTTGACAAATTAATCCATTTACATTCCATTTTTAATAATGTCTGCTCCATGTTGCCTCCTCTTATGCCTAGAGTGGCCTGTTGGGTTATGGCAAATTGCATAGTTGCATCATTTCTGTTGTGCCTTTCATAAAATGTCTTGTGACATTGGTTATGATTTTGCCCTTTTCCATATCTTTTTTAGCATTGCGTATATTTCTGCTATGTTCCATTATTTGTGTTCTTACTTGATTTGTTGTCATTCCGACATAGAACAGGTTACATGGGCATTCCAGTACATATATCACTCCTGCAGATGTACAGATGTACAGGAGAAGTATGTAAAGGGATGTATTTTGTCATATCTGTATTGCAACATGCTCCAAGGTATAGAAGTTAAAAGAAATTCGAGACACAGGGAAACATACCTGGAAACGGACTTTCCCTTCTGGATTTGTGGATGTAGTGACTTTTGACTAACATGTCACTTAAGTTTTTTGGCCTTTTGTATCTAATTGATACACCTATTTGGCTTGCTAGGAGGGGGTCCTTTTGTAATACATGCCAGTTGTTGTTAATTACTTTTATTACTTCTTTCAATTGGGAATTATAGGTGGTTATTAGTCTTGTTGTATTGTCAGTTTTTTTCTGGTGGAGCTGTAATAGTATTTTGCTTTTAGATTTTAATGTCTGTATTTGTGCTTGTTTAATTGATTGATTGCTGTATCCCCTTTCTCTCAGTCTATTGGATAGGTTGATGGATTCTTGTTTGCATAATGTGGTACTGGAACAATTATACCTTAGTCATATGAATTCCCCTTTTGGAATTGCCCTAAGGGTACTAGTGGCATGTGCACTGGTGTGATGTAATAGCGTATTTGTTGCTGTTCCTTTTCTGTACATGTTGGTTATAATTGTACCTTCCTTATTTTTGTTTATTTGCAGATCCAAAAAATTCCCTTGTTGGTAACTATATTCATACATCAGTTTTATGTTTAAATAGTTAGTGTTGATGGTATACATTAATTCTTTTTGTATATCCAAGGGACCTTCCCAGAGTATGGTAATTGATACTTGTTTCTTTCTGATGTCTTTGGAGAGTGCTTCTCCTCTGTGGAGTATGGTATCTTTTAGTTTCCAGTGATGATTTTCATCTGTATGTTGTGGGTTGAATACTCTCTTTTTCAAGAGTATGATGTTATCTTTATGGAAAAACAAAATAATATGCTTCCCCTCTCTGGAGTATGGTAATTTCCTTTAGAAAAAAGACTCAGATGGAGCTGTGTGATAAAAGCCAGATATCCTTTATTGGAGCACAAAAACCAATGTTAGTGCTGATGAAATTAAAAAGTCATGTGAGTGCTGATGAAATTAAAAAGTCATGTGAGTGCTGATGAAATTAAAAAGTCATGTGAGTGCTGATAAAACTAAAAAGTCATGTTAGTGCTGATGAAATTAAAAAGTCATGTGAGTGCTGATGAAACTAAAAAGTCATGTGAGTGCTGATGAAACTAAAAAGTCATGTGAGTGCTGATGAAACTAAAAAGTCATGTGAGTGCTGATAAAACTAAAAAGTCATGTTAGTGCTGATGAAATTAAAAAGTCATGTGAGTGCTGATGAAATTAAAAAGTCATGAGAGTGCTGATGAAACTAAAAAGTCATGTGAGTGCTGATGAAATTAAAAAGTCATGTTAGTGCTGATGAAACTAAAAAGTCATGTGAGTGCTGATGAAATTAAAAAGTCATGAGAGTGCTGATGAAACTAAAAAGTCATGTGAGTGCTGATGAAATTAAAAAGTCATGTTAGTGCTGATGAAATTAAAATGTGAGTGCTGATGAAACTAAAAAGTCATGAGAGTGCTGATGAAACTAAAAAGTCATGTGAGTGCTGATGAAATTAAAAAGTCATGAGAGTGCTGATAAAACTAAAAAGTCATGTGAGTGCTGATGAAATTAAAAAGTCATGTGAGTGCTGATGAAATTAAAAAGTCACGTGAGTGCTGATGAAATTAAAAAGTCATGTGAGTGCTGATGAAACTAAAAAGTCATGTGAGTGCTGATGAAATTAAAAAGTCACGTGAGTGCTGATGAAATTAAAAAGTCATGTGAGTGCTGATGAAACTAAAAAGTCATGAGAGTGCTGATAAAACTAAAAAGTCATGAGAGTGCTGATAAAACTAAAAAGTCATGTGAGTGCTGATGAAACTAAAAAGTCATGAGAGTGCTGATAAAACTAAAAAGTCATGTGAGTGCTGATGAAATTAAAAAGTCATGTGAGTGCTGATGAAACTAAAAAAGTCTCAAGATGGTATTTGTTTGCTTTATATGCAGAGGCTTGAAATGAATTCTTTCCACAATGAAGGAGATTTTAGATGAGTGTCTTTGAGTACAAACGATAGGAAGTCACAATGTGTGCCACTGTAAAGTTCCGTTTGCACAGAGTTCCAAAATACAGTCGGTGGGATATACCTGGTGTCTTTCTATAGAAGATTAGATGTTTATAGTTCTTCTCAGGTTTTCCACTTAATAGGATGGCTCTGGATTAACTTTTGTTGTGATGCGCTCCGGATTGTTGCGGTCTCGCCGGACCGGAAGTGATGTCACAAGTGGGTGTGCCCTTACGCGTTTTGTGAAAATGTTTTCACTTCGTCAGAGGGTATGCCCACAAGCCATATTGTTGCACTTTTATAGTGTTTGGATAAATGATTGATTATTTGATGCAGTGTTACTGGTATTTAATTGTCAGATATTTACTTATAGTCCTGAAAAAACTGCTTTCTCTTTTGTGCAGCTGTCAGTGACCGGGTTTTATTCAGAAAAAAAGTAAAACTTTTAGTAAAACATTTTGCATTAGGCTCACTTTAAAAACAAATTGTTCTTGCTTTACCTATGTGCTTATTCTTGCACACATATATTTGATTGTAAGATATATACAATGATAATATAGAATTAATTCTGGTGAGCTATTTTTAGAGTTCAGTTGCTCGTACTTTACCTCTGTGTTTACCTTCACACAAATTAGTTTGAATAAAAGAAATAAAACTAGGAATCATTGTCTCTCATTAAAGGAGAACAATAGAGTATATATTCATGTGATACATTTTTGTTCATATGAAATATATAAAAAGATCCTTGTTTGAACAATCATTTTAATGGAGTGGTTCCGTTTACTCAGTTATAGAGTTTATTTAAGGCTCCTGTTTTTCACTTTACCTATGTGTTTATGTTTATACACTTTTGTATTTTTTTTTGTGTATTTGTTTTTCTGTTTATGGAGTAAGATTATGGATCCATACTAGATGTTATCATTAATTTTTGTTTTATAAAAAAGCAGCAAGATCGATATCTTTATTAAGACCTATTGGTTGTAGTGACCTCAGGCGATGAATCCAGTAGGTCTCTCTTTTCCTTAATTCAAGTAGTCTCTCTTTACCTTTTGACTTGGTATGTGTTCAATTGCTTTAATAATAAATTGATCGCTGTTTTTATTATGAAATTGTTCAAAATGCCCCCCAATGCCATATTCAGAATCTGTTTCTTTTATATTATTGATATGTTCTAGTGTGCGTCTTTTCAGACTTCTTTTAGTGCGCCCTATGTAAATTTTATGACACAAGCATTCTAATACATACACTACGAATTCCGATTTACAGTTTAGAAAGCTTTATATAGGTACCTTCTCCTTGTCATTATATTCTTGTCATTGTTGGTGCAAGAATATTTTTAATGCACTTGTTTTTTCTATATGTGACTTTAGGGGGTTCAGTAAGGATATTTACTAGTATAGGGTCTTTTTGTAGGATTCCCCAATGTTTTTTTAGGATTTTTTCAATTTGTTTGGCTTCACTTATCAAGACATTTTTATATTTACTGAATAATGAAAGAATCTATAAGCATAATTTGCAGCATTAAAGTAAAAAGTATTTTTTAAACATATTTTAATGGGCATGGATTTGTAGATCTCACAATCAGAGCAAGCATTGTGTTATCTGGCAAGAGTTTCTGTTACAATCCTTTTAGACTAAAATCAGATGTTTACTAAGTTGACCAGTTTTCCAACACACCATTTAAAGGGACATGAACCCATATGAAACCCATATGCAAATTTAAATAACTTTCCAATTTACATCTAATATCTAATTGTCTTCATTCTTTGATATCCTTTGTTGAAAATCATATCTAAATATGCTCAGTAGCTGCTGATTGGTGGCTGCACATAGATACCTCACATGGCTCATCCATGTGCATTGCTATTTCTTCAACAAATGATATCTAAAGAATGAAGGCGTATCCTAGCCACTGCCTCACCAGCCTCTGACGTCACTGCACGTCACTGATATATATGTGTGTGTGTAGATATAGATATATATATATATATATATATATATATATATATATATATATATATATATATATATATATATATATATATAATGTGTGTGTATATATATATATATATATAGTTTTCCAGGAAGAGACTGCACTCACTGGGCTTCTCCTGTAGGACCTTGCCCCTCACCGAAGCAGAGCAGCTGACTTTATGGTTAGACAAGGTTCTAACTGAGCCTGAATCTGTGTTCCCAGAGCTTATTCTCCATCATAAATCTGCAGGAGAAATTAAACTTTCACAGTTCTGACTCGTTCCCTTACGTGGTAATCTGTGAACCCCCACTTGAATAACCCACTAGCCACCACTGCTTGTGGTGATGAATCTAATGTTTGTATCCTGTTTTTTACTATTAGACTGACTGTCCCTGGTTTTTAAAAGACATTTCCTGTCTGTGTATTTTACTTTATCATGTGCTTCACTGACTGTGGTCTCTGGATACTGTTTATTTTTATATTTTACTTTAAGGGAGTCTGCTGCTGTTTCAAAGTCTACATCTTTGCTGTAATTGCGTTTTACTCCCTGAAACTGCCCATAGGGAATGTTGTTTATCCAGTTAGGATGGTGACAACTGGCAGCGTGAAGATAACCGTTAGTATCGGTTTTTTTTTGTATAGTTTTTAGTGTGCATCTTATTATCTTCACAGAAAATAGTAATGTCTAGGAAGTCGAGAGACGGATCTCCCCAGGTCTTAGTAAAAGGGAGATTCATGTTATTCGAATTTAAATCCCCTTCCCAAATGAGGAAGATGTCATCGATAAATCTTTTCCAGAACTTTAGCTTGCTTAAATGAGGATTGTTATTAAATACAACGTCTTCTTCATATTTCCTCATATATAGGTTAGCAAAATTCGGGGCAAATTTTGTCCGCATTGCGATCCCCCATTTTAGAAGAAATAATTTTTCCCCAATATGAATTGGATTGCATTATCAATTAAATCAATTTGTGTTTTGTTAATTTCATTGCTTTTTTCTAGAAAGAAACGTACACTTTCAATACCCTTTTTATGTGGGATTGCGGTGTAAAGGGAGGTAACATCTAGAGAGGCAAAATGGTAGTTCTCTTTCCATATATGATTATCAATTAATGATAATAAGTGGGGAGTGTCTCATAGGTATGAGTTTAGTTTGGGGACTTCTGGCGTAAGAAATTATCTATATATTCAGATAAATGGCTGGTCAGGCTATTTATGCTTGAGATAATGGGTCTCCCAGGGGGCTTTTTTTCGTCCTTGTGGACTTTTGGAAGATGGTAAAAGACCGCTGTTTTTGGTTTTCATATTTCAAAAAATTGAATTCATCTATATTGAGAATTTGATCTCTCTTAGCCTGTCTGATCAGATGAAGGTATTGTTCTAGATAAATGTCAGTAGGATCTGATTTGAGGATTTTGTATGTTTGAGTGTCAGAAAGAATGTGATTGGCTTCTAATAAATAATCCTCATAGTTTTGCACCACAAACCCACCTCCCTTGTCAGCTTGTCTAAAAACCAAATCTTTGTTCTCACATAAAGATTTTAGTGCTGCTCTTTATTTGAAAGTAAGATTTCTCTTCTTTGCATTGAAAGAGTTGCAAAGAGCTTCCATATATTTTTTCACCTAAATCTTCAAAAATTCGCCAATTGTTTGCCCTTTGAGTGGACTGGGTAGAAAATAGATTGTGGTTTAAGAGAACTGTGTTTAAAGGGTATTTCTCCCTCAATGACAGTGTTAGTATTAAACTCAGTATAAAGAGAGTTTGACTCTTCCTGTAATTCGAGTAAGTTAGTCAAAGTTTCAGAGTCTCCTTGAGTAAGTTTTACACTGTTATCTGTTTCTTTATTTAATTTTTCTGTTTTGGCAGTGTCTTTGAAGTGTCAATTTCCGAATAAACTGACTTGTATCAATAAATGGATCAAATGAGTTGGCTTTGTTTGTGGGTGCAAAAGATAGACCTTTCTTTAAAAGGTTTTCTTCTTCTGATGTCAGGGTATGGTGAGAAAGATTGAAGATGTTTATATTTTCTAGGTTGACAGTCATAAAATTTACATAGGGCGCACTAAAAGAAGTCTGAAAAGACGCACGCTAGAACACATCAATAATATAAAAGAAACAGATTCTGAATATGGCATTGGGGGGCATTTTGAACAATTTCATAATAAAAACAGCGATCATTTTTTTATTAAAGCAATTGAACAAATACCTGAGTCAAAAGGTAAAGAGAGACTACTTGAATTAAGGAAAAGAGAGACCTACTGGATTAATCGCCTGAGGTCACTACAACCAATAGGTAATAAAGATATCGACCTTGCTGCTTTTTTATAAAACAAAAATTATTGATAACATCTAGTATGGATCCATAATCTTACTCCATAAACAGAAAAACAAATACACAAAAAGAAATACAAAAGTGTATAAACATAAACACATAGGTAAAGTAAGAGCAACTGAACTCTAAAATTAGCTCACCAGAATTAATTCTATATTATCATTGTATATATCTTACAATCAAATATATGTGTGCAAGAATAAGCACATAGGTAAAGCAAGATCAATTTGTTTTTAAAGTGAGCCTAATGCAAAACGTTTTACTAAAAGTTTTACTTTTTTTCTGAATAAAACCCAGTCACTGACAGCTGCACAAAAGAGAAAGCAGTTTTTTCAGTACTATAAGTAAATATCTGACAATTAAACACCAGTAACACTGCATCAAATAATCAATCATTTATCCAAACGCTATAAAAGCGCAACAATATGGCTTGTGGGCATACCCTCTGACGAAGTGAAAACATTTTCACAAAACGCGTAAGGGCACGCCCACTTGTGACGTCACTTCCGGTCCGGCGAGACTGCAACAATCCAGAGCGCATCGCAACAAAAGTGAATCCAGCGCCATTCTATTTAATGGAAAACCTGAGAAGAACTATAACCATCTAATCTTCTATAGAAAGACACCAGGTATATCCCACCAACTGTATTTTGGAACTCTGTGCAAACGGAACTTTACAGTGGCACACATTGTGACTTCCTATCGTTTGTACTCAAAGACACTCATCTGAAATCTCCTTCATTGTGGAAATAATTCATTTCAAGCCTCTGCATATAAAGCAAACAAATACCATCTTGAGACTTTTTTAATTTCATCAGCACTCACATGACTTTTTAATTTCATCAGCACTCACATGACTTTTTAATTTCATCAGCAATCACATGACTTTTTAGTTTCATCAGCACTCACATGACTTTTTAATTTCATCAGCAATCACATGACTTTTTAATTTCATCAGCAATCACATGACTTTTTAATTTCATCAGCACTCACATGACTTTTTAATTTCATCAGCACTCACATGACTTTTTAATTTCATCAGCACTAACACTGGTTTTTGTGCTCCAATAAAGGATATCTGGCTTTTATCACACAGCTCCATCTGAGTCGTTTTTCTAAAGGAAATTACCATACTCCAGAGAGGGGAAGCATATCATTTTGTTTTTCCATAAAGATAACAGCATACTCTTGAAAAAGAGAGTTTTCAACCCACAACATACAGATGAAAATCATCACTGGAAACTAAAAGATACCATACTCCACAGAGGAGAAGCACTCTCCAAAGACATCAGAAAGAAACAAGTACCAAGTACCATACTCCAACCGGTCACCAAGACAAACATCTTTAGCACAGATAGGGATAAACTCCCCCCAACGCCTCTCACATACCTCACATGTTTGTGGTTTAAATAGGTGAGTAAAACATTTTATACTCTCTGCACTATACTGTTAATTTGTATATTCATACTGCACCATAAAGTGTTTTTTGTTTATGTCTCCTCCATTCTACGAGCGCTACAGTGTGGAACCCTCAACTCCTACCTTTACTACTACTCTTTCCATTTGATGATAGTGGAAATTCCAGACTAAGCTGCCTTGAAATACACCAGGAGGAACTTTAAATAGGTGAAAATAACTATTTGCATAATACAAAGCGCATACCAAAACACCCTATCCTTTTCACACACACATATATATATATATATATATATATACATACTGTATATACAGTATATATATATATATATATGTCAAAAATCAAATTTATTCTAATATCAATAATTATTAAACATGCAAATCTTACAATTTTTTATTAAAAAAGAATTAGAGTTGCAACTCTAGTGTATCCGCTTAATTAGTGGATTTTCATAAATAAAAAATAAAATGTAAAAAATGTAGAAAAAACAAAACGTTCTATATAAAGTGCACTGTAATTAGTTGGGTGATATCACTTCCCAAACACTTAAAATTATTGATCAAACGATCACATAAATAATAATACTAAAAATGATAAGATCCCTATATATGAGAAAACCTATGAATTAAAAGCTTAATACCAAAAGTCTTGTATCAAATGAAGATTTCTCGTTGGTTTCTTGATTATTTTTACAACCTTGCTTATGTGGGATAGTTGTGGTTCTGTAACATAGTTCTTATTGGATCATAATTCCCTTTTATTTGGATTTGTACAGAGTCTTAAATGTGAATTCCCTTGACTATGCACATTAATATATTGATGTCATGATTGTTTTGCATTGCCACCAGCCTAGGCATAAATTTGCATATGTGGGGGCACATATGTGCCCTGAGTCTGCAAATAAAAGGAATCCTTAAATGTGAAGTAATTGTGATGTAAAATAAAATTTAGTAATTGTATTACAAATTGATTATGGTCTTGATTATCACACTGGTTGGAAGTCAGAAAATATAAAATTCCCGTTCTCCTAATTTGTGTTAGATATTAGTGAAGAGTGATTCTACATCTGCTGCAGTTACTAGTATAGATTCATGAGATAAGGTTAGATTCTCTCATTTTTGAAAGACCTCCATCGTATCTTTTACATATGATGGTAAAGTGTAGAGGTATTCCCTCAATCTGTGGTCTATATACTGGCTGGCTTTTTCGGTTAGACTTTTATTGCCGGAGACAATGGGTCTCCCGGAGGTTTCTGAATGTTTTTATGCACCTTAGGAATGAGATAGAGAGTAGCTGTTGTTGGGTGAGACTGTGTATAGAACTGTTTTTTAGTTTAATGTATTATCTTGTCTTTATAGGCATTATTGATTATTTTAATATATTTACCAATGTACATCTGTGTGGAGTTACTTAGTAGTTTCTTATAGCACTGTTCATTCTTTAATTGTTTCTTTGCTTCCTCTAGGTACATGTCCTTATGCCATAAGACTAGGGATGGGCGAATGTGTTTATATTCTAAATAGAATGTTAGAACGAATGTTATTGTAGAAATTCGATTTACATAATAGAATTAGACTAGAAATACTATTTTGAATTTGAATGTCACATTCAAATTCGAATATTACATTTAAAAAACACAGTATTAGACTAGAAATACTATTTTGACAACTCCCTCAGCCAAGATTAAAGTAAATGGGCTACTTTCAGAATATATCCTAATTAGAAACGGTACAAGACAAGGGTGCCCATTGTCACCCTTACTCTTCGTCCAAACAATGGAAGTACTCGCTATCATTCTTCATGCCTCCCCCTCGGTTGAGGTAATAAATATCAAATCCTCTGAATACAAGTTAGCTCTATTTGCCAATGACCTCCTACTGACCTTAACTGCACCAACAAAACCACTTCAGGCTGCACACTCTATCCTTAAGTCATATGGCACGGTCTTCAACTTCTCAATCAACTTTGAGAAGTCGGAGCTACTCACGGTACACGTATAAAATGAAGACCTAGCATCACTACAATCTATAACCCAATTCTTGCTTAGAACCCGCTCACTCAAATATTTAAGAATACATCTTTCCTCTAATTTAGTGAATTTGATCAAATTTAATTATGACACTCTTACTTCGAGCATATCCGCACACACCATATCATGGACACCCAAATCTATTTCATGGTTAGGAAGGATAGGTGCGGCCAACATGACCTTACTCCCAAAAATGTTATATATATTACAAACTGTTCCAATCCCCCTCCCAATCTCTTTACTCCATAAATTACAACCCATAATTAAGTCATACATATGGAGATCTAGCCCTCCTAGAATTACCAAATCAACCATATACAGAGACCCCCTTCATGGTGGACTAGGCGTTCCTAACATACCGAATACCGAAATGCAGTTTTCCTCTCCAGGATAGTAGACTGGTGCACTTATGATGAACACCATCATAAACAATGGGTCAGACTAGAGCACAAACTTGCAGATTATCCCCAATTGGGTGCCTCATGCTGGATTGACAGTCGCCAGACTAAAATAAGAAAATCTTCAAACCCCATAATATCAGAAACCCATAGATCCTGGACAGAGATAGTCAAAACCCACACTAATATTTCCACAATCCACTCACGCCTACTTTACAAAACTCTGACTTCCAACCAGGTATCAATATTGCTCCATCGGGTACCAAAGATATACATCTCCTTTTACCTACATACATTCTGGCAGAGGAGGGTAAGTTACTACCAAGACAGCATATCAAACACTTGCGATGGGTTTTATGTCACATGGTTTAGATACCACCAGTTCAACCATTTCCTCCAATCTACACATAAACACAATCTAACAAGACAGAGAACCCTGTTTGAGAAAATGTGTAGTTCCTCCTCTCCCATACACTACATTATCTCACTTACCTACAAACTACTCACTTCACCAAAATACAGAGATTTGCCGAAATTTACCAAATCCTGGGATAGAGATTTGCTGTTTCTCATCCCAGCTGCTGACTGGCGATCAATTTTTATCTCCATCCGCAAATCAGCCCACTCAGCCAAACTCTTAGAAACTAACACCAAACTTCTTACTAGATGGTATTAAACACCACAAAGACTTAAACACATTTTCCCTAACTCTTCCAACCGCTGCTGGAGACAATGTTCAGACAAAGGGACCTTATATCATATTTGGTGGTTCTGTCCTAAAATGCAACCCTTTTGGGAATCTATTTCCACCTACATACAAGATATCCTAGGTACACCCATAACCCTAGACCCAATGACATTACTCTTCCACAAATACCCAAAACTTGACTCTAGAACACATGTAAAACTTTTACAAATCATAATAAACAGTGCGCACAGACTAATCCCACGGTTGTGGAAAAGAGAAACAATACCCACTCTGCAAACATGGATACAAGAAACACAAACCAACCTCAAGTTAGAAAGATACCATTATCTCATTACAAATCAGTTAGACACGCATGCTGATATAATGTTCCTCTGGGAGACATGACCCAACCAATGATGCCCCCTAAGAGCAACACTAGAAAATAAGGTAATCTAGGATCTCACCTATATCCATTGTTATATACCTGACCCCTGAATTTTTTTTAAATTCTATATGTTTTTATGTTTTCAGTTACTGTTAGTTATTTGTTTTTGGTTAAATAATTTAATTTATCTTTGTAAAATGGCAAAAACAGACAGCTTAAACTAGGTACAGTCGGACTATGACAAAAGAAGGCTAAACCAGCGGCATGGATCATTAATGTCCTTTAAAAGACTTTTCACTTCGGCCGCATATGAACTCATACTAAAGATGAAATGACCATAAGAGCTCTATTGTTTACCAAATCCATCCTACTTATGTAACATGATCAATGAATGTACCATCACTATTGCCATTGTTGTTATCTATAAGCTGTATTTCTCAATAAAATCTATATTAAAAAAAAAAAATACTATTTCGAATTTGAATGAGACATTCAAATTTGAATATAGCATTCAAATTCGAATATTACATTTATTAAACACAGTTGTAGACTAGAAATGCTATTTTGAATTTGAATCTTACATTCAAATTCGAATGTCACATTCAAATTCGAATGTCACATTCGAATATTACATTTCGAAATAAATTGAAAACATAGCTAAACTTTCTATTATTCGAACGAATGAAAATTCGAAAATAGAATGTTAGAATGTTATATAAACATTCGAAATTCGATTTGAATGAACAAATGTATCAATATTTGTTTTAAATTTCTAATTTTTAGAAACATTCGCCCATCCCTACATAAGACCACATTGCCCCTCCTTATCAGAGGGCTTAATGATGGTATCGTCCCATGTTTGAATGTCTTTTGAAGCTCTTTTTTCTTGCATGCTCAGATTAGAGGTTGACTAATGATGTGGTAATTGCTCTATTTGTTGGCATACTATTTGATTAAAAACAGACGTTTTGTGTGACAAGCTGTTAGGGGTTATATACAGTATTTAGATTTGTTTCTTATGTTTTGTCTCCAATTATCCTCTCGGCTAGTTTCTGTTAGATTTTCTTGTAATAGTTCTTGTAGATCATTCAAGGCTGATTGATCAGCTATGGTCCAATCATCTCCTTATTCTTTTTTTGCATATCATTTTAAGTAGTAATTTCCTATTAAAGATGTGTACATCCTTTACTAGATCAAGTTTATTTAGATAGTTAGTGGGACAGAAACTAAGGCCTCTAGACAATATTTTAATGTGATCTGAATTTAAAGTAGACTGAGTGAGATTTTTTAACTTTTAAGTTCCCATCCAGATCTTGGAGAATGGGCTTGGTTGCCTCCTTCTGGACTCTCTGGATGGTGGTGCTTGATTTTTGCATTTGTTTTGCCTGGACTGGGGTGATTTAATGTTATTTGTGATGTTTGGGGGTGTATGTGTCTGTTGTACTAAAAAAAAGAGGAAGATGTTGAGGGGGTAGAGTTGTCCCTATTATCAATAGCCAGCATCTGTGATCTGGTATAGGTTCTGGGCATGGTGCTATTGTCAGAATTGGAACTATCCACTTATTGGTCAGATTCTGACACTTCAACTTCACTTTCATTGAATTGGATAATATTGTGTGGCTTGTTAACATAGGTGGTGCGATTAGTGTGTCTTTTTTGCCACCTATATACTCTTTTATTTAGGTAATCACCTTGATCTCTTTCATATTTTTGTTTTTTATTTTGTATTTAACCATTTTCCAATATGTGCAGTTCAACTTGATACTGTTTGTATAACTCATTAAACTTATCTAGATGTCCCAACGTTTTAAAGTTGTAATTTTATGTTTGTATTGATTCTCCTAAGACTGCTATTTCATCTTGATCTGCTTCTATCAAAATTTGTATCAATGTTAATGAGCATGTTGTAATATATGACACAGTAATGTTCTTTATTAAGGGACAAACATTGTTTATTAGCTCTATGCTCTGTTTCTGTAACTAACATAAGTTCGTATCATAGATGTACTTTGTGTGACATTTGTAGAATTGTTCTCTCCTTTCTTTTCAGATCTTCAGCAATGGGATTCACTTTTAGTGCAGGTGAGAATATGTTCCTGCACGATTATAGTTTATTCAATATCCTCCCACGGGTGAAAGGACAGTGCTGTGGCTTATATCTGTACCCATCAGAACAATTGATCTCATCTGACTTGTGTCACCAACTAGTCACAGGGCTAGATAGATAGATAGATAGATAGATAGCTAGATAGACGGACAGATGGACAGACAGATGGACAGACAGACATGTCAATGATAGAGAAATAGATAGCTAGATATAGATAGACAGCTAGGTAGACAGACACACATATTGATGATAGATACATATCGATGAGAGATAGATAGACATATTGATGATAGATAGCTAGAGAGATAGACAGCCATATTGATGATAGATAGATAGATAGACAGACAGACATATCAATGATAGACATATCGATGATAGATAGATTGATAGATAGACAGATATATTGATGATAGCTAGATAGACGGACAGATGGACAGACAGACATATCAATGATAGAGAAATAGATAGACCAACAGATAGATAGATAGATAGATAGATAGATAGATAGATAGATAGATAGACAGACAGACATATAGATGATAGATAGACAGACATATCAATGATAGATAAATAGACATATTGATGATAGATAGATAGATAGATCAATAGACAGACATATTGATGATAGATAGATAGACAGACACATCAATGATAGATAGATAGATAGATAGACAGATAGATAGACAGACAGACAGACATATTGATGATAGATAGATAGACAGATAGATAGACAGACAGATATATTGATGATAGATAGACAGACAGACATATCGATGATAGATAGATATATATACAGACAGACAGAAATATTGATGATGGAAAGACAGACATATTAATGATAGATAGATAGATAGATAGATAGATAGATAGACAGACATATCGATGATAGATAGATAGATATACAGACAGACAGAAATATCAATGATAGATGGAAAGACAGACAAATTAATGATAGATCGACAGACAGAGATATCGATAATAGATAGACAGAGAGACATATCGATCATAGATAGATAGACAGACAGACATATCAATGATAGATAGATAATTGCCAAAAGTGCCAGCTGCCTGAATGTGAAACCTACTGCCCTATTTACATCCCCAAAAGTCTATACAGGACAAAAGTAAAGGTTAGAAGGTAGGGATATCTAGCATAACAGAAGGTGCCCCACTCTACCCCCTGCACCCTGATAAGAAGCTATCATCATGTGCCGCTAAATGTCTGGTGCCACTGAATAAAATATGTACTGGCTCCTCTCAGCATGGGACATTAGATAAAAGTGAGATAGCTTCTCACCGACAACACAAATTATTCTAGTCCTTTGTCCTTTTTGCAGTTTCTCATAAGTGATGTCTGTATCCCAGTAAGTCAGATACATGTAGGTCTGCTGTGTATAACATGACACAGGCACTAGGTGTTCTGTCTGCTGTGTATTTAGTAAATATAGCCTAGGTTGGTATTACACCTGTTATCTGTCAGTGTCTAAAATCACTAAAACCTTCATAAATTTCTGAATCATTACATGAACATAATTAACTAAATCTCCCTCCATCCTCTCCAGCTTCACAAATTCCTGTTATCTAAGTAACTGATTCACTAAAGCTCCCTCCAGCCTCTACAGCTATACCATTTCCTAAGTTATTCAAGGTAACGGGTTCACTAAAGCTCCCTATAGCCTCTCAAGCTTTACCAGCCTCTCCAGCTTTACCATTTCCTATGTCATTCTATGTAACTGATTCACTAAAGCTCCCACCAGCCTTTCCAGCTTCCCCAGTTCCTATGTTATTCTATGTAACTGATTCACTAAAGCTCCCTCCAGCCTCTCCAGCTTCACCAGTTCCTATGTTATTCTATGTAACTGATTCACTAAAGCTCCCATCAGCCTCTCCAGCTTCACCAGCTCCGAATAACTGATTCACTAAACCTCCAGACTCTCCAGGTTTGTCAATTTCTATGTTATTCAGTATAACTGATTCAGTAAAGCTCACTCCAGCCTCTCTAGCTTCACCAGTTCCTATGTTATTCTATTTAACTGATTTACTAAAGCTCCCTCAAATCCCTCCAGCTTCACCAGTTCCTATGTAATTCTATGTAACTTATTCACTAAAGCTCACTCCAGCCTCTCCAGTGTCACCAGTTCCTATATTATTCTATGTAACTGATTCACTAAAGTTTCCTCCAGCCTCTCCAGCTTCACCAGTTCCTATGTTATTCTATGTAACTGATTCACTAAAGCTCACTCCAGCTTCTCCAGCGTCACCAGTTCCTATGTTATTCTATGTGTAACTGTGATAACTGTACCTTTTAGAGGCAAGAGTTTCCTCAATGCTTTGCATACAAAGAGAGAAGCGCTCTACCAGGAACGAACAACAGCTCAGTGGCTTGTTCTATGGCGATTTACCTCCCGGAAGCAGCCTCTTTTAGACCAGTGTGCTTTTCACAGAAGAAAACTTTCCTGAAATATATCAGTCTGATCCCGCCAAGTAAGGTCAGTCCAGCCCCGAAATACCAGGCAATTCTCCTCTGAACAAGGAACATGACAACCCCAGACGATCGTTTCGGCCTCCTATGGGCCTCGTCAGTGAGGTGCAGCCACATTCCTCTAAGCACACTGGGCAAGGGGTCCACGTCTGGTTTCCCCCATCACCCATAGGGAGACTTCCCCAGGGTTTCCTCAATGCTGCCTATAAAACTTTATTTTATCTAATTGTATCAGTACAATTAGAGGTGATGTGTTTACATTCTTGAGTCAACAGTTTACATTGGATATATGTACCGTTAAGTTTGCTACAATAAATCACCCATTGATATCTTCGGATTCCATTTTCCAATTTTCTTTTCAACTTACTAACAGTCTAAAAATAACTCTTAGACAACTTAAATATACTTTAACCAAAACAAAAGTACCATAAACTAAATACTTAGGATATTACCTAGTTTATCGCTGAGACAATGCGTCCAGTAGAACCTATCTCCCTGTCCCCTGAGATGCCTTTTGCCTCTGCCATCCTTCACATTTATAAGAAAACCCATTTTCCCCTTAAGTTCTCTTCTAAGACATATAGTCAGGATGAGAAGGGAGTCATTATATGTTTCTGTGTTTGTACAGGCAGTGCAATTATATACTCTTCCCACTTTATGATAAAACCTTTGACCCTGTTATTTACATCACCCTTTACGTCTGCCTGTTCTATCAATAGTTGTTGATATATTGACTTCTTAATGGCTATCAAAGTGGGAGATCTTACTGTGATCCATTGCGTTAATATCGCTTTTCTTGCCATCAGCAGAATGGTGTTAAATAGCTTAGAAAGTTTGTCTGCCCGTGTGTGTCTTTTATCAGTGTCACCGTCAGGTGCCATGTCAGGGTTTTCCTAGTTTTGCAAAGTTTATTGAGCCAATATTCTACCATCTTCCAAAATCTATTTATTTTGGGGCACCTCCACATTAGATGACACCGTGAAGGATTCTCCAGTGAACATTTCCTGCATTTATTATCTATAGAGGGGTCCCACTTAACTGCTACACCTGGTGTAATGTACCCTTGATGCAATAGCTTGTGTTGTGTTTCCCTAAGATTTGATAACATTCTCAAAGCTGTCAGCAATGTCTTCCTTAGTGAAAGCATTACCCCCTCCCTCTCCCATTGCTTTACTATTATAGTCAGTATCTTATCCGCTTGTGCTTCTAACATCATTTCATAGGTAAGAGAAATCGATCTACTTCCGTGTTTGAACAATGTTATTAACCTGTCCCAATGGGAGCCCTCCCAAATATTTGGGGCTGTTTTCAAGATGTCATTAACATAGTATCTGGCTTGTAGATATGTGTAGTGGTGCTGGTTAGTTAAGTTGTATTTGTCTTGTAGCTGCCTATAGGGGATAACTGTTTTCTGTAGATTGTCTAATAGTTGTCCTATAATTTTTAGACCCCTGGATTCCCATATCCGAAATGTATTTGTGCTAAGAATGAAGTATGAAGTAAGTAACTAAGTATGAAGCTCAAGTTGTCACATAGTGGAAGGTGTTTGTGTCCTACCCCCTTCTGACCCCACAGATGTGATACTTTTTTCCAAGCTAGTATTGGATCTCGGAACACTGCATTATTCTGTATTATGTTTGGCGCTTTCTTATTATCTATCAATGCTTTTCCAGTTCTGGTATTATAAAGTGACCCACTTCTGTGATCCAGTCTAAAGCTATCTTTGTTTAAGCATCCCAATTATACCATTGTACATTAGGCACCCTAAAACCTCCGCTACTAGTGGGCTGAGACATTTTCCCCATACCAATTCTGTGTTTTTTACTGCACCAAATGAAAGAGGAATATTGTGTAGCTTCTTAACATCTGTGTTGAAAATTAGTATCGACAGAGATTGTAGTACATAAAGTAGTTTTGGGAATAAAATCATCTTTAACAGGCCTACTCTAGCAGAGATGGAGACTGGAAGGTGCATCCAATTTTTAATTGCATTTTCTGAATTTTTAATAATAGGGGAAACATTCAACGCATATAATCTTGCTGGGTTTCCTGGTATACGTATGCCCAAGTAGGTAAAGGAGTCCTTCACTGTTTTAAATTCCCATCCCTCTACACAGGCGGACGTATCCTGTTTCAGCCACATTATTTCAGATTTATCTACATTAATCTTGAGTCCTGAGAAACTTCCAAACTGATGTATTAGTGCCATGACTTTGGGGATGTTTTTAGGGGGATCTCTTATAAATAAAAGCATGTTGTCAGCATAAAGTGATATCTTTGCATCCGTGTTCCCAATTTGTATTCCTTCAAGTTCTTCTCTAATCAGACATGCCAAGGGCTCTATGGCCAAATCAAATAATAAAGGGGACAATGGGCATCCCTGTCGAGTACCTCTTTCTAATGTAAAATTGTGGGACAGTTGGCCATTAACCATCACCTTCGCCCTAGGGTTAGTGTAAAGTTTGGATATAAGGATCAGAAATTCGTTCTGGAATCCAAATTGTTTCAAGTTATAGGCCAAATGTTGCCACTCCAGTCTATCAAATGCCTTCTCTGCATCTAGCGTGAGAAGGCAAGCATTCGCTACATCTTTTTTTTTTCTTACTTTTGTTCCCTATTCTTATAGTGGGTGAGTACTAGTAATGCTTTTCTAATGTTTGCAACTGATGACCTGTTCTTAATGAATCCTGACTGATCTTTGTGTATGATATATGGCATAATAATAGCGAGTCAATCAGCTAGTATCTTAGTCAAGATCGCAGTTTAATAAAGATATAGGGCGATAAGAATTAGGGAGTTCGGAAACCTTACCCTCCTTTGGTATAACACATATAGTGGCATCTGTAAAAATATCTGTGGGAGTGGCTGACGTTAGTAGATAAGATTACAATTAGCCAGTGTCGGGGCTAGGTCTGTTTGTAGTAATTTATAATACTCTATGGGTAACCGGTATGGTCCAGCCGCTTTCCCCGAGCTCATGTGTTTAATGGAAGACAAAACTTCCTTAGGTGTTATTGGAGTGTTTAAACTGTTTGCTTGATCAGAAGTCATCTTAGGCAGGGTCACTCTATCCCAAAAACTATGCTGCTGTGATTTGTCGGGTGTTTGGCTTTTGTAAAGAGAAATATAATAATTTTGAAGGCCATCTGCAATATCTTTATTATTAGTTTTCCTGTTCTTCTCTACCTTTAAAGCTGAAACATGTGATCTAGGACTATGCACTTAAGTAAGGTTTGCCAGTAATTTACCAGTCTTATTCCCAAAACAGTAGTATTTCCCTTGTACATTAACTCTGTGTGTATTATCAACCAGTGAGAGGAATGCATCTCTCTCTTTTTTCTTTGAGTAATAATCTATCCTGTTTTCGTGAGTGGGATTAGATAAGTATTATTATTATTATTCTTTATTTATAAAGCTCCAACAGATTCCGCAGCGCTGTCCATGGGTACAAAGATAAAAGTATAGTACAATACAATATAGAAGACACCAAAGTTTAACAAAACAAATACACTGGGAATTGAGGGCCCTGTTCCCGTGGGAACTTACAATCTAGATGGTAGGAGGGTGAGAAACAGGAGGTGGGGACTGCAAAGGTGAGAATGATGTTAGTGTGGAGTTAGATGGGGCAGCAGTTAGGCAGGTAGAATTCATTTTTTACTAATTTAGAAATAGGCTTCCATGAACAGAAAGGTCTTTAGGGAGCATTTAAAGGAGGAAAGGTTAGGGGAAAGTCTAACAGCTCTGGGAAGTGCATTCCAGATGGTTGGTGCTGTACGAGAGAAGTCCTGTAGCCTGGCATGGGAGGAGGTGATGGTAGAAGATGCAAGGAGCAGGTCATTGTTGGATCTTAGGGGGCGGGGTGGAGTATATTTCTTGATGAGTGAGGACAGGTAGGGGGGGGGCTACGTTGGTAAGGGCTTTGTAGGTCAGGATGAGAATTTTGAATTTAATTCTGCTGTGGATGGGTAGCCAGTGAAGGGACTCGCAGAGAGGTGCAGCAGATACAGAGCGTCGGGAGAGGTGGATTAGCCTAGCAGAGGCATTTAGGATGGATTGAAGAGGGGAGAGGTGGGAGAGAGGGAGGCCAGTTAGTAGGTTATTACAGTAGTAAATTCGGGAGATTACCAGGGAGTGGATTAGCTGTTTAGTAGTTTCAGCACTCAGAAATGGACGGATTTTGGAGATATTGCGTAGATGGTTGCGACAGGAGGAAGAGAGCAATTGGATGTGGGGAATGAAGGACAGATTGTAGTCAAGTGTAACTCCTAGGACACGGACTTGGGGTGATGGGGAGAAAGTGGTATCACCAACAGTGATTGAAAAGTTAGGAACCGGGGTAGAATTAGAGGGGGGGATTAGAAGTATTTGCTATATGCCAATAAAACTTGTTCCGCTAGAGCTTTTGAGGCTTGCTTCCTACATTTATAAAAATTAGCTGTGAATGAGGTGATCTCTCCCCTCATCACTGCTTTGGATGCATGCCAGTATAGGTCAGTGTCATCCCTACTGGGAGTGTTGAGAGTGGCATAATCATTCCATTTAGCTTGCAAACAGGCTTTAAACTCTGAATTATGGGCGAGGAAGCGGGGGAACCTCCATTGGGAGGCTCTAGGTTTCTCTGCTTGCATTTCTAAGTTAAGCCATATGGGTGCATGGTCTGAGATTACAATTTGAGGTATGCCTGTATCTAATACCTGCGCGTGAATTCTGGGTGTGATCAGGAAGAAGTAAATTTTGGATAGGGTGTTGTGTGTCTTAGAGACACACGTGTATTCCCTGTTATCCGGGTTGCGGACTCTCCAGACATCTATCAAATTTAGGGTGTTTCTAAAATCTTTGATTATATTGGAATCTGTGTCTGCTGATCTAGGTTTCTTTAGGGTCTTGTGTCGGTTTGCTGGGTCTTGTAATCTGACTAGGGGGATGTTCTGGGCCAGATTAAAATCCCCGTCAATTATTAGGGGACTATCCGTCATAGTGAGCAAGGTATTTTACAATTTTGACCAAAATCTTTTTTTGTTAGCAGTGGGCCCATATACATTGCATATATTATATACAATCTTGCAGATGGAAACTCTTAGCACAATAAAACTTACATTTTTATCTATTGTTTTTTCATGTATATTTATTGGTAGATTTTTATTAAATACTATTGCCACCCCCTTCTTACGCCTCGTATTCGGTGTGTATATTATATCTCCCATCCAACTTCTTTTAAGTTTAAAGGGACATAATACTCATATGCTAAATCACTTGAAACTGATGCAGTATAACTGTAAAAAGCTGACAGGAAAATATCACCTGAGCATCTCTATGTAAAAAAAGGAAGATATTTTACCTCACAATCTCCTCAGCTCAGCAGAGTAAGTTCTGTGTAAAAAGTTATACTCAACTGCTCCCAGCTGCAGGTAAAAAATTTAAAAAAAAATGAAGAAATGAACAGCAGCCAATCAGCATCAGCAGTGCTGAGTTCAAGAACTCTTACTGTGATCTCATGAGATTTGACTTAACTCTCATGAGATTTCATAGTAAGCTTCCTTTACCTGATTGGTGAAATAATATGAGAGTGCACGATGCTCATCCCTTCAGATGTCCCAGGACAGACACACTAAAATGCTGCTTAGAAATCCTTTACAATGGGAGGTGGCTACTGAGGAACTTTTGAGGTAAAATATCTTTCTTTTTTACATAGAGATGTTCAGGTGATATTTTCTAATCAGCTTTTTACAGCTATGCTGCATCACTTTCAAGTGTTTAAACATTTGGGTATTATGGCCCTTTAAGGCGCTCAGCCTCCGTAAGGTGGTTCTCCTGTAGGAGGGCTGTATCTGTGTGCATTCTATTCAATCTAGCAAGTATTATTGACCTTTTTGCGGGGGATGTGACCCCTCCCAGATTCCATGAGACAATCTTAATGTTAGCATTTAAAGACATTTAGGCCATATAAAGTGGATACCCAGCCAGACAACATTTATTTCCACGAGGAAGATCACCTCTAACATTGAATCTTTTGTTAAGCATATTGTACAGCACTCCAAACACACACTTTTACATACCCATAGAAGTCAAGATAATTTTTCGTTGAGCTGCTCAGCATGCCTGTTGCCCACACAATGTGGGACAATGACAGAAGTATGTGCCTATTGGGGTCGGGCAGTCCTTTTGACTAGGAAAAAATAACCATTATGAACACATATAAACTCACATAATCAATTAACATTAAACCTATCCATAAGCAGTTGATAGAAGTGTAGACAGTTCTGAGACTCCGATTTCTTTTAATTTATGGAAACAATTAACCAACCTGCAACATAAAAACTGTTAAATAACCTGCAGGAACAACCCTGCCGTTTCAACTCTATTTTAGCTGCCATTTCAGCTAGGTCAACTCAAACACCTGGAAACTCTCCTCCAACCCAGAAGGAGTTGAACAGATCTGAGTCTGGCTGGCGTACTTGGGATTGTTCTTTAGCAAGAAAATGCTGACGTTCTTTAGGAGAAGTAAATTATTTGGGACCTGCAAGGGTCTGCAGTCGAAGTTTTGCCGGGTACATGAGGTTTACTCTTCGTCCTTCCCCGTGTAGTCTGGAGCAGTAGGTGGGCGAACTGTTTTCTTCTACGAGTGACCTCAGCAGAAAAGTCCTGAAAGATTAGCAAATTTTTTATCCTGGTATTTCTGCTCTGTAATCCCTCTGTAAGCTTGGAGTATGGCTATTTTGGCTTGATAGTTTAGAAGCTTGAATATTACTTGCCGTGGGCCTATGCGGTCAGCTATAGTGGTTTCAGATCCTATGCGGTGGACTCTTTCCACCACAATCAGTAGCATTCCCAGCGGAATGTTTAGTAACTTCGGCAATTGATGTTGAACAAAGTCCATTAGATCTTTATTTAAAGCTGATTCCAGTGGCCCAACTATCCTGAGGTTATTCCGTCTTAACCTGTTCTCAAGATCCTCAACTCTGTCTTTTATTATTTTTAGCTGCCTATCCACACTTGAGACCGTGTTTTGAGTGTCATTCTGCCGGTGTTCAAGGTCAGAGATTCTTTGTTCCGCTAGACTAATGCGGGCGGAAAATTGTTTTACATCTGAAGCAAGTGAATCCATCCCTGACTGGAGCTGCTCAATCTTGGGAAGAAACAGGGCTGACATTTGTTGAACTATTGGGTGAGTGGAGTCATGAGTTGGATCTTCCAAGATTGTTGGAGATTGTGTGACATTATGCACTTCTGCTGCATGTTTAGTTCTCCTCTCTGCTTGCTTTGATTTTGCCGCCATGGTGGTTCTGCAGCTCTTCTGGGATCTTATGAAATAGCTGTCCACTCTCATAAGTTTCAGTGGCAATTCTGCAATAGCTGTGTAGGAGGGGGGCTCAGACCAAACCTTCTCCCTGACCAAAGTTCCCCCTGTGGTGACTATGCCCTCGCTCTCTCAGGTAGTTAGAGTGTTTAAAGTAAATGCTGAGGCTCCTGCCGTGCCAATTTGTGCCCAATGCTGCCTATTTAATGGTTCACCTGCTGCATCTCATTGATTGATTATTTCAGTTACCTAGTACTCTGTGCAGGACTCCAGCACCGTCAAGCCGTGTATCTTGTGTGTCTACAGTAAGGTGTGTCCTTACCTAAGTGTTCCAGAAGCCTCTTCCCTTCTCTAGCAAGTTGCTGTTCCTGCATCTCCTTAACATTGCAAAGTTTTAAAGTCTTATGGGGCAAAGCTTTCATATCGCTAATCTGGAATGCTTCAGTTTCTTTTCGGGGGTTCTTGAGGGTGTTGCCTCTCACTCTGCATTCTCTAGTCTCTCAATCAGACTCTCAGCGTCTATCTGGTATATGCAGAGGTCAGCCTACAGTTTCCACAAACAGATCCGGAGCTTGTACTGCCATTGCAGTATTCCTCAAGTAAGCTAATCCCCTCTCTTACTAATTCTCACGGTTCACCGTTTCAGCACACTACAGGTTTATAACAGCTGCCATACCAGTAATAGTGTGACTGAGTAAGAACCGGTAAACATTCCAAAATTATCCGTTGTTATATATTTTCATGAAAAGAAATTGAGCTATTTGGAGGTTAACACTATACAACCTAAAGTTACTAAATATTCTATACCTGAAGTCAGCAGTTGAGGTCTACATTAATCTATCTCCAAGGCTAACATTGTTAAAGAAACAAAAGGGGTTACAAAATAATCAAGCCAGGTGGATCCAGCTGAAATCCTCACACATGTAACTAACCTCACACAAAAGGTTTAAGAGAATTACACACTGAAAATGCTAACCTCAGAAACCTTATTAACCCTTTGAGTTCTAATGATGGCTCTGAGCCGTCACAGGGTTTCTCACTCTGGTGCTAATGACGGCTCAGAGCCATCATGAGCACTCTCCCACCTTGAGGGAGATCTGGGTGGGATTAAAGAAACATGTGCAGCTAAGGCACCTATCCCAGAGCCTGTTCATGAACCACATGTATCCTATTTTTTTAGGGAATTTAAAAACATTTGTACCTTAATGTTCACCCTTAACCCCAAAACCTATAGTACAGAAAAAGTCAAAGTATTGACTGTACTCTCTTATTTGAGGGGTCAATCCAGGGCCTCGGCGGATGCCCTGTATGAGGATAATGACCCCATTCTTGCTACAACTGATGTATTTTTTAAGGCTATGTCATCCCTTTATGAAGTAGATACAAAATGAAGAACTAGGGGGCGCTAAAAAAGCTAAAATGTAACTGTATTGGATAGATAAATGCTATAATAAGATGATTGTATCACTAATATTTTGGCAGACGCAGAAAATTAACCGCAAATGCCAAAAATATATAAATCTAAGGTGAATATAGCTATTAATATATATCAGAGGTGCTGGATATAATTAGCCAAAGGATAAATTAGCCAAAGGATAAATACCATATAATATTAACAAATTATATAAAACAAGAATGTAATACAGTATAAATTATATAAGTAAAACAAATATAAGGTCGACCTTAAATTGGGCAATACATAATAAAAACACAAAAACACAAATACAATAATTGAATAGGAAAAATTCCAAGTTGAAAAGACAATCGGCTAGATTACGAGTCTTGCGTTAGGCTTAAAAAGCAGCGTTGGCCGGTCCCAACGTTGCTTTTTAACGCCCGCTGGTATTACGAGCCTTGCAGATACAGGTGTACTGCTCACTTTTTTGGCCAGACTCGGAAATACCACAAATCCACTTACGTCAATTGCGTATCCTATTTTTTCAATGGGACTTGCATAGCGCCGGTAATACGAGTCTGACAAAAAGTGAGTGGTAGACCCTCTCCTGCCTGGTACCACATTTAAAAGTCCCCCCCCACATCGCAAACACTTAAAAAAAAGTTTAACCCCTAATCTGCCGAACCAGACATTGCCGCCACTATAATAAATATATTAAACCATAAACCGCCGCACTCCCGCCTCGCAAACACTAGTTAAATTTTATTAACCTCTAATCTTCCGTCCCTAACATCACCAACACCTACCTACATTTATTAACCCCTAATCTGCCGCCCCCAACGTCACCGCCACTATATTAAAGTTATTAACCCCTAAATCTAAGTCTAACCCTAACCCTAACCCCCCCTAACTTAAATATAATTTAAATAAATATAAATAAAATAACTATCATTAACTAAATTATTCCTATTTAAAACTAAATACTTACCTATAAAATAAACTATAAGCTAGCTACAATATAACTAATAGTTACATTGTAGCTAGCTTAGGGTTTATTTTTATTTTACAGGCAAGTTTGTATTTATTTTAACTAGGTAGAATAGTTATTAAATAGTTATTAACTATTTAATAACTACCTAGTTAAAATAAAGACAAATTTACCTGTAAAATAAAACCTAACCTAAATTACACTAACACCTAACACTACCACTATAATTAAATTAATTCCCTAAATTAAATTAAATTATCTAAAGTACAAAAACAAACAAACACTAAATTACAGAAAATAATAAAAAAAAATATAAGATTTTTAAACTAATTACACCTAATCTAATCCCCCTAACAAAATAAAAAATCCCCCCAAAATAAAAAAAAGCCCTATCCTACACTAAATTACAAAGAGCCCTTAAAAGGGCCTTTTGTGGGGCATTGCCCCAAAGTAATCAGCTCTTTTACCTGTAAAAAAAAATATAGATCCCCCCCGACATTAAAACCCACCACCCACACAACCAACCTGATTGGAGCAGCCAATAGAATGCCAGCTCAATCCTATTGGCTGATTGCATCAGCCAATAGGATTTTTTCTACCTTAATTCCGATTGGCTGATAGAATTCTATCAGCCAATCGGAATTTAAGGGACGCTATCTTGGATGACGTCACTTAAATGTACCATCATTTAGTAAGAAGACTTCGGATGAAGAGGATGCTCCGAGTTGGATGTCTTGAAGATGGACCCGTTCCGCTCCGGATGGATTTCACCCGTCTCTGTGCGAGTCATTGATGGTAACCAATTACCAACAGGTCCAATTACTTATCAAACCAAACCACTAACAGTTATGACATATTCTGGCCATAGGGAAAGTTTAGTGCTTGATGTTTTACCCTCACCTATTTTTCCCATTATCTTAGGTTTAAATTTGTTGAAACAGCATCAACCTACAATAGATTGGAAGAATTCAATTATATCTTTGCACTCCGAATATTGCAAGATTGCATGTTGCTCCACTACCCTATTTTTTTCCTCTGAGCTAAAAATTCCACGAGAATATCTAGAATTTTGTGATATTTTCGATAAGAAGGAAGCAGAAAATCTCCCTCCCCACCGCTCTTATGATTGTCCTATTGAACTACTACCAGGGTTAACAATTCCGTTTGGACATATATATCCGCTGTTACAGCCTGAGCTTCAACATCTAAAGTCATACATTGATGGCAATTTAAAGAAAGGCTTCATAAGACCTTCCACCTCTCCATTTGGAGCCGGTATATTCTTTGTCAGAAATAAAGACAACACACTCCGTCCTATCATAGACTATAGAGAATTGAACAAGAGGACAATTAAAAACAGATATCCTCTGCCTCTAATTTCGGAACGGGTAGAAAGGTTGCAGGGAGCTAAGATTTTCACGTAATTGGATCTGAGGGGAACATACAACCTCATCTGAATAAGACAAGGAGATAATTGGCTAACAGCATTTAGAACAAGATATGGCCTGTTCGAATAAATGGTAATGCTATTTGGGTTGTGTAATGCCCCTGCAACCTTTCAAAATGTTATAAATGACATCTTCAGAGATCTATTAGATATCTTCATAGTCATTTACTTGGATGACATTCTAATTTATTCCGAGAATCTTCAACAACACATACTACATGCTAGAACAGTACTCACTAGACTCAGAAAGCACAACATGTACGCAAAAGCAGAGAAATGTATTTTCCACTCTATTGACATTTCTTACCTTGGTTACCAAATAACACCCACAGGTATCAATATGAAAGATAACAAAATTAACACCATCCTGCAATGGCCTACTCCATCCACCAAAAAAGAAGTTCAGCAATTCATGTGATTTGCTAACTTCTACCGAAAATTTATTTCTAGACCACTTACAAATTTGACTAAACTTAACAAACCTTTCCACTGGACTTGTATCACACAGCAAGCATTTGATTACTTAAAGGAAAGGTTAACAACAGCTCCTATTCTCCAATTCCCAGATCCCACCTTACAATACATACTGGAGGTGGACGCGTCCAATCATGCCATTGGAGCCGTATTATCCCAGAGAAGATCCTTATAGCATCTCATTCATCCAGTAGCGTTTTTCTCCAGAATGTTGAATAAAGCTGAATGCAACTATCCAGTAGGAGTAAAAGAGTTATTGGCCATCAAACTCTCGTTAGAATATTTTCGACACCTGCTTGAAGGTACAACTCTTCCAATCCAAATCTATACTGATCATAAGAATTTACAATATTTGCAAACTAATAGAACGCTTTCGGCACGTCAAGTACGGTGGAATTTATATTTTTTCCATTTTAATTATTTGATCTCTTATAGTCCAGGGAAATCTAATGGTAAGGCAGATGCTCTCACCAGAATCGAAGGTAAACCTATTCCAGAATCAAAACCCAGTACAATCATACCCGTCGATCGCATTATTGCTACACTGACCAACCTAACTGAATTAGTCAAATGAAACCAAAGTACAGATCCTACCTTACCAGTACCAGAACTCACTTTGGAAAAGGATGGCGTATACTACCACAATTGTAAATTGTACGTACCCAATTCATTGCCTACTGACCTTTTGCAAACTGTATATGAATCTCCCTTAGCTGGTCATCCAGGCTCACAAAAGACACTTGAATTGCTCAAGAGATTTTTCTGGTGGCCTAACATGACCAAAGATTGTAACCTATATGTGCAGTACTGTCATACCTGTGTCACTTCCAAAATTGATAGGGGACATCCTTTCGGACTACTCATGCCACTACAAGTCCCAAATAGACCATGGAAGGATGTAGCTATGGACTTCATAGTGGAACTACCAAGATCAGAAAAAAACAACACCATATTAGTTGCCGTTGACCTTTTTAGCAAAATGTTACACTTCATTCCCTACCATCATCTAATAACAACAAGTGAAACAGCAAGATTATTCATCGATAATGTGATCAAATTACATGGATTCCCTTCCAGTATCACTTCTGACCGAGGTACACAATTTACCTCAAAATTTTGGAGAGAACTATTTAAAACCTTACAGATGCAACGCCTCATCACCTTATACCACAGACCAACGGACAGACAGAAAGAGTAAAGCAGTGGCTGGAACAGTATATTCGATGCTATACCAACTTACAACAAGATAACTGGATGACCTTTCTGTCTTTGTCAGAGTTCGCATATAACAACTCCACTCCTTCTTCTAAGTACTCCCCTTTATTTGCAAATTATGGATTCAATCCAACCTATCATTTCTTCCTACACCTAGAATCATCATTTCCTGCAGTAAATGATCACATGAACACCATGTCAGAAATCTTCATTGTCCTTCAGGATAACATCCAAATGGCCAAGTCTAAACAAAAGAAATGTTATGATTTAAGGAGACATCCAGCACCTGCTTATGGAATTGGTGATTTGGTATGGCTCTCCACCAAACACCTCAAATTGCACTTCCCTAGTCATAAATTCAGCAGCCTCTTCCATGGACCTTTTAAAATACTTAAAGTGGTTAACCCTAACACAGTGACTCTTGACCTCCCATCCTCTTATAAAGTTCACCCGACCTTCCATGTTTCCCTCTTAAAACCTTACCAATGCACTCGTGACCCACCTTTCACAAGTAAACAACCATCGCCTGTTATTACTACTGAGGATGAATTTGAGGTGGACACTATCCTTGACTCCCGTTGGTTTAAAGGGGTTTTTCAGTATCTTGTTCACTGGAAGGGTTACGACTCAGAGCATGATTCCTGGAAACCTTCAACGAATATATCAGCACCTCGACTAGTTTTGCTTTTCCACCGCAGACATCCTGATTGACTTTGACCTTGATCCGCGGAGCGGATCCTTGGGAGGGGGATTATGTGATAACTGTACCTTTTAGAGGCAGGAGTTTCCTCAATGCTGCCTATTTAAGAACAATATATGGCCTGTTTGAATATACGGTAATGCCATTTGGGTTGTGTAATGCCCCTGCAACCTTTCAAAATTTTATAAATGACATCTTCAGACCTGCTGCATCTCATTGCTTGATTATTTCAGTTACCTAGTACTCTGTGCAGGACTCCAGCACCGTCAAGCCGTGTATCTTGTGTGTCTACAGTAAGGTGTGTCCTTACCTAAGTGTTCCAGAAGCCTCTTCCCTTCTCTAGCAAGTTGCTGTTCCTGCATCTCCTTAACATTGCAAAGTTTTAAAGTCTTACGGGGCACAACTTTAATATCGCTATTCTGGACTGCTTCAATTTCTTTATGGAGTTCCTGGGGGCGTTGCGTCTCACTCTGCATTCTCTAGTCTCTCAATCAGACTCTCAGCGTCTATCTGGCGTATGCAGAGGTCAGCCTACAGCTTCCACAAACAGATCCGGAGCTTGTACTGCCGTTGCAGTATTCCTCAAGTAAACTAATCCCCTCACTTACTAAATCTCCCGGTCCACCGTTTCAGCACACTACAGGTTTATAACAGCTGCCATACCAGTAATAGTGTGACTGAGTAAGAACCGGTAACCATTCCAAAATTATCCGTTGTTATATATTTTCATGAAAAGAAACTGAGCTATTTTGAAGTTAACACTATACAACCTAAAGTTACTAAATATTCTATACCTGAAGTCAGCAGTTGAGATCTACATTAATCTATCTCCAAGCCTAACATTGTTAAAGAAACTAACTGATTCACTAAAGCTCCCTCCAGCCTCTCCAGCTTTACCAGTTTCTGTATTATTCTATGTAACTGATTCACTAAAGCTCCCTCCAGCCTCTCCAGCTTCACCAGTTCCTATGTTATTCTATGTAACTGATTTACTAAAACTCCCTCCAGTCCCTCCAGCTTCACCAGTTCCTATGTTATTCTATGTAACTGATTCACTAAAGCTCCCTCCAGTCTCACCAGTTCCTATGTTATTCTATGTAACTGATTCACTAAAGCTCTCTCCAGCCTCTCCAGCTTCACCAGTTCCTATGTTATTCTATGTAACTGATTCACTAAAGCTCTCTCCAGCCTCTCCAGCTTCACCAGTTCCTATGTTATTCTATGTAACTGATTCATTAAAGCTCTCTCCAGCCTCTCCAGCTTCACCAGTTCCTATGTTATTCTATGTAACTGATTCATTAAAGCTCTCTCCAGCCTCTCCAGCTTCACTAGTTCCTATGTTATTCTATGTAACTGATTCACTAAAGCTCCCTCCAGTCTCTCCAGCTTCACCAGTTCCTATTTTATTCTATGTAACTGATTCACTAAAGCTCCCTCCAGCCTCTCCAGCTTCACCAGTTCCTATGTTATTTTATGTAACTGATTCACTAAAGGTCCCTCCAGTCTCTCCAACTTCACCAGTTCCTATGTTATTCTATGTAACTGATTCACTAAAGCTCTCTCCAGCCTCTCCAGCTTCACCAGTTCCTATGTTATTCTATGTAACTGATTCACTGAAGCTCCCTCCAACCTCTCCTGCTTCACCACTTCCTATGTTATTCTATGTAACTGATTCACTAAAGATCCGTCCAACCTCTCCAGCTTCACCAGTTCCTATGTTATTCTATGTAACTGATTCACTAAAGCTCCCTCCAGTCTCTCCAGCTTCACCAGTTCCTATGTTATTCTATGTAACTGATTCACTAAAGCTCTCTCCAGCCTCTCCAGCTTCACCAGTTCCTATGTTATGCTATGTAACTGATTCACTAAAGCTCTCTCCAGCCTCTCGAGCTTCACCAGTTCCTTTGTTATTCTATGTAACTGATTCACTAAAACTCCCTCCAGCCTCTCCAGCTTCACCAGTTCCTATGTTATGCTATGTAACTGATTTACTAAAGCTCCCTCCAGCCTCTCCAGCTTCACCAGTTCCTATGTTATTCTATGTAACTGATTCACTAAATCTCTCGCCAGCCTCTCGAGCTTCACCAGTTCCTTTGTTATTCTATGTAACTGATTCACTAAAGCTCCCTCCAGCCTCTCCAGCTTCACCAGTTCCTATGTTATTCTATGTAACTAATTCACTAAAGATCCGTCCAACCTCTCCAGCTTCACCAGTTCATTTGTTATGCTATGTAACTGATTCACTAAAGCTCTCTCCAGCCTCTCGAGCTTCACCAGTTCCTTTGTTATTCTATGTAACTGATTCACTAAAGCTCCCTCCAGCCTCTCCAGCTTCACCAGTTCCTATGTTATTCTATGTAACTGATTTACTAAAGCTCCCTCCAGCCTCTCCAGCTTCACCAGTTCCTATGTTATTCTATTTAACTGATTCACTAAAGCTCTCTCCAGCCTCTCCAGCTTCACCAGTTCCTATGTTATTCTATGTAACTAATTCACTAAAGCTCCCTCCAGCCTCTCCAGCTTCACCAGTTCCTATATTATTCTATCTAACTGATTCACTAAAGCTCCCTCCAGCTTCACCAGTTCCTATGTTATTCTATGTCACTGATTCACTAAAGCTCTCTCCAGCCTCTCGAGCTTCACCAGTTCCTTTGTTATTCTATGTAACTGATTCACTAAAGCTCCCTCCAGCCTCTCCAGCTTCACCAGTTCCTATGTTATTCTATGTAACTGATTCACTAAAGCTCCCTCCAGTCTCTCCAGCTTCACCAGTTCCTATGTTATTCTATGTAACTGATTCATTAAAGCTCTCTCCAGCCTCTCCAGCTTCACAAGTTCCTATGTTATTCTATGCAACTGATTCACTAAAGATCCATCAAGCCTCTCCAGCTTCACCAGTTCCTATGTTATTCTATGTAACTGATTCACTAAAGCTCCCTCCAGTCTCTCCAGCTTCACCAGTTCCTATGTTATTCTATGTAACTGATTCACTAAAGCTCCCTCCAGCCTCTCCAGCTTCACCAGTTCCTATGTTATTCTATGTAACTGATTCACTAAAGGTCCCTCCAGTCTCTCCAACTTCACCAGTTCCTATGTTATTCTATGTAACTGATTCACTAAAGCTCCCTCCAGCCTCTCCAGCTTCACCAGTTCCTATGTTATTCTATGTAACTGATTCACTAAAGGTCCCTCCAGTCTCTCCAACTTCACCAGTTCCTTTGTTATTCTATGTAACTGATTCACTAAAGCTCCCTCCAGCCTCTCCAGCTTCACCAGTTCCTATGTTATTCTATGTAACTGATTCACTAAAGCTCCCTCCAGTCTCTCCAGCTTCACCAGTTCCTATGTTATTCTATGTAACTGATTCATTAAAGCTCTCTCCAGCCTCTCCAGCTTCACAAGTTCCTATGTTATTCTATGCAACTGATTCACTAAAGATCCATCAAGCCTCTCCAGCTTCACCAGTTCCTATGTTATTCTATGTAACTGATTCACTAAAGCTCCCTCCAGTCTCTCCAGCTTCACCAGTTCCTATGTTATTCTATGTAACTGATTCACTAAAGCTCCCTCCAGCCTCTCCAGCTTCACCAGTTCCTATGTTATTCTATGTAACTGATTCACTAAAGGTCCCTCCAGTCTCTCCAACTTCACCAGTTCCTATGTTATTCTATGTAACTGATTCACTAAAGCTCTCTCCAGCCTCTCCAGCTTCACCAGTTCCTATGTTATTCTATGTAACTGATTCACTGAAGCTCCCTCCAACCTCTCCTGCTTCACCACTTCCTATGTTATTCTATGTAACTGATTCACTAAAGATCCGTCCAACCTCTCCAGCTTCACCAGTTCCTATGTTATTCTATGTAACTGATTCACTAAAGCTCCCTCCAGTCTCTCCAGCTTCACCAGTTCCTATGTTATTCTATGTGACTGATTCACTAAAGCTCCCTCCAGCCTCTGCAGCCTCACCAGTTCCTATGTTATTCTATGTAACTGATTCACTAAAGCTCTCTCCAGCCTCTCCAGCTTCACCAGTTCCTATGTTATGCTATGTAACTGATTCACTAAAGCTCTCTCCAGCCTCTCGAGCTTCACCAGTTCCTTTGTTATTCTATGTAACTGATTCACTAAAGCTCCCTCCAGCCTCTCCAGCTTCACCAGTTCCTATGTTATTCTATGTAACTGATTCACTAAAGCTCTCGCCAGCCTCTCGAGCTTCACCAGTTCCTTTGTTATTCTATGTAACTGATTCACTAAAGCTCCCTCCAGCCTCTCCAGCTTCACCAGTTCCTATGTTATTCTATGTAACTGATTCACTAAAGCTCCCTCCAGCCTCTCCAGCTTCACCAGTTCCTATGTTATTCTATGTAACTGATTCACTAAAGCTCCCTCCAGCCTCTCCAGCTTCACCAGTTCCTATGTTATTCTATGTAACTGATTCACTAAAGCTCCCTCCAGCCTCTCCAGCTTCACCAGTTCCTATGTTATTCTATGTCACTGATTCACTAAAGCTCTCTCCAGCCTCTCGAGCTTCACCAGTTCCTATGTTATTCTATGTAACTAATTCACTAAAGATCCGTCCAACCTCTCCAGCTTCACCAGTTCATTTGTTATGCTATGTAACTGATTCACTAAAGCTCTCTCCAGCCTCTCGAGCTTCACCAGTTCCTTTGTTATTCTATGTAACTGATTCACTAAAGCTCCCTCCAGCCTCTCCAGCTTCACCAGTTCCTATGTTATTCTATGTAACTGATTTACTAAAGCTCCCTCCAGCCTCTCCAGCTTCACCAGTTCCTATGTTATTCTATTTAACTGATTCACTAAAGCTCTCTCCAGCCTCTCCAGCTTCACCAGTTCCTATGTTATTCTATGTAACTAATTCACTAAAGCTCCCTCCAGCCTCTCCAGCTTCACCAGTTCCTATATTATTCTATCTAACTGATTCACTAAAGCTCCCTCCAGCCTCTCCAGCTTCACCAGTTCCTATGTTATTCTATGTCACTGATTCACTAAAGCTCTCTCCAGCCTCTCGAGCTTCACCAGTTCCTTTGTTATTCTATGTAACTGATTCACTAAAGCTCCCTCCAGCCTCTCCAGCTTCACCAGTTCCTATGTTATTCTATGTAACTGATTCACTAAAGCTCCCTCCAGCCTCTCCAGCTTCACCAGTTCCTATGTTATTCTATGTAACTGATTCACTGAAGCTCCCTCCAACCTCTCCTGCTTCACCACTTCCTATGTTATTCTATGTAACTGATTCACTAAAGATCCGTCCAACCTCTCCAGCTTCACCAGTTCCTATGTTATTCTATGTAACTGATTCACTAAAGCTCCCTCCAGTCTCTCCAGCTTCACCAGTTCCTATGTTATTCTATGTGACTGATTCACTAAAGCTCCCTCCAGCCTCTGCAGCCTCACCAGTTCCTATGTTATTCTATGTAACTGATTCACTAAAGCTCTCTCCAGCCTCTCCAGCTTCACCAGTTCCTATGTTATGCTATGTAACTGATTCACTAAAGCTCTCTCCAGCCTCTCGAGCTTCACCAGTTCCTTTGTTATTCTATGTAACTGATTCACTAAAGCTCCCTCCAGCCTCTCCAGCTTCACCAGTTCCTATGTTATGCTATGTAACTGATTTACTAAAGCTCCCTCCAGCCTCTCCAGCTTCACCAGTTCCTATGTTATTCTATGTAACTGATTCACTAAAGCTCTCGCCAGCCTCTCGAGCTTCACCAGTTCCTTTGTTATTCTATGTAACTGATTCACTAAAGCTCCCTCCAGCCTCTCCAGCTTCACCAGTTCCTATGTTATTCTATGTAACTGATTCACTAAAGCTCCCTCCAGCCTCTCCAGCTTCACCAGTTCCTATGTTATTCTATGTAACTGATTCACTAAAGCTCCCTCCAGCCTCTCCAGCTTCACCAGTTCCTATGTTATTCTATGTAACTGATTCACTAAAGCTCCCTCCAGCCTCTCCAGCTTCACCAGTTCCTATGTTATTCTATGTCACTGATTCACTAAAGCTCTCTCCAGCCTCTCGAGCTTCACCAGTTCCTATGTTATTCTATGTAACTAATTCACTAAAGATCCGTCCAACCTCTCCAGCTTCACCAGTTCATTTGTTATGCTATGTAACTGATTCACTAAAGCTCTCTCCAGCCTCTCGAGCTTCACCAGTTCCTTTGTTATTCTATGTAACTGATTCACTAAAGCTCCCTCCAGCCTCTACAGCTTCACCAGTTCCTATGTTATTCTATGTAACTGATTTACTAAAGCTCCCTCCAGCCTCTCCAGCTTCACCAGTTCCTATGTTATTCTATTTAACTGATTCACTAAAGCTCTCTCCAGCCTCTCCAGCTTCACCAGTTCCTATGTTATTCTATGTAACTAATTCACTAAAGCTCCCTCCAGCCTCTCCAGCTTCACCAGTTCCTATATTATTCTATCTAACTGATTCACTAAAGCTCCCTCCAGCCTCTCCAGCTTCACCAGTTCCTATGTTATTCTATGTCACTGATTCACTAAAGCTCTCTCCAGTCTCTCGAGCTTCACCAGTTCCTTTGTTATTCTATGTAACTGATTTACTAAAGCTCCCTCCAGCCTCTCCAGCTTCACCAGTTCCTATGTTATTCTATGTAACTGATTCACTAAAGCTCCCTCCAGCCTCTCCAGCTTCACCAGTTCCTATGTTATTCTATGTAACTGATTCACTAAAGCTCCCTCCAGCCTCTCCAGCTTCACCAGTTCCTATGTTATTCTATGTAACTGATTCACTAAAGCTCCCTCCAACCTCTCCAGCTTCACCAGTTCATTTGTTATGCTATGTAACTGATTCACTAAAGCTCTCTCCAGCCTCTCGAGCTTCACCAGTTCCTTTGTTATTCTATGTAACTGATTCACTAAAGCTCCCTCCAGCCTCTCCAGCTTCACCAGTTCCTATGTTATTCTATGTAACTGATTTACTAAAGCTCCCTCCAGCCTCTCCAGCTTCACCAGTTCCTATGTTATTCTATTTAACTGATTCACTAAAGCTCTCTCCAGCCTCTCCAGCTTCACCAGTTCCTATGTTATTCTATGTAACTAATTCACTAAAGCTCCCTCCAGCCTCTCCAGCTTCACCAGTTCCTATATTATTCTATCTAACTGATTCACTAAAGCTCCCTCCAGCCTCTCCAGCTTCACCAGTTCCTATGTTATTCTATGTCACTGATTCACTAAAGCTCTCTCCAGCCTCTCAAGCTTCACCAGTTCCTTTGTTATTCTATGTAACTGATTCACTAAAGCTCCCTCCAGCCTCTCCAGCTTCACCAGTTCCTATGTTATTCTATGTAACTGATTCACTAAAGCTCCCTCCAGCCTCTCCAGCTTCACCAGTTCCTATGTTATTCTATGTAACTGATTCACTAAAGCTCTCTCCAGCCTCTCGAGCTTCACCAGTTCCTTTGTTATTCTATGTTACTGATTCACTAAAGGTCCCTGGCCTCCAGCCTCTGCAGCTTTACCAGCCTGACCAGCTTCACCAGTTCCTATGTTATCCTAAGATTTTGTGAGACTGGAGAAGCTGAGATTTTGCCCAGTGTTTGCTATAGTGCAAGAGATAAACATATAATACTTATCTATCTGTGTCACAATGCCACACAGTATTTTAACACTCCGTGGTGTCAGAAGTTTCTCATGCTTTGGGCATGATGCCAAGAAATCATCAGACTCAGGATGCCTCAGGGCAGAGCACTTTAATAAAATGAGAATATGTCACGTTGAGCCTGAGGTCAAAAAAGTTTTACAAAAATTAGGTCTCTAATAAGAGCATAAGTCTCACAATCTATGCAGCAGCCAGCCAGCAGGGGTCACTATACAACCTCTGTCTGCGACTCCTGCCACAAATACAAACAAAAAAGAGCTCATTATGTATTTATTACTTATAGGAATTCATTTCATAAGAATAATTCGAGATTTCAAACACGAGTCCCACAGTCAGCATCTGTAGCTAATTATTGTGCTAAGGTTTTCACCTGGAATAAAATCTAATACTGAATATAACACATTCACCTAGATTACAAGTTTTGCGCTAAACAGGGTGCGCCAAAAATTGCGTTATTGCACTCTCCATAGCGCTGCCATTACGAGTAACTGAAAAACCTCCTTGTGCTGTGGGTTATGGCACATTAAGCTTCATACCGCACAAAAGCCAAGGGCTGAGTTTACGTGCTCGTGCACGCTTTCCCCCATAGACATCAATGAAAAAAACTAACACCTGCAATCGCAGAATGGAGATGGCCGTAACGCAACCCTATTGATGTCTATGGGGAAAAGAAAGTTACATTTAAACCTAACGCCCTAACATAAACCCCTAGTCTAAATACCTCTAATCCACCGCTCCCCGACATTGCCAACACTAAATAAAGTTATTAACCCCTAATCTGCCGCTCCCTGACATCGCTGACACTAATAAAATATATTTACCCCTAATCCGCCGCCCCCGACATCTCCGACACTAATAAAAGTTATTAACCCCTATTCCACCGCTTCCTGACATTGCCGACACTAATAAAAGTTATTAACCCCTATTCCGCCGCTTCCCGACATCGCCGACACTAATAAAAGTTATTAACCCCTATTCCGCCGCTTCCTGACATTGCCGGCACTAATAAAAGTTATTAACCCCTATTCCGCCGCTTCCCGACATTGCCGACACTAATAAAAGTTATTAACCCCTATTCCGCCGCCCCCTGACATCGTCGACACCTAAATAAACCTGCCCCCCCACATCGCCAACACTATAATAAAGTATTAACCCATAAACCTTCAGCCCCCCACATCATAACTACTAAACTTAACCTTTTAACCCCTAAACCTCTGCCCCCCCCCACATCGCAAAACACTAAATTAAACTATTAACCCCTAAACCTAACACCCCCTTAACTTTAAATTTAAATTACAATATAACTCTATTTAAATAAATAAAAACTTACCTGTGAAATAAAAAGAACTAAGTTTGGACTATAAATTAACCTAACATAACTATTCTAATCAAATAAAAATCTACCAATTAAAAACCTAAATTACAAATTTAAAAAAACCTAACACTACGAAAAAAAACAAAAATAATCTAACATTACAAAAAATAATAATCACTAAATTATGAAAAATAAAAAACTCTAAGATTACAGAAAATAATAAATTAAATTATCAAAAATAAAAACAATTACATCAAATCTAATAGCCCTAAAAAAATAAAAATGCCCCCCAAAATAAAAACACCTCCTAACCTACAATAAACTACCAATAGCCCTTAAAAGGGCCTTTTGTAGGGCATTTCCCTAAGTAAAACAGCTCTTTTACCTTTAAAAATTACTAATTCCCCCCTTAAAGTAAACCCCCCACCCAACCAATCCCCCAAAATAAAAAACCTAACTCTAAAAAATCCTAAACTACCCTTTGCCCCTAGAGGGGCATTTGTGTGGGCATTGCCCTTAAAAGGGCATTCAACTCTTTCACTGCCCTTAAAAGGGCATTCAGCTCTTTTACAAGTGCCCATACCTAATCTAAAAAAAAAAACACCCAAAAAAAATACCTTACACTAACCCCATAAAATCTACTCACAGTTGCTGAAATCTAGACATCCATCTTAATCCAGGCGGTCGAGAAGTCTTCATCCAGGCGGCAACACCTTCAACCATCTCAGGGACATTTTCTATCTTCATCCTGGCGGCACGGACCTATCCTGGAGGGTGATGACATCTTGCGTGGAGCGTCCTCTTCATCGATCACCGCCATACACTGACATTGAATGCAAGGTGCCCATTTCAAAATGGCGTACCTTGCATTCCTATTATCTGATTTGATTCTTCAAATTCAAATCAGCCAATAGGATGAGGGCTTCTTAAATCCTATTGGCTGTTCAAATCAGCCAATAGGATGAATGCTTCTGAAATCCTATTGGCTGTTCAAATCAACCAATGGGATTTCAGGGGAGTGATGCTGGGGAGCGGCAGATTAGGGGATAATAGGTTTATTTAATAGTCGCAATGTAGATGGGTGGCAGATTAGGGGTTAATAAGTTGAATATAGTGTTTGCGATGCGGGAGGGCGGCGGTTTAGGGGTTAATAGGTAGTTTATGGGTGTACTTTGTAACACTTAAGTTATGAGTTTTGTAGAAACATTTTTGTTACACAAAATCTATAACTACTGCTCTCAGGTGGCGGTATTAATCGTGTCGGTATAGGCTGTAACACAAATATTTTAGCCGGACCGCACAAACTGTAATACAGGCGCTATGAAAATAATTTTTTTTGAGTGTGGAATGGATTTTGCGTTACAGGCTAAAATGCTTGCGGCATACCTATACCGCCCCGACTCGTAATATGAATTCCCGGCCATTCCGCGCGCAATGGCCAATTTTTCAGCGGTATAGCCATACCACAACATTCGTAATCTAGCCGATTGTGATTAATTAGATAATCTCACATATCAGCTTCTTAAGTCTATTTTAGCTCCTTTTATTGAATCTGCATTTAGGTGACTGTGATGTCCCCTGCACAGGAATATAACATTTCTTTTATTTATTTTAGGAGTTCAGATATTTAGTTTGCTGCTATGGACGGGGATAAGTATTGCAATGATTGTTATTGGTAAAAACACACTTATTTTATATTCTTTATATACATAGTAAGGTGAAGTAATAGTTCTGAATCTCTACGTAGCTCTTCCTATTGCACCATATAACTGCTCCCTATAACTCTTCCTATTGCACCATATAACCGCTCCCTATAACTCCTTCTATTGCACCATATAACCACTCCCTATAATTCCTCCTATTGCACCATATAACTGCTCCCTATAACTCCTCTTATTGCACCATATAACCACTCCCTATAACTCCTCCTATTGCACCATATAACTGCTCTATATCTCCTCCTATTGCACCATATAACTGCTCCCTATAACTCCTCCTATTGCACCATATAACTGCACCTTATAACTCCTCCTATTGCACCATATAACTGCTCCCTATAACTCCTCCTATTGCACCATATAACTGCTCCCTATAACTCCTCCTATTGCACCATATAACTGCTCCCTATAACTCTTCCTATTGCACCATATAACTGCTCCCTATAACTCTTCCTATTGCACCATATAACTGCTCCCTATAACTCCTCTTATTGCACCATATAACCACTCCCTATAACTCCTCCTATTGCACCATATAACTGCTCTATATCTCCTCCTATTGCACCATATAACTGCTCCCTATAACTCCTCCTATTGCACCATATAACTGCTCCCTATAACTCCTCCAATTGCACCATATAACTGCTCCCTATAACTCCTCCTATTGCACCATATAACTGCTCCCTATAACTCCTCCTATTGCACCATATAACTGCACCTTATAACTCCTCCTATTGCACCATATAACTGCTCCCTATAACTCCTCCTATTGCACCATATAACTGCTCTATATCTCCTCCTATTGCACCATATAACTGCTCCCTATAACTCCTCCTATTGCACCATATAACTGCTCCCTATAACTCCTCTTATTGCACCATATAACCACTCCCTATAACTCCTCCTATTGCACCATATAACTGCTCTATATCTCCTCCTATTGCACCATATAACTGCTCCCTATAACTCCTCCTATTGCACCATATAACCGCTCCCTATAACTCCTCCTATTGCACCATATAACTGCTCCCTATAACTCCTCCTATTGCACCATATAACTGCTCCCTATAACTCCTCCTATTGCACCATATAGCTGCTCCCTATAACTCCTCCTATTGCACCATATAATTGCTCCCTATAACTGCTCCTATTGCACCATATAACCGCTCCCTATAACTCCTCCTATTGCACCATATAACTGCTCCCTATAACTCCTCCTATTGCACGATATAACTGCTCCCTATAACTCCTCCTATTGCACCATATAACTGCTCCCTATAACTCCTCCTATAGCACCATATAACTGCTCCCTATAACTCCTCTTATTGCACCATATAACCACTCCCTATAACTCCTCCTATTGCACCATATAACTGCTCTATATCTCCTCCTATTGCACCATATAACTGCTCCCTATAACTCCTCCTATTGCACCATATAACTGCTCCCTATAACTCCTCCTCTTGCACCATATGACCACTCCCTATAACTCCTCCTATTGCACCATATAACTGCTCTATATCTCCTCCTATTGCACCATATAACTGCTCCCTATAACTCCTCCTATTGCACCATATAACTGCTCCCTATAACTCCTCCTATTGCACCATATAACTGCACCTTATAACTCCTCCTATTGCACCATATAACTGCTCCCTATAACTCCTCCTATTGCACCATATAACTGCTCTATATCTCCTCCTATTGCACCATATAACTGCTCCCTATAACTCCTCCTATTGCACCATATAACTGCTCTATATCTCCTCCTATTGCACCATATAACTGCTCTATATCTCCTCCTATTGCACCATATAACCGCTCCCTATGACTCCTCTTATTGCACCATATAACTGCTCCCTTTAACTCCTCCTATTGCACCATACAGGGAGTGCAGAATTATTAGGCAACTGAGTATTTTGACCACATCATCCTCTTTATGCATGTTGTCTTACTCCAAGCTGTATAGGCTCGAAAGCCTACTACCAATTAAGCATATTAGGTGATGTGCATCTCTGTAATGAGAAGGGGTGTGGTCTAATGACATCAACACCCTATATCAGGTGTGCATAATTATTAGGCAACTTCCTTTCCTTTGGCAAAATGGGTCAAAAGAAGGACTTGACAGCCTCAGAAAAGTCAAAAATAGTGAGATATCTTGCAGAGGGATGCAGCACTCTTAAAATTGCAAAGCTTCTGAAGCGTGATCATCGAACAATCAAGCGTTTCATTCAAAATAGTCAACAGGGTCGCAAGAAGCGTGTGGAAAAACCAAGGCGCAAAATAACTGCCCATGAACTGAGAAAAGTCAAGCGTGCAGCTGCCAAGATGCCACTTGCCAATAGTTTGGCCATATTTCAGAGCTGCAACATCACTGGAGTGCCCAAAAGCACAAGGTGTGCAATACTCAGAGACATGGCCAAGGTAAGAAAGGCTGAAAGACGACCACCACTGAACAAGACACACAAGCTGAAACGGCAAGACTGGGCCAAGAAATATCTCAAGACTGATTTTTCTAAGGTATTATGGACTGATGAAATGAGAGTGAGTCTTGATGGGCCAGATGGATGGGCCCGTGGCTGGATTGGTAAAGGGCAGAGAGCTCCAGTCTGACTCAGACGCCAGCAAGGTGGAGGTGGAGTACTGGTTTGGGCTGGTATCATCAAAGATGAGCTTGTGGGGCCTTTTCGGGTTGAGGATGGAGTCAAGCTCAACTCCCAGTCCTACTGCCAGTTTCTGGAAGACACCTTCTTCAAGCAGTGGTACAGGAAGAAGTCTGCATCCTTCAAGAAAAACATGATTTTCATGCAGGACAATGCTCCATCACACGCGTCCAAGTACTCCACAGCGTGGCTGGCAAGAAAGGGTATAAAAGAAGAAAATCTAATGACATGGCCTCCTTTTTCACCTGATCTGAACCCCATTGAGAACCTGTGGTCCATCATCAAATGTGAGATTTACAAGGAGGGAAAACAGTACACCTCTCTGAACAGTGTCTGGGAGGCTGTGGTTGCTGCTGCACGCAATGTTGATGGTGAACAGATCAAAACACTGACAGAATCCATGGATGGCAGGCTTTTGAGTGTCCTTGCAAAGAAAGGTGGCTATATTGGTCACTGATTTGTTTTTGTTTTGTTTTTGAATGTCAGAAATGTATATTTGTGAATGTTGAGATGTTATATTGGTTTCACTGGTAAAAATAAATAATTGAAATGGGTATATATTTGTTTTTAGTTAAGTTGCCTAATAATTATGCACAGTAATAGTCACCTGCACACACAGATATCCCCCTAAAATAGCTAAAACTAAAAACAAACTAAAAACTACTTCCAAAAATATTCAGCTTTGATATTAATGAGTTTTTTAGGTTCATTGAGAACATGGTTGTTGTTCAATAATAAAATTATTCCTCAAAAATACAACTTGCCTAATAATTCTGCACTCCCTGTATAACTGCTCCCTATAACTCTTCCTATTGCACCATATAACTGCACCCTATAACTCTTCCTATTGCACTATATAACTGCTCCCTATAACTCCTCCTATTGCACCATATAACTGCTTCCTATAACTCCTCCTATTGCACCATATAACTGCTCCCTATAACACCTCCTATTTCACCATATAACTGCCCCCTATAACTCCTCCTATTGCACCATATAATTGCTCCCTATAACTCCTACTATTGCACCATATAACTGCTCCCTATAACTCATCCTATTGCACCATATAACTGCTCCCTATAACTCCTCCTATTGCACCATATAACTGCTCCCTATAACTCTTCCTATCGTACCATACAACTATTCCCTATAACACCACCTATCACGCCATATAACTACTCCCTATATCACCTCCTATTGCACCATATAACTACTCCTTATAACTCTTCCTATTGCACCATATAACTGCTCTCTATAACTCCTCAAATTGCACCATATAACTCTTACTATTGTACTATATAACTCCTCCTATTGCACCATATCACTCCTCCTATTGCACCATATAACCTTCCATTTAACTCCTCCTATTGCACCATATAACTGCTCGCTATAACCCCTCCTATTGTACCATATAACTGCTCACTATAACTCCCCTATTGCACCATATAACCTCTCCCTATAACTTCTCCTATTGCACTATATACCTGCTCCCTATAACTCCTCATATTGCACCATATAACTGCTCCCTATAACTCCTCCTATTGAACCATATAACTGCTCCCTATAACTCCTCCAATTGTACATATAACCGCTCCCTATAACTCCTCATATTGCACCATATAACTGCTCTCTATAACTCCTTCTATTGCACCATATAACTGCTCCCTATAACTCCTCATATTACACCATATAACTGCTCTCTATAACTCCTTCTATTGCACCATATAACTGCTCCCTATAACTCCTCATATTACACCATATAACTGCTCCCTATAACTCCTCATATTGCACCATATAACTGCTCTCTATAACTCCTTCTATTGCACCATATAACCGCTCCCTATAACTCCTCATATTACACCATATAACCTCTTCCTATAACTCCTATTGCACTATATAACTACTCCCTATAACTCTTCCTATCGTACCATACAACTGTTCCCTATAACTCCTCCTATTGCACCATATAACTACTCCCTATAACTCCTCCTATTGCACCATATAACTGCTCCCTATAACTCCTCCTATTGCACCATATAACCCTCCCTTTAACTCCTCCTATTGCACCATATAATTGCTACCTATAACTCCTCCTATTGCACCATATAACTGCTCCCTATAACTCCTCCTATTGTATATATAACCGCTCCCTATAACTCTTCCTATGGCACCATATAACTGCTCTCAATAACTCCTTCTATTGCACCATATAACCGCTCCCTATAGCACCTCATATTACACCATATAACCTCTTCCTATAACTCCTATTGCACTATATAACTACTCCCTATAACTTTTCCTATCGTACCATACAACTGTTCCCTATAACTCCTCCTATTGCACCATATAATTACTCACTATAACTCCTCCTATTGCACCATATAACTGCTCCCTATAACTCCTCCTATTGCACCATATAAACCTCCCTTTAATTCTTCCTATTACACCATATAACTGCTTGCTATTACTCCTCCTATTGCACCATATAACTGCTCCCCATAACTCCTCCTATTGCACCATATAACTACTCCCTATAACTTCTCCTATTGCACCATATAACTGCTCAATATAACTCCCCTATTGCACCATATAACTGCTCCCTATAACTCCCTCTATTGCACCATATAACCGCTCCCTCTAACTCCTATTGCACCATATAACTGCTCCCTATAACTCCTCCTATTGTACCATATAACAGCTCCCTATAACTCCTCCTATTGCACCACATAACTGTTCCCTATAACTCCTCTTATTGTACCATATAACCACTCCCTATAACTCCTATTACACCATATAACTGCTCCCTATAACTCCTCCTATTGCACCATATAACTGCTACCTATAAATCCTCCTATTGCACCATATAACTGCTCCCTATAACTCCTCCTATTGCACCATATAACCACTCCCTATAACTCCTATTGCACCATATAACTGCTCCATATAACTCCTCCTATTGTACCATATAACAGCTCCCAATAACTCCTCCTATTGCACCATATAACTGCTCCCTATAACTCCTCATATTGCACCATATAACTGCTCCCTATAACTCCTCCTATTGTACCATATAACTGCTACCTATTACTCCTCCTATTGTACCATATAACTCCTCCTATTGTGCCACATAACAACTCCCTATAACTCCTCCTATTGCACCATATAACTGCTCCCTATAACTCCTCCTGTTGTACCATATAACTGCTCCCTATAACTCCTCCTATTGCACCATATAACTACTCCCTATAACTCCTCCTATTGCACCATATAACTGCTCAATATAACTCCCCTATTGCACCATATAACTGCTCCCTATAACTCCCTCTATTGCACCATATAACTGCTCCCTATAACTCTTCCTATTGTACCATATAACTGCTCCCTATAACTCTTCCTATTGCACCATATAACCGCTCCCTCTAACTCCTATTGCACCATATAACTGCTCCCTATAACTCCTTCTATTGTACCATATAACAGCTCCCTATAACTCCTCCTATTGCACCACATAACTGTTCCCTATAACTCCTCTTATTGTACCATATAACCACTCCCTATAACTCCTATTGCACCATATAACTGCTCCCTATAACTCCTCCTATTGCACCATATAACTGCTACCTATAAATCCTCCTATTGAACCATATAACTGCTCCCTATAACTCCTATTGCACCATATAACTGCTCCATATAACTCCTCCTATTGTACCATATAACCGCTCCCTATAACTCCTATTGCACCAAATAACTGCTCCATATAACTCCTCCTATTGCACCATATAACCGCTCCCTATAACTCCTATTGCACCATATAACTGCTCCATATAACTCCTCCTATTGCACCATATAACTGCTCCCTATAACTCCTCCTGTTGTACCATATAACTGCTCCCTATAACTCCTCCTATTGCACCATATAACTACTCCCTATAACTCCTCCTATTGCACCATATAACTGCTCCCTATAACTCCTCCTATTACACCATATAACTGCTCCCTATAACTCCTCCTATTGCACCATATAACTGCTCCCTATAACTCTTCCTATTGTACCATATAACTGCTCCCTATAACTCTTCCTATTGCACCATATAACCGCTCCCTCTAACTCCTATTACACCATATAACTGCTCCCTATAACTCCTTCTATTGTACCATATAACAGCTCCCTATAACTCCTCCTATTGCACCACATAACTGTTCCCTATAGCTCCTCTTATTGTACCATATAACCACTCCCTATAACTCCTATTGCACCATATAACTGCTCCCTATAACACCTCCTATTGCACCATATAACTGCTACCTATAAATCCTCCTATTGAACCATATAACTGCTCCCTATAACTCCTCCTATTGCACTATATAACCGCTCCCTATAACTCCTCCTATTACACAATATAACTGCTCCCTATAACTCCTCCTATTGCACCATATAACTGCTCCCTATAACTCCTCCTATTGCACCATATAACTGCTCCCTATAACACCTCCTATTGCACCATATAACTGCTACCTATAAATCCTCCTATTGAACCATATAACTGCTCCCTATAACTCCTCCTATTGCACCATATAACCGCTCCCTATAACTCCTATTGCACCATATAACTGCTCCATATAACTCCTCCTATTGTACCATATAACAGCTCCCAATAACTCCTCCTATTGCACCATATAACTGCTCCCTATAACTCCTCCTATTGCACCATATAACTGCTCCCTATAACTCCTCCTATTGTACCATATAACTGCTACCTATTACTCCTCCTATTGTACCATATAACTCCTCCTATTGCACCACATAACAACTCCCTATAACTCCTCCTATTGCACCATATAACTGCTCCCTATAACTCCTCCTATTGTACATATAACCGCTCCATATAATTCCTCCTGTTGTACCATATAATTGCTCCCTATAACTCCTCCTATTGAACCATTTAATTGCTCCCTATAACTCCTCCTATTGCACCACATAACTGCTCCCTATAACTCCTCCTATTGCACCATATAACTGCTCCCTATAACTCCTCCTATTGTACCACATAACTGCTCTCTATAACTCCTCCTATTGCACCATATAAATGCTCCCTATAACTCCTCCTATTGTACCACATAACTGCTCCCTATAACTCCTCCTATTGCACCATATAACTGCTCCCTATAACTCCTACTATTGCAACACATAACTGCTCCCTATAACTCCTCCTATTGCACCGTATAACCGCTCCCTATAACTCCTCCTGTTGTACCATATAACTGCTCCCTATAACTCCTCCTATTGCACCATATAACTGCCCCCTATAACTCCCTATATTGCACCATATAACTCCTCCTATTGCACCATATAACTGCTCCCTATAACTCCTCCTATTGTACCATATAACTGCTACCTATTACTCCTCCTATTGTACCATATAACTCCTCCTATTGCGCCACATAACAACTCCCTATAACTCCTCCTATTGTACATATAGCCGCTCCCTATAACTCCTCCTGTTGTACCATATAACTGCTCCCTATAACTCCTCCTATTGAACCATATAACTGCTCCCTATAACTCCTCCTATTGCACCACATAACTGCTCCCTATAACTCCTCCTATTGCACCATATAACTGCTCCCTATAACTCCTCCTATTGTACCACATAACTGCTCCCTATAACTCCTCCTATTGCACCATATAACTGCTCCCTATAACTCCTCCTATTGTACCATATAACTGCTCCCTATAACTCCTCCTATTGCAACACATAACCGCTCCCTATAACTCCTCCTATTGCACCACATAACTGCTCCCTATAACTCCTCCTATTGCACCATATAACTGCTCCCTATAACTCCTCCTATTGCACCGTATAACCGCTCCCTATAACTCCTCCTGTTGTACCATATAACTGCTCCCTATAACTCCTCCTATTGCACCATATAACTGCCCCCTATAACTCCCCCTATTGCACCATATAACTCCTCCTATTGCACCATATAACTGCTCCCTATAACTCCTCCTATTGCACCATATAACTGCTCCCTATAACTCCTCCTATTGCACCATGTAACTGCTCCCTATAACTCCTCCTATTGCACCGTATAACCGCTCCCTATAACTCCTCCTATTGTACCATATAACTGCTCCCTATAACTCCTCCTATTGCACCATATAACTGCTCCCTATAACTCCTCCTATTGCACCATATAACGGCTCCCTATAACTCCTATTGCACCATATAACTGCTCCCTATAATTCCTCCTATTGCACCATATAACTGCTCCCTATAACTCCTCCTATTGCACCATATAACTGCTCCCTATAACTCCTCCTATTGCACCATATAACTGCTCCCTATAACTCCTCCTATTGCACCATATAACGGCTCCCTATAACTCCTATTGCACCATATAACTGCTCCCTATAACTCCTCCTATTGCACCATATAACTGCTCCCTATAACTCCTCCTATTGCACCATATAACTGCTCCCTATAACTCCTCCTATTGTACCATATAACTGCTCCCTATAACTCCTCCTATTGCACCATATAACTGCTCTCTATAACCAGGGATAGGCACGGACAAAGGCTGTGACAGACATTTTCCAAAGTACAGACCTTAGTGAAGGACACCAAGGTACATTTGAAATTAAAAAAAAAAAATTATAGTGCTTGGTGTTATTATACTGATGCAGATACCACTGATCCTATAACCAGCCCTCCTATGGCTATACCCATGAGCCAGTGTCACTACTGTGTCATTATATAGTGCTGGGTGTTATTATACTGATGCAGATACCACTGATCCTATAACCAGCCCTCCTATGGCTATACCCATGTGCCAGTGTCACTACTGTGTCATTATATAGTGCTGGGTGTTATTATACTGATGCAGATACCACTGATCCTATAACCAGCCCTCCTCTGGCTATACCCATGTGCCAGTGTCACTACTGTGTCATTATATAGTGCTGGGTGTTATTATGCTGATGCAGATACCACTGATCATATAACCAGCCCTCCTATGGCTATACCCATGTGCCAGTGTCACTACTGTGTCATTATATAGTGCTGGGTGTTATTATACTGATGCAGACACCACTGACCCTATAACCAGCCCTCCTCTGGCTATACCCATGTGCCAGTGTCACTACTGTGTCATTATATAGTGCTGGGTGTTATTATACTGATGCAGATACCACTGACCCTATAACCAGCTCTCCTCTGGCTATACCCATGTGCCAGTGTCACTACTGTGTCATTATATAGTGCTGGGTGTTATTATACTGATGCAGACACCACTGATCCTATAACCAGCCCTCCTCTTGTTATACCCATGTGCCAGTGTCACTACTGTGTCATTATATAGTGCTGGGTGTTATTATACTGATGCAGACACCACTGATCCTATAACCAGCCCTCCTCTTGTTATACCCATGTGCCAGTGTCACTACTGTGTCATTATATAGTGCTGGGTGTTATTATACTGATGCAGACACCACTGATCCTATAACCAGCCCTCCTATGGCTATAGCCATGAGCCAGTGTCACTACTGTGTCATTATATAGCGCTGGGTGTTATTATACTGATGCAGACACCACTGATCCTATAACCAGCCCTCCTCTTGTTATACCCATGTGCCAGTGTCACTACTGTGTCATTATATAGTGCTGGGTGTTATTATACTGATGCAGACACCACTGATCCTATAACCAGCCCTCCTATGGCTATAGCCATGAGCCAGTGTCACTACTGTGTCATTATATAGTGCTGGGTGTTATTATACTGATGCAGATACCACTGACCCTATAACCAGCCCTCCTATGGCTATAGCCATGAGCCAGTGTCACTACTGTGTCATTATATAGTGCTGGGTGTTATTATACTGATGCAGACACCACTGACCCTATAACCAGCCCTCCTCTGGCTATACCCATGTGCCAGTGTCACTACTGTGTCATTATATAGTGCTGGGTGTTATTATACTGATGCAGACACCACTGATCCTATAACCAGCCCTCCTCTTGTTATACCCATGTGCCAGTGTCACTACTGTGTCATTATATAGTGCTGGGTGTTATTATACTGATGCAGACACCACTGATCCTATAACCAGCCCTCCTCTTGTTATACCCATGTGCCAGTGTCACTACTGTGTCATTATATAGTGCTGGGTGTTATTATACTGATGCAGACACCACTGATCCTATAACCAGCCCTCCTATGGCTATAGCCATGAGCCAGTGTCACTACTGTGTCATTATATAGCGCTGGGTGTTATTATACTGATGCAGACACCACTGATCCTATAACCAGCCCTCCTCTTGTTATACCCATGTGCCAGTGTCACTACTGTGTCATTATATAGTGCTGGGTGTTATTATACTGATGCAGACACCACTGATCCTATAACCAGCCCTCCTATGGCTATAGCCATGAGCCAGTGTCACTACTGTGTCATTATATAGTGCTGGGTGTTATTATACTGATGCAGATACCACTGATCCTATAACCAGCCCTCCTCTGGCTATACCCATGTGCCAGTGTCACTACTGTTTCATTATATAGTGCTGGATGTTATTATACTGATGCAGATACCACTGATACTATAACCAGCCCTCCTCTGGCTGTACCCATGTGCCAGTGTCACTACTGTGTCATTATATAGTGCTGGGTGTTATTATACTGATGCAGATACCACTGATCATATAACCAGCCCTCCTCTGGCTATACCCATGAGCCAGTGTCACTACTGTTTCATTATATAGTGCTGGGTGTTATTATGCTGATGCAGATACCACTGATCATATAACCAGCCCTCCTCTGGCTATACCCATGTGCCAGTGTCACTACTGTTTCATTATATAGTGCTGGATGTTATTATACTGATGCAGATACCACTGATCATATAACCAGCCCTCCTCTGGCTATACCCATGTGCCAGTGTCACTACTGTTTCATTATATAGTGCTGGATGTTATTATACTGATGCAGATACCACTGATCATATAACCAGCCCTCCTCTGGCTATACCCATGAGCCAGTGTCACTACTGTTTCATTATATAGTGCTGGGTGTTATTATGCTGATGCAGATACCACTGATCCTATAACCAGCCCTCCTCTGGCTATACCCATGTGCCAATGTCACTATTGTGTCTTTGTATAGTGCGGGGGGTTATTATACAGATGCAGATACCACTGATCCTATAACCAGCCCTCTACTGGCTATACCCATGTGCCAATGTCACTACTGTGTCATTATATAGCGCTGGGTGTTATTATACTGATGCAGATACCACTGATCATATAACCAGCCCTCCTCTGACGATACCCATGTACCAATGTCACTATTGTGTCTTTATATAGTGCTGGGTGTTATTATACTAATGCAGATACCACTGATTCTATAACCAGCCCTCATCTGGCTATACCCATGAGCCAGTGTCACTACTGTGTCATTAAATAGTGTCGGGTGTTTTTATACTGATTCAGATACCACTGATCCTATAACCAGCCCTTGTCTGATAATACACATGTGCCAGTGTCACTATTGTGTCTTTTTATAGAGCTGGGTGTTATTATACAGATGCAGACACACATCAAGTATTTCACTCAGTCCTTATTAATTCCATAACTTATCAGTCTCTTGACAAGCCACTAACTTTATTCACACTACATATTTTTTTTATTCCTATTACTTAATCAGAAAGAAAAGATATACTAAGGTTGTGGCGGACACTGCAAGGGCTAGTCACGTACACCAGTGTCCGTGTACGGACACTTTGCCTATCCCTGTCTATAACTCCTCAAATTGCACTATATAACTCTTATTATTGTACTATATAACTCCTCCTATTGCACCAGATCACTCCTTCTATTGCACCATATAACCTTCCATTTAACTCCTCCTATTGCACCATACAACTGCTCGCTATAACCCCTCCTATTGTACCATATAACTGCTCACTATAATTCCCCTATTGCACCATATAACCTCTCCCTATAACTCCTCCTATTGCACTATATACCTGCTCCGTATAACTCCTCCGATTGCACCATATAACTGCTCCCTATAACTCCTCCTATTGCACCATATAACTGCTCCCTATAACTCCTCCTATTGTACATATAACCGCTCCCTATAACTTCTCATATTGCACCATTTAACTGCTCTCTATAACTCCTTCTATTGCACCATATAACCGCTCCCTATAACTCCTCATATTCCACCATATAACCTCTTCCTATAACTCCTATTGCACTATATAACTACTCCCTATAACTCTTCCAATCGTACCATACAACTGTTCCCTATAACTTCTCCTATTGCACCATATAACTACTCCCTATAACTCCTCCTATTGCACCATATAACTGCTCCCTATAACTCCTCCTATTGCACCATATAACCCTCCCTTTAACTCCTCCTATTACACCATATAATTGCTACCTATAACTCCTCCTATTGCACCATATAACTGCTCCCTATAACTCCTCCTATTGTACATATAACCGCTCCCTATAACTCCTCATATTGCACCATATAACTGCTCTCTATAACTCCTTCTATTGCACCATATAACCGCTCCCTATAACTCCTCATATTACACCATATAACCTCTTCCTATAACTCCTATTGCACTATATAACTACTCCCTATAACTCTTCCTATCGTACCATACAACTGTTCCATATAATTCCTCCTATTGCACCATATAACTACTCCCTATAACTCCTCCTATTGCACCATATAACTGCTCCCTATAACTCCTCCTATTGCACCATATAACCCTCCCTTTAACTCTTCCTATTACACCATATAACTGCTTGCTATAAATCCTCCTATTGCACCATATAACTGCTCCCCATAACTCCTCCTATTGCACCATATAACTGTTCCCTATAACTCCTCCTATTGCACCATATAACTGCTCAATATAACTCCTCTATTGCACCATATAACTGCTCCCTATAACTCCCTCTATCACACCATATAACTGCTCCCTATAACTCTTCCTATTGTACCATATAACTGCTCCCTATAACTCTTCCTATTGCACCATATAACCGCTCCCTCTAACTCCTATTGCACCACATACCTGTTCCCTATAACTCCTTTTATTGTACCATATAACCACTCCCTATAACTCCTTCTATTGCACCATATAACTGCCCCCTATAACTCCTCCTATTGCACCATATAACTGCTCCCTATAACTCCTCCTATTGCACCATATAAACTCTCCCTATAACTCCTATTGCACCATATAACTGCTCCATATAACTCCTCCTATTGTACCATATAACAGCTCCCTATAACTCCTCCTATTGCACCATATAACTGCTACCTATTACTCCTCCTATTGCACCATATAATTGCTCCCTATAACTCCTCCTATTGCACCATATAACTCTTCCTATTGCATCATATAACTGCTCTCTATAACTCCTCCTATTGCACCATATAACTGCTCCCTATAACTCTCCTATTGCACCATATAGCTGCTCCCTATAACTCTTCCTATTGTACCATATAACTGCTCCCTATAACTCCTCCTATTGCACCATATAACTGGTCCCTATAACTCCTCCTATTGCACCATATAACTCCTCCTATTGCACCATATAACTGCTCTCTATAACTCCTCCTATTGCACCATATATTTGCTCCCTATAACTCTCCTATTGCACTATATAACTGCTCCCTATAACTGTCCTATTGCACCATATAACTGCTCCTAATAACTCCTCCTATTGCACCATATAACTGTTCCCTATAACTCCTTCTATTGCACCAAATAACTGTTCCCTATAACTCCTTCTATTGTACCATATAACTTCTCCCTATAACTCCTCCTATTGCACCATATAACTGTTCCCTATAACTCCTTCTATTGCACAAAATAACTGCTTCCTATAACTCCTCCTATTGCACCATTTTACTGCTCCCTGTAACTCCTCCTATTGCACCATACAACTGCTCCCTATAACTCCTCCTATTGCACCATATAACTCTCCCTATAACTCCTCCTATTGCACCATATAACTGCTCCCTATAACTCCTCTTATTGTACCATATATCCACTCCCTATAACTCCTCCTATTGCACCATATAACTGCTCTCTATAACTCCTCCTATTACCATATAACTGCTCCCTATAACTCCTCCTATTGCACCATATAATTGCTCCCTATAACTCTTCTTATTGCACCATATAACTGCTCCCTATAACTCCTCCTATTGCACCATATAACTGCTCCCAATAACTCCTCCTATTGCACCATATAACTGCTCCCTATAACTCCTCCTATTGCACCATATAACTGCTCCCTATAACTCCTCCTATTGCACCATATAACTGCTCCCTATAACTCCTCCTATTGCACCATATAACTGCACCCTACATCTTCTCCTATTGCACCATATAACTGCTCCCTATAACTCCTCCTATTGCACCATATAATTGCTCCCTATAACTCCTCCTATAGCACCATATAACTGCTCCCTATAACTCCTCCTATTGCACCATATAATTGCTCCCTATAACTCTTCCTATTGCACCATATAACTGCTCCCTAGAACTCCTCCTATTGCACCATATAACTGCTCCCTATAACTCCTCCTATTGCACCATATAACTACTCACTATAACTCCTCCTATTGCACCATATAACTGCTCCCTATAACGCCTCCTATTCCATCATATAACTGCTCCCTATAACTCCTCCTATTGCACCATATAACTGCTCCCTATATCTCCTCCTATTGCATCATATAACTGCTCCCTATATCTCCTCCTATTGCATCATATAACTGCTCCCTATAACTCCTCCTATTGCATCATATAACTGCTCCCTATAACTCCTCCTATTACACCATATAACTGCTCCCTATAACTCCTCCTATTGCACCATATAACTACTCCCTATAACTCCTCCTATTGCACCATATAACTGCTCCTTATAACTCCTCCTATTGCACCATATAACTGCTCCCTATAACTCCTCCCATTGCATCGTATAACTGCTTCCTATAACTCCTCCTATTGCACCATATAATTGCTCCCTATAACTCCTCCTATTGCACCATATAACTGCTCCCTATTACTCCTCCTATTGCACCATATAACTGCTCCCTATTACTCCTCTTATTGCACCATATAACTGTTCCCTATAACTCCTCCCATTGCACCATATAACCGCTCCCTATAACTCCTCCTATTGCACAATATAATTGCTCCCTATAACTCCTCCTATTGCCCCATATAACTGCTCCCTATAACTCCTCCTATTGCACCATATAACTGCTCCCTATAACTCCTCCTATTGCACATATAACTGCTCCCTATAACTCCTCTTATTGTACCATATATCCACTCCCTATAACTCCTCCTATTGCACCATATAACTGCTCTCTATAACTCCTCCTATTACCATATAACTGCTCCATATAACTCCTCCTATTGCACCATATAATTGCTCCCTATAAATCTTCTTATTGCACCATATAACTGCTCCCTATAACTCCTCCTATTGCACCATATAACTGCTCCCTATAACTCCTCCTATTGCACCATATAACTGCTCCCTATAACTCCTCCTATTGCACCATATAACTGCTACCTATAACTCCTTCCATTGCACCATGTAACTGCTCCCTATAACTCCTCCTATTGCACTATATAATTGCTCCCTATAACTCCTCCTATAGCACCATATAACTGCTCCCTATAACTCCTCCTATTGCACCATATAATTGCTCCCTATAACTCCTCCTATTGCACCATATAACTGCTCCCTAGAACTCCTCCTATTGCACCATATAACTGCTCCCTATAACTCCTCCTATTGCACCATATAACTACTCACTATAACTCCTCCTTTTGCACCATATTACTGCTCCCTATAACTCCTCCTATTGCACCATATAACTGCTCCCTATAACTCCTCCTATTGCATCATATAACTGCTCCCTATAACTCCTCCTATTGCACCATATAACTGCTCCCTATAACTCCTCCTATTACACCATATAACTGCTCCCTATATCTCCTCCTATTGCATCATATAACTGCTCCCTATAACTCCTCCTATTGCACCATATAACTGCTCCCTATATCTCCTCCTATTGCATCATATAACTGCTCCCTATAACTCCTCCTATTGCAACATATAACTACTCCCTATAACTCCTCCTATTGCACCATATAACTGCTCCCTATAACTCCTCCTATTGCACCATAAAACTGCTCCCTATAACTCCTCCCATTGCATCGTATAACTGCTTCCTATAACTGCTCCTATTGCACCATATAACTGCTCCCTATAACTCCTCCTATTGCACCATATAGCTGCTCCCTATTACTCCTCCTATTGCACCATATAACTGCTCCCTATTACTCCTCCTATTGCACCATATAACTGTTCCCTATAACTCCTCCTATTGCACCATATAACCGCTCCCTATAACTCCTCCTATTGCACAATATAATTGCTCCCTATAACTCCTCCTATTGCACATATAACTGCTCCCTATAACTCCTCCTATTGCACCATATAACTGCTCCCTATAACTCCTCGTATTGCACATATAACTGCTCCCTATAACTCCTCTTATTGTACCATATATCTACTCCCTATAACTCCTCCTATTGCACTATATAACTGCTCTCTATAACTCCTCCTATTACCATATAACTGCTCCCTATAACTCCTCCTATTGCACCATATAATTGCTCCCTATAACTCTTCTTATTGCACCATATAACTGCTCCCTATAACTCCTCCTATTGCACCATATAACTGCTCCCTATAACTCCTCCTATTGCACCATATAACTGCTCCCTATAACTCCTCCTATTGCACCATATAACTGCTCCCTATAACTCCTTCAATTGCACCATGTAACTGCTCCCTATAACTCCTCCTATTGCACCATGTAACTGCTCCCTATAACTCCTCCTATTGCCCCATATAATTGCTCCCTATAACTCCTCCTATAGCACCATATAACTGCTCCCTATAACTCCTCCTATTGCACCATATAACTGCTCCCTATAACTCCTTCTATTGCACCATATAACCCTCCCTATAACTCCTCCTATTGCACCATATAACTGCTCTATATAACTCCTCCTATTGCACCATATAACTGCTCCCTATAACTCCTCCTATTGCACCATATAATTGCTCCCTATAACTCCTCCTATTGCACCATATAACTGCTCCCTATAACTCCTCCTATTACACCATATAACTGCTCCCTATATCTCCTCCTATTGCATCATATAACTGCTCCCTATAACTCCTCCTATTGCACCATATAACTGCTCCCTATATCTCCTCCTATTGCATCATATAACTGCTCCCTATAACTCCTCCTATTGCAACATATAACTACTCCCTATAACTCCTCCTATTGCACCATATAACTGCTCCCTATAACTCCTCCTATTGCACCATAAAACTGCTCCCTATAACTCCTCCCATTGCATCGTATAACTGCTTCCTATAACTGCTCCTATTGCACCATATAACTGCTCCCTATAACTCCTCCTATTGCACCATATAGCTGCTCCCTATTACTCCTCCTATTGCACCATATAACTGCTCCCTATTACTCCTCCTATTGCACCATATAACTGTTCCCTATAACTCCTCCTATTGCACCATATAACCGCTCCCTATAACTCCTCCTATTGCACAATATAATTGCTCCCTATAACTCCTCCTATTGCACATATAACTGCTCCCTATAACTCCTCCTATTGCACCATATAACTGCTCCCTATAACTCCTCGTATTGCACATATAACTGCTCCCTATAACTCCTCTTATTGTACCATATATCTACTCCCTATAACTCCTCCTATTGCACTATATAACTGCTCTCTATAACTCCTCCTATTACCATATAACTGCTCCCTATAACTCCTCCTATTGCACCATATAATTGCTCCCTATAACTCTTCTTATTGCACCATATAACTGCTCCCTATAACTCCTCCTATTGCACCATATAACTGCTCCCTATAACTCCTCCTATTGCACCATATAACTGCTCCCTATAACTCCTCCTATTGCACCATATAACTGCTCCCTATAACTCCTTCAATTGCACCATGTAACTGCTCCCTATAACTCCTCCTATTGCACCATGTAACTGCTCCCTATAACTCCTCCTATTGCCCCATATAATTGCTCCCTATAACTCCTCCTATAGCACCATATAACTGCTCCCTATAACTCCTCCTATTGCACCATATAACTGCTCCCTATAACTCCTTCTATTGCACCATATAACCCTCCCTATAACTCCTCCTATTGCACCATATAACTGCTCTATATAACTCCTCATATTGCACCATATAACTGCTCCCTATAACTCCTCCTATTGCACCATATAATTGCTCCCTATAACTCCTCCTATTGCACCATATAACTGCTCCCTATAACTCCTCCTATTGCACCATATAACTGCTCCCTATAACTCCTCCTATTGCACCATATAACTACTCACTTTAACTCCTCCTATTGCACCATATAACTGCTCCCTATAACTCCTCCTATTGCACCATAGAACTGCTCCCTATAACTCCTCCTATTGCACCATATAACTGCTGCCTGTAACTCCTCCTATTGCACCATATAACTGTTCCCTATAACTCCTCCTATTGCACCATATAACTGCTCCCTATAACTCCTCCTATTGCACCATATAACTGCTCCCTATAACTCCTCCTATTGCACCATATAACTGCTCCCTATAACTCCTCCTATTGCATCATATAACTGCTCCCTATAACTCCTCCTATTGCACAATATAACTGCTCCCTATAACTCCTCCTATTGCACCATGTAACTGCTCCCTATAACTCCTCCTATTGCACCATATAACTGCTCCCTATAACTCCTCCTATTGCACCATATAACTGCTCCCTATAACTCCTCCTATTGCACCGTATAACTGCTCCCTATAACTCCTCCTATTGCACCATATAACTGCTCCCTATAACTCCTCCTATTGCACCATATAACTGCTCCCTATAACTCCTCCTATTGCACCATATAACTGCTCCCTATAACTCCTTCTATTGTACCATATAACAGCTCCCTATAACTCCTCCTATTGCACCATATAACTGCTCTCTATAACTCCTCCTATTGCACCATATAACTGCTCCCTATAACTCCTCCTATTGCACCATATAACTGCTCCCTATAACTCCTCCTATTGCACCATATAACTGCTCCCTATAACACCTCCTATTGCACCATATAACTGCTCTCTATAACTCCTCCTATTGCACCATATAACTGCTCCCTATAACTCCTCCTATTGCACAATATAACTCCTCCTATTGCACCATATAACTCCTCCTCTTGCACCATATAACTCCTCTTATTGCACCATATAACCCCTCTGTTGTACAGTGTATGTGAATAATAACATTACATATATCTCTGACAGGTACGACTTTCCTTGACCGCTGTTTGTCCCAGCCTTTTATCCCTATCTATTTAATTGTGGCCGGTGTATGTCATTTAGCCGCTATTGCCCTTCTGCCATTAAAACTTTTGTCTCCAAAGTTATCAGGTGCCCTGGAGGGCTTTGTACTGTTATTCAGCCTTTGCTGGTTAATCACAGGTAAATATACACGAGGAACCTAATAAATACAGTGATATATGAGACTGTAATATGATGCTCTTACAGATACAGATAGTTATAGATATAGATACAGCCATAGAAGGGAATGTGTGGGGGAGTTAGAGCTTTAAAATTCAGAAACTGAAAAGAAAGGGTTAATGGCGAGGCACTGCAGTATAAATGTGCAGGTAAAGTAATGTAAGTTCATGTTGTTATATTTTGTCTCTATCTCAACTTTTTTTCTGTCCCTTTAATTATATTATATGCCACAGTAAAATGAGTTTGTTTTAATAAATATAATTACCTATCTACAATAGATTATCATTCAGTCTGTCCCACAGATTATCATACCAACTCTCCTACAGATTATCATTCCCCCTTTCCTGCAGAATATCATTCTATCTCTCCTGCAGATTATCATTCCCCCTCTCCTGCAGATTATCATTCCATCTCTCTTGCAGATTATCATTCCATCTCTCCTGCAGATTATCATTCAGTCTCTTCTGCAGAGTATCATTCTCCCTTTCCTGTAGAATATCATTCTATCTCTCCCTCAGATTATCATTCCCCCTCTCCTGCAGATTATCATTCCATCTCTCTTGCAGAATATCATTCCATCTCTCCTGCAGATTATCATTCAGTCTCTTCTGCAGATTATCATTAATTCTCTTCTGCATATTACCATTCCCTTTCCTGCAGATTATCATTCCCTCTCTTCTGCATATAATCATTCCCTCTTTACTGCAGATTATCATTTCCTCTCTCCTGCAGTTCATCATTCAGTCCCTCCAGTAGATTAGAATTCATTCTCTTCCACAGGTTATCATTCAGACTCTCCTAAAGATTATCATTCAGTCTCTAATGCATTGTATCATTCCCTCTCTCCTACAGATCATCATTCTGTCTCACTCACAAAGATTATCATTCCCCCTCTCCTACAAATTATCATTTATTTTCTCCTGTATATTATAATTCCCTCGCTCCTGTAGATTGCTATTCCCTCTCTTCTACAGATTGTCATTACCTCTCTCCTTCAGATTATAATTCCCTCTCTCCTGCAGATTATAATTCCCTCTCTCCTACAGATTATCATTACCTCTCTGATGCAGATTATCATTCCCTCTCTCCTGCAGATTATCATTCAATCTCTCCTGCAGACTATCATTCCCTTTCTCCTGCAGACATTTCATTCAGTCTTTCCTGCAGATTATCATTCATTTGCTCCTGTATATTATCATTCCCTCTTTCCTGCTGATTATCATTTCCTATCTCTCCCATATTATTATTCCCTCTTTCCTGCATGGTATCATTCAGTCTCTCCTATAGATTATATTTCCTTCTCACCTACAGATTATTATGCACTCTCTCCTGTATTTTATCATTCAGTCTCTCCAGCAGATTATCATTCCCTCTATCATGCAGATTATCATTCATTCTCTCCTGTCCTTTCTGCTGCAGATTATCATTCAGTCACTCATGCAGAGATAATCTGCAGGAGAGAATGAATGATAATATGCAGGGGAGTCTGAATGATAATCTGCAGGACTAAGGGAATGATAAACTGCATGAGAGAAGGAATGATAATCTGCAGGAGAAAGGGCATAATAATCTGAAGGAGAGACTGAATGATAATCTGCAGGAGAGTGGGAATGATAATTTGCAGGAGAGAAAGCTAATCTTCTGAAAAAACTGCATGAAAATCTGCTAGAGAGACTGCATGATAAACTGCAGCAAAGAGGGAATGATATTCTGCAGGAGAAAGGGCACAATAATCTGTAAGAGAGACAACATGATAATATGCAGGAGAGAGGGCACAATAATCTGTAGAAGAGACTGGATGATAATATGCAGGAGAGACTGAATGATAATATGCAGGAGAGATTGAATGCAGGAAAGAGGGAATGATAATCTGCAGTAGAAAGGGCATAATAATAAACAGGAAAGACTGAATTATAATCTGCATGAGAGAGGGAGTGATAATCTGCAGGATAGAATGAATGATAATTAATAGGATGGGGAATGATAATCTGTAGGGAAGAGGGAATTATCTGCAGGAGGAAATGATAATATGCAGTAAAGGGAGAATGATAATCTGGAATTATTCCATATCTCCTGCAGATTATCATTCCCTCTCTCCTGCAGATTATCATTCCCTACTTCCTATAGATATTCATTCCCTCTCTCCTGCAGGTTAAAATTCTCTTTCTCTTACAGATTATAATCATTTTCTCCTCCAGATTATTATACCCTCTTTCCTGCAGATCATCATTCCCTCTCTCATGCATATTATGATTCCCTTTCTCCTGAAGATTATCATTCATTCTCTCCTACATAATATCATTCCATATCTCCTACAGATTATGATTCCCTCTCTCCTGCATATTATCATTCATTCTCTCCTACATAATATAATTCCATATCTCCTACAGATTATCATTCCCCCTCTCCTGCAGATTATTATTCCGCCTGTCCTGCAGATTATCATTCCCCCTCTCCTGCAGATTATCTTTCAGTCTCTCTGCAGATTATCATTCTCCCTCTACTGCAGATTATCCTTCCCCCTCTGCTGAAGATTATCATTCCCCCTCTCCTACAGATTATCATTCAGTCTCTCCTGCAGATTATCATTCCCCCTCTCCTGCAGATTATCATTCCCTCTCTCATACAGATTATCATTCCCTCTCTCCTGCAGATTATCATTCCCCCTTTCCTGCAGATAATCATTCCCCCTCTACTGCAGATTATCATTCCCCCTCTCCTGCAGATTATCATTTCCCCTCTCCTACAGATTATCATTCAGTCTCTTCTGCAGATTATCATTCCCCTCTCATGCAGATTATCATTCCCTCTCTACTACAGATTATCATTCCCTCTCTCCTGCAGATTATCATTCCCTATTTCCTGCATATTATCATTCCTCCTCTATTGCAGATTATCATTCCCCCTCTCCTGCAGATTATCATTCCCTTTCTCCTGAAGGTTATCATTCCCTCTCTACTGCAGATTATCATTCCCTCTCTCCTGCACATTATCATTCCCCCTCTCCTGCAGATTATCATTCAATCTCTCCTGCAGATTATCATTCCCTCTCTCCTGTAGATTATCATTTCCCCTCTCCTGCAGGTTATCATTTCCCCTCTACTGCAGATTTACATTCAGTTTCTCCTGCAGATTATCATTCATTCTCTCTTGCAAATTATCATTCCCCCTCTCATGCAAATCATTTCCCCTCTCCTGCAGGTTATCGTCCCTCTCTCCTGCAGGTTATCATTCAGTCTCTTCTGCAGATTATCATTCACTCTCTTCTACAGATTATAATTCCCTATTATCATTCCCTCTCTACTACAGATTATCATTCTCCCTCTCCTGCAGATTTTCATTCCCTCT
>NC_069505.1:32052806-32067806 GCF_027579735.1 Bombina bombina
AGATAGATAGATAGATAGATAGATAGATAGATATTATTACAGTAACAAAACTTTTAGTCTGATTTTATTTCATTCAGTCAGTTGATTATGCTTTTATGTTAGAACACAATGTACATTTACAGGATACAAACAAATTACACAGTAAATTTATACTGATGCTTCTGTCTGTCTTAAGTGTAAATCTGTCTTCCAGAACCTCAGTAAGGCTTCGCTCATTTGACGCACAACTTACAACTTTTGTGAGAGCCAAGAGATATTCAACTAAACAACAGCGAAGACACAATCTGGAGTCTGTAACGTTGTCAGTGAGGAAACATCATTTCTGGTTATGATAATGTGGTGTAATTTTTTCTGCTGAATAAAATGATATTGAACAAATCTAATGAGTGACTATAGCTGGTAACAATGTACAACCCGATGGAAGAACGTACAATGTTTGTGGAATAGAAAACCATAGTGAATAAACTTCATCAGCGCATATTTGTGGCGCCAATAAACTGAGTCGTATCCCTGCGCGTATGGAGTATACAGATATTTATTACAATATACTTAAAAAAATTGTTGCTGGGTTTTTGAACTTGACACCATTCTAGTCCATAAGAATCTCCAGTTTGCATACAGTTTCTTATGACGTGACACTCGCAGATACTGAGCATTGAGACCACTCGCTGACTGTATCCAAAACATTCCAAAACATTTTTCATGCTTGTTTGATCGGGACTTGTTAGCTTATCAAATGCCACAGCCCTCAGCACTTGAAAGAGGATTTTTGCCTGTTTAGCACAGCAAATCTTAATTGTCTGTATTAGACTTGCGCAGCAAATCTTAATTGTCTGTATTAGACTTGCGCAGCAAATCTTAATTGTCTGTATTAGACTTGCGCAGCAAATCTTAATTGTCTGTATTAGACTTGCGCAGCAAATCTTAATTGTCTGTATTAGACTTGCGCAGCAAATCTTAATTGTCTGTATTAGACTTGCGCAGCAAATCTTAATTGTCTGTATTAGACTTGCGCAGCAAATCTTAATTGTCTGTATTAGACTTGCGACTTGCGCAGCAAATCTTTTTTTACAAGTATTCGAGGAAATTAGTTTCCCTGAATATTCGTTGGCTGCACTATTCAGTATTAACTGAATTAATAGAGAATATTCATAGAAAATTTACATGCTCTTTCTCCCAGAGCCATGACCTTAAAGGGATACTAAACCTACATTTTTTTTCTTTCATGATTCAGATAGAGCATGCAATTTTAAGCAACTTTCTAATTTACTCCTATTATCAATTTTTTTTGTTCTCTTGCTATCTTTATTTAAAAAGCAGGAATGTAAAGCTTAAAGGGACTTTTTAGTCAAAATTAAACTTTCATTATTCAGATAGGACTTTCCAATTTACTTTTATCATCAAATTTGGTTTGTTCACTTGGTATTCTTAGTTGAAACTAAACCTAGGTAGGCTCATATGCTAATTTCTAAGCCCTTGACGGCTGCCTCTTATCACATGCTTTTTAAGTTGCTTTTCACTGAAAGTACACGTGGGCCATATAGATAACACTGTGTTATCGCCCAGGGAGTTATTTAAGATTTAGCACAACACAATGCTAAATGCAAGTCAATAGATAATATACAGTCACAGTCATGTGATCAGGGGGCTGGAAGAAGGTTCTTAGATACAATGTAATCAAAGAGGTAAAAAGTATATTAATATAACAGTGTTGGTTATGCAAAACTGGGGAATGGGTAATAAAGGGATTAAGTATCTTTTATAACAATAAAAATTATTTTGTAGACTGTCCCTTTAAGAGCCAGCCCCTGTCTTAGATTCAGCACCCTGGATAGCGCTTGCTTATTGGTGGCTACAATTAGCCACCAATCAGCAAGTGCAACACATGTGTGCTGAACCAAAAATGGGCCGACTCCTAAGCTCCTAAGCTAAGCACATTCCTGCTTGGTTTAGTGTCCCTTTAAGTGCATGGCCTGAGAGCCTCTTATTAGCACAGCTATGAAGAAGAGGACCGGGTTAGAATATTTCTCCAGCCAACAAAAGTTAAGTATTTAACCCCTTAAAGATAATTTAAAGAAAACTAATGAAAACTGATGCATTTGGTCGGTATTTTTTCATTTTCTTTACATTTCGTTCATTCATTCGGATATTTATTTCATTAAGACAAAACGAATATCCAGTTTTTGTTACGAATTTGCATGCATAAGTTTTTATTCAAATGTAATATAACGCTCAAATCACAATAGAAAACTTGTATATTGCTTAAATACGGTCATTTGAATGTTCTTTTATAATTGCAAAGAAGTGTTTGCGTAGTTTGAAAACTACAACTTGATAGTATTAATGGAAAAAACCTGCAACAAACACGTCAATAAAGAACCAATGAGCTGCCATGTTACTTGCACATTGGCTGCGTATATTTTCCAATCATATCTGAAAAAAAAAATGAAAAGACGAAATTACCCAATCCCAATGTAGACAATGTGGATTTGTTTGTAAACGTGGGTTTAGGTTTAGAGTTGAGAGTAAGGATTTGGGAGAGGTACAGGTATATGTGCAACGGGTTAGAGTTAAAGCTTAAAGGTTAGAGATAAGTGTTATAGCAGCTATCCATAACCTCTGGCCTCTATCTCTAACCCATGATACCTATCACTAACCCTTAGCCTCTAGCTCTAACTAATGACATCTATCTTTAACCTCTGGATTTAACCCATGGCACCTCTAACCTCTGGCTCTAAATTATGGCACCTATCCCTAACCACTAACCTCTGGCTCTAACCCATAGCACCTATCCCTAACCCCTAACCTATGGCTGGCTATCTTTAACCTCTGGATTTAACCCATGGCACCTCTAACTTACAGCACCTATCCCTAACCTCTGGATCTAACCCATGACATCTATACCTAACCCTTAACTTCTAAATCTAACCCATTACACCTATCCCTAATCCCTAACTCGAACCCATCACACCTATCCCTAACCCTTAACCCCTAACTCTAACACATGACACCTAACCCTAACCCTAAACCCCTAACTCTAACACATGACACCTATCCCTAACCCTTAACTTCTAAATCTAACCCATGGCACCTAACCCTTAACCACTAACTCTAACCCATGACACCTATCCCTAACCTTTAACCCCTAACTCTAACCCATGACACCTATCCATAACCCTTAACTTCTAACTCTAACCAATGAAACATATCCCTAACCCTTAATCCCTAACTGTAACCCATCACACCTATCCCTAACCCTAAACCCCTAACTCTAACCCATGACTCCTAACCCTTAACCCCTAACTCTAACCCATGACTCCTATCCCTAACACTTAACCCCTAACTCTAACACATTACACCTATCCCTAACTTTTAACCCCTAACTCTAACTCATTACACCTGTCTGTAAACCTTAACCCCTAAGTCTACCCTATAAGTTATAACACCTATCCCTTAACCCCTAACTCTAACCCATGACACCTATCCCTAACCCTTAACCCCTAACTCTAACCCATGGCAACTATCCCTAACACTTAACCCCTAACTCTAACCTACGACACCTATCCCTGACCCTTAACTCTAACTCTAACCCATGACACCTATCCCTAACCCTTAACCCCTAACTCTAACCCATGGCACCTATCCCTAACCCTTAACCCCTAACTCTAACCCATGACACCTATCCCTAACCCTTAACCCCTAACTCTAACCCATGACACCTATCCCTAACCCTTAACTCTAACTCATGGAACCTATGCCTAACCTTTAACCTCTGGCTCTAACTTATGGCACCTATTTCTAACCCTTAACCTCTGGCTCTAACCCATGGCACCTATCCCTAACCCTTAACCCCTAACTCTAAACCATGGCATCTATAACTAACCCTTAATTCCTAATTCTAACCCATGGCACCTACCCCTAACCCTTAACCTCTAGCTCTATCACATGGCATCTATCCCTAACCCTTAACCTCTAGCTCAATCACATGGCATCTATACCTAACTCTTAACCTCTAGCTCAATCACATGGCATCTATACCTAACTCTTAACCTCTAGCTCTATCACATGGCATCTATCCATAACCCTTAACCACTAGCTCTATCACATGGCATCTATACCTAACCCTTAACCTCTAGCTCTATCACATGGCACCTATACCTAACCCTTAACCTCTAGCTCTATCACATGGCACCTATACCTAACTCTCAACTTCTAGCTCTATCACATGGCACCTATACCTAACCCTTAACCTCTAGCTCTATCACATGGCACCTATACCTAACCCTTAACCTCTAGCTCTATCACATGGCACATATACCTAACCCTTAACCTCTAGCTCTATCACATGGCACCTATACCTAACCCTTAACCTCTAGCTCAATCACATGGCATCTATACCTAACCCTTAACCTCTAGCTGTAGCGCATGGCATCTATACCTAACTCTTAGCCTCTAGCTCTATCACATGGCACCTATCCCTAACCCTTAAGCTCTAGCTCAATCACATGGCACCTATACTTAACCCTTAACCTCTAGCTCTATCACATGGCATCTATACCTAACCCTTAACCTCTAGCTCTATCACATGGCATCTATACCTAACCCTCAACCTCTAGCTCTATCACATGGCACCTATACCTAACTCTTAACCTCTAGCTCAATCACATGGCACCTATACCTAACCCTTAACCTCTAGCTCAATCACATGGCACCTATCCCTAACCCTTAACCTCTAGCTCTATCACATGGCACCTATACCTAACCCTTAACCTCTAGCTCTATCACATGGCATCTATACCTAACTCTTAACCTCTAGCTCTATCACATGGCATCTATACCTAACCCTTAACCTCTAGCTCTATCACATGGCATCTATACCTAACCCTTAACCTCTAGCTCTATCACATGGCACCTATACCTAACTATTAACCTCTAGCTCTATCACATGGCATCTATACCTAACTATTAACCTCTAGCTCTATCACATGGCACCTATACCTAACCCTTAACCTCTAGCTCTATCACATGGCATCTATACCTAACCCTTAACCTCTAGCTCTATCACTTGGCATCTATACCTAACCCTTAACCTCTAGCTCTATCACATGGCATCTATACCTAACCCTCAACCTCTAGCTCTATCACATGGCATCTATACCTAACTATTAACCTCTAGCTCTATCACATGGCATCTATACCTAACCCTTAACCTCTAGCTCTATCACATGGCACCTATACCTAACCCTTAACCTCTAGCTCTATCACATGGCATCTATACCTAACTCTTAACCTCTAGCACTATCACATGGCATCTAAACCTAGCTCTTAACCTCTAGCTCTATCACATGGCATCTATACCTAACCCTTAACCTCTAGCTCTATCACATGGCATCTATCCATAACCCTTAACCTCTAGCTCTATCACATGACATCTATACCTAACTATTAACCTCTAGCTCTATCACATGGCATCTATACCTAACCCTTAACCTCTAGCTCTATCACATGGCATCTATACCTAACCCTTAACTTCTAGCTCTATCACATGGCACCTATCCCTAACCCTTAACCTCTAGCTCTATCACATGGCATCTATCCATAACCCTTAACCTCTAGCTCTATCACATGGCATCTATCCATAACTCTTAACCTCTAGCTCTATCACATGGCACCTATCCCTAACCCTTAACCTCTAGCTCTATCACATGGCACCTATACCTAACCCTTAACCTCTAGCTCTATCACATGGCATCTATACCTAACCCTTAACCTCTAGCTCTATCACATGGCATCTATACCTAACTATTAACCTCTAGCTCTATCACATGGCACCTATCCATAACCCTTAACCTCTAGCTCTATCACATGGCATCTATCCCTAAATCTTAACCTCTAGCTCTATCACATGGCATCTATACCTAACCCTTAACCTCTAGCTCTATCACATGTCACCTATACCTAACCCTTAACCTCTAGCTCTATCACATGGCATCTATACCTAACTATTAACCTCTAGCTCTATCACATGGCACCTATACCTAACCCTTAACCTCTAGCTCTATCACATGGCATCTATACCTAACTCTTAACCTCTAGCTCTATCACATGGCATCTATACCTAACTCTTAACCTCTAGCTCTATCACATGGCATCTATCCATAACCCTTAACCTCTAGCTCTATCACATGGCACCTATACCTAACCCTTAACCTCTAGCTCTATCACATGGCACCTATCCCTAACCCTTAACCTCTAGCTCTATCACATGGCATCTATCCCTAACCCTTAACCTCTAGCTCTATCACATGGCACCTATACCTAACCCTTAACCTCTAGCTCTATCACATGGCATCTATCCATAACCCTTAACCTCTAGCTCTATCACATGGCACCTATCCCTAACCCTTAACCTCTAGCTCTATCACATGGCATCTATCCCTAACCCTTAACCTCTAGCTCTATCACATGGCACCTATACCTAACCCTTAACCTCTAGCTCTATCACATGGCATCTATCCATAACCCTTAACCTCTAGCTCTATCACATGGCACCTATACCTAACCCTTAGCCTCTAGCTCTATCACATGGCATCTATCCATAACACTTAACCTCTAGCTCTATCACATGGCAGCTATACCTAACTCTTAACCTCTAGCTCTATCACATGGCATCTATACCTAACCCTTAACCTCTAGCTCTATCACATGGCATCTATACCTAACCCTTACCCTCTAGCTCTATCACATGGCATCTATCCCTAACCCTTAACCTCTAGCTCTATCACATGGCATCTATCCATAACCCTTAACCTCTAGCTCTATCACATGGCACCTATACCTAACCCTTAACCTCTAGCTCTATCACATGGCATCTATCCCTAACCCTTAACCTCTAGCTCTATCACATGGCACCTATACCTAACCCTTAACCTCTAGCTCTATCACATGGCATCTATCCATAACCCTTAACCTCTAGCTCTATCACATGGCACCTATACCTAACCCTTAGCCTCTAGCTCTATCACATGGCATCTATCCATAACACTTAACCTCTAGCTCTATCACATGGCATCTATACCTAACTCTTAACCTCTAGCTCTATCACATGGCATCTATACCTAACCCTTAACCTCTAGCTCTATCACATGGCATCTATACCTAACCCTTACCCTCTAGCTCTATCACATGGCATCTATCCCTAACCCTTAACCTCTAGCTCTATCACATGGCATCTATCCATAACCCTTAACCTCTAGCTCTATCACATGGCACCTATACCTAACCCTTAACCTCTAGCTCTATCACATGGCATCTATCCATAACCCTTAACCTCTAGCTCTATCACATGGCATCTATCCATAACCCTTAACCTCTAGCTCTATCACATGGCACCTATCCCTAACCCTTAACCTCTAGCTCTATCACATGACACCTATCCCTAACCCTTAACCTCTAGCTCTATCACATGGCACCTATCCCTAACCCTTAACCTCTAGCTCTATTACATGGCATCTATCCATAACCCTTAACCTCTAGCTCTATCACATGGCATCTATACCTAACCCTTAACCTCTAGCTCTATCACATGGCACCTATACCTAACTCTTAACCTCTAGCTCTATCATATGGCACCTATACCTAACCCTTAACCTCTAGCTCTATCACATGGCACCTATACCTAACTCTTAACCTCTAGCTCTATCACATGGCACCTATCCCTAACCCTTAACCTCTAGCTCTATCACATGGCACCTATACCTAACCCTTAACCTCTAGCTCAATCACATGGCACCTATACCTAACTCTTAACCTCTAGCTCTATCACATGGCACCTATACCTAACCCTTAACCTCTAGCTCTATCACATGGCACCTAAACCTAACCCTTAACCTCTAGCTCTATCACATGGCACCTATACTTAACCCTTAACCTCTAGCTCTATCACATGGCACCTATACCTAACCCTTAACCTCTAGCTCAATCACATAACCTCTAGCTCAATCACATGGCACCTATCCCTAACCCTTAACCTCTAGCTCTATCACATGGCACCTATCCCTAACCCTTAACCTCTAGCTCTATCACATGGCATCTATACCTAACTATTAACCTCTAGCTCTATCACATGGCACCTATCCCTAACCCTTAACCTCTAGCTCTATCACATGGCACCTATCCCTAACCCTTAACCTCTAGCTCTATTACATGGCATCCTATACCTAACCCTTAACCTCTAGCTCTATCACATGGCACCTTTACCTAACCCTTAACCTCTAACTCTATTACATGGCACCTATACCTAACCCTTAACCTCTAGCTCTATCACATGGCACCTATACCTAACCCTTAACCTCTAGCTCTATCACATGGCACCTATACCTAACCCTTAACCTCTAGCTCAATCACATGGCATCTATACCTAACCCTTAACCTCTAGCTCTATCACATGGCACCTATCCCTAACCCTTAACATCTAGCTCTATTACATGGCATCTATCCATAACCCTTAACCTCTAGCTCTATCACATTTCACTTATCCCTAACTCTTAACCTCTAACTCTAATGTGATGAGGGTTACTTCTAGGTCTAGAGCACAAAGGTTACAAATATTAAACTGCAATGACCTCTCCGCCATATCGCATGTCTCACTTCTCCTACACCCTCCCTATCTATCCCAGGGCCCCGTGACCTGCAGACTTCCTGAGCTGCACATGTTATTGTTTCAGCTGCTTACAATAGCACCTTCTGCTTTACATTTATTGATACGCCCATCCTCTTGCTGCAACTAAATGAGGTCACCCTCTCCAAGGAATGGGGCGTGATAGGACAAGCGTATCCTAAACACAAGGAATCAGGAAATATTTCATCCAGGTGTTCAGGAGTTTAACTATTAATGCAGAGAATTTATCTAAATAACTGTATCAAATACCTATGTGACTGTGATTAATCGCAAGTTTATTTTGCAGCCAGGCAACTTTATTTTAATTTAGCTGACTTCACAACTAATTTTATCAGAGTATTAATATCAAAACCATTCACTGCATTTAGCTACAATGTGCAATATATTCCTGATTTTCCTCTTTTCCAAGATGTAATCTTTCTTTGCTTTGTCATTTGGTTTAATTAGTTTGGATATCATATTTTTATTTATCTATCATTTCTTTTCTCACTATGAGGTCTGTTACAATTCTTTAGAATGGCTGTGCGAAATGCGTCACCATAAGTGAACGTGAGATTTTCATATTACACGCAATTCAGATCTAAAGGAAAATCTAATTATCAGGCTTCTTTAAATGGCTTCGCACTGCATAAACAAAATAATATACTTTAGTAGAGATTCAATAAAACTAGTTTTTGAAAACTAATATCTTGATAAATAAAATGATGCTGCACCATCGCCGATGGAAAATGGTGAGATTCAAAGAGATTTGTATTCGCCCTTCCCTAAATCAGCCAGTCGAGAGCTCAACTCAAATAAAATTGGTGAGTTCAGCGCAAATTAAATCAGTAAAGCTGCCTGTATCTCGCTACCATTATTTTCCCACCACATAGAGCCATTTGCACCTTTAAGGATACAACATCACAAAAACATTTTAAAAACATTATTAAACAAATGAATGAAAATGAGTAAATAACAAATTTCCTCTATAAAACATTACACTCTCACATGTGCAAAACATAAAACCTTGAAAAAGTTAGAGAAAATGAAAATAAAAAAAAAGAAAAGTTTAAGCTTTTAATATAGTGATACACAACCATGAGTTTCAGTAATGGTAAAATCCAATACAACAAGATATTACATGTCCTATCCATTAGATACTCATAGTCGCCATCTTGTTTTTAAGAGCATGCCAAGTGGAAAGAGACTTTAACATACAATAGAAATAGATAGTCAAAAACAATACTTTTCAATGATGAAAAGTGACCATATAGTGATAGTTTGCCTATCCTGACAACATACAGTATGTTATCAGATGATTTTGTAGTGGTGTGGAAGGAAATGGATTATTATAGATTCCTATGAAAGATTGTAAACCCCCAGTTATGAAGATGCCTGTACTGTTAGTGACAAACAAAACAGTGCAAGTGAGAATCAAATATTAAAATTAATATTAAAAGCAAGTAATTTGTAGATGTTGGGTCCTGATTTGACTTTTACTGCAGATCCCCTAAGCTGTGCATGATATCATGTAGTCAGCACATATACATATAAGTACCTATGCTACATATGTAACTGTGTGCCCTTGTATACAGTCTCTACAATAGGGATGAAAGGAGCTTTAATGAATCGATACCAAGTATGTTAATACATCTCTAGGAAGTGCTTAACATATGTACAAGCAAAAAAACTGTTTGCAAACAGCTATGAAACAGTTGGAAAGATTCCAAAATACCCTTTCAAGGCTTTATCAAGTGCCTACAGATGTCGAATTTTAAAAAGTAAAAAAAAAGGCCTCAAAACGATGCTTGAAGATTGTGATTTCTGAGAGATTTTCGTCCCTTGGATGTTTTTATTGAGGCGCCAAAAACACGTTCTCAGACACAGGAACGAGACAAAATCTCTCAGTTGTGATTGTGTGGAATTGAATAGAGATGTTTTTGACCAGAAAAAGAACCAAAAAGGCCTTGACAGATAGATTGGGATCAAGGTCATGATTATCTGCAAGAAATAGGGAAATAATTACATGTTCTAATACATTACAGCTTATTCTTTATGCACCTTTACACCCTTGGAAGTATTTTTTCAAGTGGTCAGTATCTATCAGCATGCACTGCACATACAATAAGTATACTGTCATTCTGTTTGCACAGTCTGCAGGGTTTATTATTAAATAGCAGCCAAGGGATACACCCTCTGCAGTTATGAACAGAATGATAGTGCCTCCCCATCACCCCATAGAGACAACTATAACAGGGGCCCTTACAGACACCTATGTCTGGGGAAAAAGGTAAAAAAAAAAACATAAATTAAATAAATAAATCACAGGAAAAACTGTGAAAATTAATAATATAATCACCATTAATTGTTACTCTGCTTAATTATACATTTCTTGGGGGGGTGACTATGAGTTTACTGCCCTTTAGCAAACCTCAGGTATAAACTGATAAAGATTATATGTTCTAGAGCTTCAGCGCACAATACAAGGAGATACCGGTGCCAGTGCTTACCGCAGGGAGTATAAGTGAACCTGTGATATTATTACACAGAAAACTAAACTGGTCAAGGAGTATTTATTGCACGCATACGATCTTTATTACTACAAAATATCAATATTTCAGATCAGCAGCTATAAAAAATTAAGGGCTAGATTACAAGTGGCGTGCAAACGTTTGCTCACCCTTTCCATTGCACTGATATAACAAGTTGAGCGCAATCACATTTTCACTAGCGCAATCTTGATTTACGCGAAAATCTTTACCGTGATCTCAGAGCTGTGGTTAACTGTTTTTCGAAAATAAAAAGTTCCACAAAGGACTTCAAAAATACATTACAACGTACAACATTACAAAGTACATTTACACTGTCTAATAAAAATTATTTAAAAAAATATTGCACACAAAAGTTATAAGGGCTCAAAGATATGAGATCACGGGTGTGAGGGAAAAAAAGCAGGCAAAGTGCTTTAACATAGAGATACATTTACATGTCTAGTGATGTATATTTATATATGTGTATATAAGTATTTACAGACATATATATATATATATATATATATACATATAAACACATAAATATATAAGTACACACATATATATATGCATTGGAGCCCTTTGCATTTAAGTAGGGTCAAACGTCTAAAAACATATTTATGCAATATTCATATTTAAGAATAGTTGTAACTATGTATTTACTGTAAATATTTCACATTCCAATGTTCTGTGCAATGTTCTGTGCAAGTATTTATATATATATATACATACAGTATCTCATAAAAGTGAGTACACCCTCACATTTTTGTAAATATTTTATTATATTTTATCATGTGACAACACTGAAGAAATGACACTTTGCTACAATGTAAAGTAGTGAGTGTACAGCCTGTATAACAGTGTAAATTTGCTGTCCCCTCAACATAACTCAACACACAGCCATTAATGTCTAAACTGTTGGCAACAAAAGTGAGAACACCCCTAAGTGGAAATGTTCAAATTGAGCCCAGATAACCATTTTCCCTCTCCGGTGTCATGTGACTCGTTAGTGTTACAAGGTCTCAGGTGTGAATGGGGATCAGGTGTGTTAAATTTGGTGTTATCGCTCTCACACTCTCTCATACTGGTCACTGGAAGGTCAACATGGCACATCGTGGCAAAGAACTCTCTGAGGATCTGAAAAAAAGAATTTTTGCTCTACATAAAGATGGCCTAGGCTATAAGAAGATTGTTAAGACCCTGAAACTGAGCTGCGGCACGGTGGGCAAGACCATACAGTGGTTTCACAGGACAGGTTCCACTCAGAACAGGCCTCGCCATGGTCAACCAAAGAAGATGAGTGCACGTGCTCAGCATCATATCCAGAGGTTGTCTTTCAGAAATAGACGTATGAGTGCTGCCAGCATTGCTGCAAAGGTTAAAGGGGTAGGGGGTCAGCCTGTCAGTGCTCAGACCATACGCCGCACACTGCATCAAATTGGTCTGCATGGCTGTCGTCCCAGAAGGAAGCCTCTTCTAAAGATGATGCACAAGAAAGCCTGCAAACAGTTTGCTGAAGACAAGCAGACTAAGGACATGGATTACTGGAACCATGTCCTGTGGTCTGATGAGATCAAGATAAACTTATTTGGTTCAGATGGTGTCAAGCGTGTGTGGCGGCAACCAAGTGTCAAGCATGGTGGTCTGGGCCTGCATGAGTGTTGCCGGCAGTGGGTAGCTACAGTTCATTGAGGAAACCACGAAGGCCACATGTACTGTGACATACTAAAGAGCAGAGCATGATCCCCTCCCTTCAGAGACTGGGCCGCAGGGCAGTATTCCCACATGATAATGACCCCAAACACACCTCCAAGACAACCACTGCCTTGCTAAAGAAGCTGAGGGTAAAGGGGATGGACTAGCCAAGCATGTCTCCAGACCTAATCCCTATTGAGCATCTGTGGGACATCCTCAAACGGAAGGTGGGGGAGCGTAAGGTCTCTAACATCTATCAGCTCTGTAATGTCGTCATGGAGGAGTGGAAGAGGACTCCAGTGGCAACCTGTGAAGCTCTGGTGAACTCCATGCCCAAGAGGGTTAAGGCAGTGCTGAAAAATAATGGTGGCCACACAAAATATTGACACTTTGGGCCCAATTTGGACATTTCCACTTAGGGGTGTACTCACTTTTGTTGCCAACAGTTTAGACATTAATGGCTGTGTGTTAAGTTATTTTGATGGGACAGCAAATTTACACCGTTATACAGGCTTTACACTTACTACTTTACATTGTAGCAAAGTGACATTTCTTCAGTGTTGTTACATTAAAAGATATAATAAAATATTTACAAAAATGTGAGGGGTGTACTCACTTTTGGGAGATACTGTATGTATATATATATATATATATATATATATATATATAAATATATATATATGTATTTATCTATACCTATATATTATCATGTATATATATATAGGTATAAATATATATTGTACAAAATACCTTCAGATATATGTGGAAATATTTATTTATGAATAAATAGAAGATATTATGTTATGTAAAGAATATTGGAAAATAAAATATTCCTATATTCATGTCAGGTTAGCGCTAATGAGAATATTTTTTTTCCAACTTTTTCTTCTCCATTGACTTTTATGGGGAATGTGAATATGCGATAGTGTTTGCACGATAATTGGGTGTTAAGTTAAGGGTTAATGTGTAAACGCGATCGTGATTTTCGGATTTCGACTTTATTGCGATCTTGGTTACCGCTAGAGAAAAAAAGTGTTTACTTTAAACTTGTAATACCAGCGCAACCAGACTAGCGCAAAAATGAAAATCGCTCTAGCAAAAGCACAAAATAACAATCCACTTGTAATCTACCATAATTGGGTTATTTTTAGCAACTAAAAACCAATTCTTCATGAAACTGCTCATTCCCATCAAAAAATATTTCTTTAAAAAATGTATTGGTTTTTTTTTCTAGCTCTTCTGATTTGCGATTCATGTATTTTTAAAATCATTTTATTGCTTAGATGTATTATTTATATTTTTTTAATAGAAAATAAATACATATATAAGTGAAAACAAATAATTCCTGTACATGCTTTGCATTGGTTGTGTAACTGAAGTTGCTTTCGGTGCATGTCATTTGAATAACAGAATATTTAATAAATCTACTTAAACAAAGAGCATAAAGGCACTGTAATCTGTGTTATCCTCATTATCATTACTACAGGATGAGGTAAGCGACACGTGATAATAAACTGTCAGATTGACGAGATAATGATTTGGGAAAAAGCCAAAATTCCAGGCGGAGAATACGGAAGAATCGGGTTCCTAAAATGTGAATCACACAAAAATAATATACTTGTAAAGATGACAAGGCACTTATAGCTGACAGACGTGGAGGGATTTGTTTGGTTTTGTTATGTGCAGATCAGGGGTGAATCTAGAGTGTAAAGGGGGTGCAAGTACCCCAAAATCCTATAGGGGCCAACTGCCCTGCCATATTTCTTTACCCAGTTCTCTCTTCACAGCAAGGAGATGTGTAAGGAAGGAGAACAGGTTTTATAAAATGTAGTGCCCCTGTGATACCCTAAAATGGTTCATGAATGTTTTAAATTTGCAGCGCTGGTCCAAAGGGAATACAGAAACCGCTTCTTCTACAGATGGTGCAGTGACTTAGTGATCCCAATGTGATAGTTTGTAATAGACAATACACACAGGAAATCAAATTCTATTTCTTAGAAAATTTAAATAAATTTAATTAAATTATATAAAAAAAAGAAACTAAATTAAAGACTGAAAATTAAAAATTTAAAAAAAAAAACTATTTTTTTCCACCAGTCATGTACATGAATAAAA
>NC_069505.1:32072806-32110306 GCF_027579735.1 Bombina bombina
ATAGATAGGATAGATAGATATACATAGATTGATAGTTAGATAGAATCGATAGAAGAGAAATAGATAGATTTGTTAGATATATAATTACCCTAATAAAGTCTAATAATTAAACATGCGTTCTTGGACCCAACTAGCTTGTGTTAATTAATACTTTTCTTAGCACTTTAATCCCTGTTCCCCCCCCCCCCCCCTATCGGGGGTGTTCTATATGGCCTGCCTGTTTATCCTGAAAAAATATAATAATAAGACATGCTGTCTGGTACCTATTTTAACTAGGTTGTTTTTTAAGTACTACCATTCTTAGCACTTTAATCTCTGTATCTCCCCCTATTTGGTGAGGTCTATAATGCCTGGATGATTACCCATACAAAATATAATAATAAGACATCTGCTCTTGGTCTGCGACCCATGGTAACTATGTTGTGTTAATTAGTAATGTCCTTCGCATTTTAATAGCTGTTACTCATACTCACCCTATCGGTGGAGGTGTATATGGCCTGCATGATTACCCTTACAAAATATAATAACCAAACATATGCTCTGGGACCCATGGTAAGTAGGTTGTGTTAAGTAGTACTGTTCTTTGCAGTTTATTACCTGTTACAACACCAAATGGTGGCAGGTCTATCTGGCCTTCATGATTAGCTGCACCCAAACCCAAAAAAAAGCCGAGTGGTCTTAGACTAACACCCATGGCTAACTCGGTTGTTTCAATTAGTACTATTCTTAGCACTTTCATCCCTGTTACGGGTGGTCTACATGGCTATCATGATTAGCCGAACAAAATACTACAATCCAACCTTTGCTCAGTCTTCATAGGCCCTTCATTGTCTGTATTTTGATAGTACAGTTCTTATTATTTTTATAGCTGATACAACACCGAATGGTGGCAGCTCTATATGGCCTGCATGATTAGCCGCACCCAAAACAAAAATAAATCCAAGCGGTCTTGGATTAACACCCATGGCTAACTCTGTTGTTTCAAGTAGTACTATTCTTAGCACTTTCATCTCATCATCCCTGTTACTTCCAGGACTCTCGGTGGTGGTCTACATGGCCATCATGATTAGCCTAACCAAATACTACAATCCAACCTTGGCTCAGTCTTCCTAAGGCCCTTCATTGGCTGTATTTTGGTAGTACTGTTCTTATTAGTTTAATAGCTGATACGACACCGAATGGTGGCAGCTCTATATGGCCTGCATGAATAGCTGCACCCAAAGCCAAAAAAAAGCCAAGTGGTTTTGCACTAACACCCATGGTAAACTGTGTAAATAGTTGGCTAGATGGCCTGGCACAAAAGGCTGGCAGTGGCAGGCAGGAGGTAAATGCAATTCAATGGCACTAGGAGACTGAATATTTGCAGTCCAAAAAATTATGATTTTTATTTTTTTATATACTGTTACAAGAATTGTGATTGGTGCCACTAATTGGCTAGTTGGGCCTGGCACACAGGCTGGCAGATATGAGTCGTGGATGGTAGGTAGGGCAGCAATTTAACACAGTATGCTGTGTAAGTGACAAAAACACAGGCCTGATAGAAAATTAAGTTAGATTACACTAGCAAAATATTTTAAAATTTTAGATTTTAATATTAAAATTATGTTAAGAAGTGCAATGCACATATGACTCTATGAGTGGTCGCACTGGCTGGCTGCTACGTAGGGCAGCAATTAATAACAGTATGCTGTGTAAGTCAGATAGACAGTTAGACACAGGCCTGATAGAAAATACAATTAGATTACACTAGCATAATGATTTAAATACTTTTTTTTGGAAATTTAAAGAAAAAGGTTAAGCACATGCATATGAGTCTTGGCTGATAGCCTTGGAAGGGCAGCTATTAAAAACAGTAGGCTCTGTAAGTCGAATACACACACGCCTGATAGAAAATACTATTAGATTACACTAGAAAAATGATTGAAATTATTATTTTTGGGGGGGGAATTAAAAAAAGGTTAAACACATATGAGTCGTGGCTCATAGACTAGGGAGGGCAGCAAGTAAACACAGTAGGCTCTCTATGTCAGCAAAACACACAGGCCGGATAGAAAATTATATTAGATTACACTAGCAAACAAATTTAAACTTTTTTTTTTCTATATTAAAATTAAGGTGAAGAAAAATAGATATGAGTGCTGGGTGGCTGCCTGGCACAGACCAATTAACCAAAAGACTGAAAAAAATGAGGTATATTAATGCTTAGTGAGCCTGACAGACACAGGCCTGATAGTAAATGTTATTAGATTACACTAGCAAAATATATATATATATTTTTTTTAAATTAAAAATAATGTTATAAACGGATATTAACACTGGTGGCTGCTGGCTGGCACAGAGCAATGAACCAGAGTATATGCTGTGTGACACAGGCCTGATAGAAAATGAAAAAAAATTACACTAGAAAAATAATTAAAATTTTTGGTTGGTTAAATTTAAACTAATGTTGTTAGGGAGATATCAGTGGTGGCAGTAGTCACAGCATATGCTCTGAGCCTTAAACACACAGCCTGAAAGCCAGGCAAATGCTAATAAAAAAAAAAAAAAACGGCACGAAATATAGCCCTATAAAGGGCTTTTTGGGGTGCTGTGCTTGCAGCAGAGATGAGTGGAGTCCTTCTGGACTGTAAATACACTAGCCTAGCTATGTTTTTCCTATTAATGTCAGGAGCAAAAACACAACACGTCCTCTCATTAAGAAAGCAAGGTCGTTATGAGTCTAAAATGGCGGATTCCGAGTAGCTGGGAGGGTCTGTGAGGGAGTGTCTGATGTTGATTGGCTCTAATGTGTCAGGCGGCTGTGGCATAAAGGGTCAAAATTTCCACAATGATGACACATAGGGGCGGATCGAACATCGCCATGTGTTCGCCCACAAACACGAACGCGAACAAGCTATATTCGCCGTGAACCGTTCGCGGGCGAACAGTTCGGGACATCACTAATGACCTGTGTGTGACACTGAGAGTGATAGACATGACCTGTGTGTGACACTGAGAGTAATAGACATGACCTGTGTGTGACACTGAGAGTAATAGACATGACCTGTGTGTGACACTGAGAGTAATAGACATGACCTGTGTGTGATACTGAGAGTAATAGACATGACCTGTGTGTGATACTGAGAGTAATAGACATGACCTGTGTGTGACACTGAGAGTGATAGACATGACCTGTGTGTGACACTGAGAGTAATAGACATGACCTGTGTGTGATACTGAGAGTAATAGACATGACCTGTGTGTGATACTGAGAGTAATAGACATGACCTGTGTGTGACACTGAGAGTAATAGACATGACCTGTGTGTGATACTGAGATTAATAGACATGACCTGTGTGTGACACTGAGAGTAATAGACATGACCTGTGTGTGATACTGAGAGTAATAGACATGACCTGTGTGTGATACTGAGAGTAATAGACATGACCTGTGTGTGATACTGAGAGTAATAGACATGACCTGTGTGTGACACTGAGAGTAATAGACATGACCTGTGTGTGACACTGAGAGTAATAGACATGACCTGTGTGTGATACTGATAGTAATAGACATGACCTGTGTGTGATACTGAGAGTAATACACATGACCTGTGTGTGACACTGAGAGTAATAGACATGACCTGTGTGTGAGACTGAGAGTAATAGACATGACCTGTGTGTGAGACTGAGAGTAATAGACATGACCTGTGTGTGACACTGAGAGTAATAGACATGACCTGTGTGTGATACTGAGAGTAATAGACATGACCTGTGTGTGACACTGAGAGTAATAGACATGACCTGTGTGTGATACTGAGAGTAATAGACATGACCTGTGTGTGATACTGAGAGTAATAGACATGACCTGTGTGTGATACTGAGAGTAATAGACATGACCTGTGTGTGATACTGAGAGTAATAGACATGACCTGTGTGTGATACTGATAGTAATAGACATGACCTGTGTGTGATACTGAGAGTAATACACATGACCTGTGTGTGACACTGAGAGTAATAGACATGACCTGTGTGTGATACTGAGAGTAATAGACATGACCTGTGTGTGATACTGAGAGTAATAGACATGACCTGTGTGTGACACTGAGAGTAATAGACATGACCTGTGTGTGACACTGAGAGTAATAGACATGACCTGTGTGTGATACTGATAGTAATAGACATGACCTGTGTGTGATACTGAGAGTAATACACATGACCTGTGTGTGACACTGAGAGTAATAGACATGACCTGTGTGTGATACTGAGAGTAATAGACATGACCTGTGTGTGATACTGAGAGTAATAGACATGACCTGTGTGTGACACTGAGAGTAATAGACATGACCTGTGTGTGATACTGAGAGTAATAGACATGACCTGTGTGTGACACTGAGAGTAATAGACATGATCTGTGTGTGACACTGAGAGTAATAGACATGACCTGTGTGTGATACTGAGAGTAATAGACATGATCTGTGTGTGATACTGAGAGTAATAGACATGACCTGTGTGTGACACTGAGAGTAATAGACATGACCTGTGTGTGATACTGAGAGTAATAGACATGACCTGTGTGTGATACTGAGAGTAATAGACATGACCTGTGTGTGACACTTAGAGTAATAGACATGACCTGTGTGTGATACTGAGAGTAATAGACATGACCTGTGTGTGACACTGAGAGTAATAGACATGACCTGTGTGTGATACTGAGAGTAATAGACATGACCTGTGTGTGATACTGAGAGTAATAGACATGACCTGTGTGTGAGACTGAGAGTAATAGACATGACCTGTGTGTGATACTGAGAGTAATAGACATGACCTGTGTGTGATACTGAGAGTAATAGACATGACCTGTGTGTGATACTGAGAGTAATAGACATGACCTGTGTGTGATACTGAGAGTAATAGACATGACCTGTGTGTGAGACTGAGAGTAATAGACATGACCTGTGTGTGATACTGAGTGTAATAGACATGACCTGTGTGTGACACTGAGAGTAATAGACATGACCTGTGTGTGATACTGAGAGTAATAGACATGACCTGTGTGTGATACTGAGAGTAATAGACATGACCTGTGTGTGATACTGAGAGTAATAGACATGACCTGTGTGTGATACTGAGAGTAATAGACATGACCTGTGTGTGACACTGAGAGTAATAGACATGACCTGTGTGTGATACTGAGAGTAATAGACATGACCTGTGTGTGATACTGAGAGTAATAGACATGACCTGTGTGTGAGACTGAGAGTAATAGACATGACCTGTGTGTGACACTGAGAGTAATAGACATGACCCGTGTGTGACACTGAGAGTAATAGACATGACCTGTGTGTGACACTGAGAGTAATAGACATGACCTGTATGTGATACTGAGAGTAATAGACATGACCTGTGTGTGATACTGAGAGTAATAGACATGACCTGTGTGTGATACTGAGAGTAATAGACATGACCTGTGTGTGATACTGATAGTAATAGACATGACCTGTGTGTGATACTGAGAGTAATAGACATGACCTGTGTGTGACACTGAGAGTAATAGACATGACCTGTATGTGATACTGAGAGTAATAGACATGACCCGTGTGTGATACTGAGAGTAATAGACATGATCTGTGTGTGATACTGAGAGTAATAGACATGACCTGTGTGTGATACTGAGAGTAATAGACATGATCTGTGTGTGATACTGAGAGTAATAGACATGACCTGTGTGTGATACTGAGAGTAATAGACATGACCTGTGTGTGATACTGAGAGTAATAGACATGATCTGTGTGTGATACTGAGAGTAATAGACATGACCCGTGTGTGATACTGAGAGTAATAGACATGATCTGTGTGTGATACTGAGAGTAATAGACATGACCTGTGTGTGACACTGAGAGTAATAGACATGACCTGTGTGTGACACTGAGAGTAATAGACATGACCTGTGTGTGATACTGAGAGTAATAGACATGACCTGTGTGTGATACTGATAGTAATAGACATGACCTGTGTGTGATACTGAGAGTAATAGACATGACCTGTGTGTGACACTGAGAGTAATAGACATGACCTGTGTGTGATACTGAGAGTAATAGACATGACCTGTGTGTGATACTGAGTGTAATAGACATGACCTGTGTGTGATACTGAGAGTAATAGACATGACCTGTGTGTGATACTGAGAGTAATAGACACGACCTGTGTGTGATACTGAGAGTAATAGACATGACCTGTGTGTGATACTGAGAGTAATAGAGATGACCTTTGTGTGACACTGAGAGTAATAGACATGACCTGTGTGTGATACTGAGAGTAATAGACATGACCTGTGTGTGACACTGAGAGTAATAGACATGACCTGTGTGTGATACTGATAGTAATAGACATGACCTGTGTGTGATACTGAGAGTAATACACATGACCTGTGTGTGACACTGAGAGTAATAGACATGACCTGTGTGTGATACTGAGAGTAATAGACATGACCTGTGTGTGACACTGAGAGTAATAGACATGACCTGTGTGTGATACTGATAGTAATAGACATGACCTGTGTGTGATACTGAGAGTAATACACATGACCTGTGTGTGACACTGAGAGTAATACACATGACCTGTGTGTGACACTGAGAGTAATAGACATGACCTGTGTGTGATACTGAGAGTAATAGACATGACCTGTGTGTGACACTGAGAGTAATAGACATGACCTGTGTGTGACACTGAGAGTAATAGACATGACCTGTGTGTGATACTGAGAGTAATAGACATGACCTGTGTGTGATACTGAGAGTAATAGACATGACCTGTGTGTGATACTGAGAGTAATAGACATGACCTGTGTGTGAGACTGAGAGTAATAGACATGACCTGTGTGTGACACTGAGAGTAATACACATGACCTGTGTGTGACACTGAGAGTAATAGACATGACCTGTGTGTGATACTGAGAGTAATAGACATGACCTGTGTGTGATACTGAGAGTAATAGACATGACCTGTGTGTGATACTGAGAGTAATAGACATGACCCGTGTGTGATACTGAGAGTAATAGACATGACCTGTGTGTGATACTGAGAGTAATAGACATGACCTGTGTGTGATACTGAGAGTAATAGACATGACCTGTGTGTGATACTGAGAGTAATAGACATGACCTGTGTGTGACACTGAGAGTAATAGACATGACCTGTGTGTGACACTGAGAGTAATAGACATGACCTGTGTGTGACACTGAGAGTGATAGACATGACCTGTGTGTGATACTGAGAGTAATAGACATGACCTGTGTGTGATACTGAGAGTAATAGACATGACCTGTGTGTGATACTGAGAGTAATAGACATGACCTGTGTGTGACACTGAGAGTAATAGACATGACCTGTGTGTGACACTGAGAGTAATAGACATGACCTGTGTGTGACACTGAGAGTAATAGACATGACCTGTGTGTGATACTGAGAGTAATAGACATGACCTGTGTGTGACACTGAGAGTAATAGACATGACCTGTGTGTGATACTGAGAGTAATAGACATGACCTGTATGTGATACTGAGAGTAATAGACATGACCTGTGTTTGACACTGAGAGTAATAGACATGACCTGTGTGTGATACTGAGAGTGATAGACATGACCTGTGTGTGATACTGAGAGTAATAGACATGACCTGTGTGTGATACTGAGAGTAATAGACATGACCTGTGTGTGATACTGAGAGTAATAGACATGACCTGTGTGTGATACTGAGAGTAATAGACATGACCTGTGTGTGACACTGAGAGTGATATAGCTTTACAATACACTTTCATTCAATGTTTTGCTACCTTTCCTTTTATTTCACACTGAAATGTATTGGTTGTCTAATTCTGAAAATTGAACACTAACTAACCCTGCTACATATCTGTACCTAACTGGCTTCAGCAGAGGTAACAAGATAAGGAAGTGCACACTGCAGACTAACCCTGATACATATATGTACCTAAATGGCTTCAGCAGAGGTGATAAGATAAGGAAGTGCACACTGCAGACATCAAACGCCTAACCCTGCTACATATCTGTACCTAACTGGCTTCAGCAGAGGTAACAAGATAAGGAAGTGCACACTGCAGACTAGCCCTGATACATGTATGTACCTAACTGGCTTCAGCAGAGGTGATAAGATAAGGAAGCGCACACTGCAGACATCAAACGCCTAACCCTGCTTCATATCCATCCCTAAGTGGCTTCAGCAGAGGTGATAAGATAAGGAAGTGCACTCTGCAGACATCACAAGCTTAACCCTGCTACATATCTGAACCTAACTGGCTTCAGCAGAGATGATAAGATATGGATGTGCACACTGCAGATATCACATGCATAACCCTGCTACATATCTGTCCCTAACTGGCTTCAGCAGAGGTGATAAGATAAGGAAGTGCACCCTACAGATATCATAAGCCTAACCTGCTACATATCTGTCTCTAACTGGCCTCAGCAGCGGTGATAAGATAAGGAAGTTCACACTGCAGACACCATAAGCCTAACCACGCTACATATCTGTTTCTAACTGGCTTCAGCAGCGATGAGAAGATAAGGAAGCACACACTGCAGATACCATAAGCCTAACTCTGCTACATATCGGTCTCTAACTGGACTCAGCGTAAGGAAGTGCATAATGTAGTTTAACACTACTACATATCTGTACCTAATTGGCATCAGCAGAGGTGATAAGATAAGGAAGTGCACACTGCAGACTTATCAAGCCTAACCCTGCTACATATCTGTACCCAATTAGCCTCAGCAGAGATAATAAGATGTTGTAAAACAATGCAGGTTTTTAGATTACAAGTGGAGTGCAGGGTGCCATATTAGTATCACAGGACCGTGCACAGAATAGGGTACTATATGGTATTACCATGGTAAAACAAAATGTCTCTTTAGCACGCGCTCTATACTTTCAATAGATTTCGCTAAACATCACTCATATTACAAGTTGTGAGTTATGCGCTGCTCTCGAGCACAACAGACTCGCCAGAAACAGCAGTTATGAAGCAGCGGTGCAATGCTGAATGCTGGTGCAATGCTGAATACGGAGAGCGTATTGCTCTCTGCATTCAGCGAGGTCTTGCGGACCTGATCCGCACTGTCGGATCAGGTCCGCAAGACCTTTGATAAATAGGCCCCAATAGCTCTAAATAAGACCTGAAGTAAAGTTTTAGAGCTATAATAAAACTATCACAAAACAAAAAGAGTATTGCACTGATAAATACATAGTAAATATAAAATACATTTTAATTATTGAAATAAATGTATAAAAAGTCTTTTAGATTGAAATAATTTTTATTGACATTTTTAGCAATATACAAACAATGCAAACCAATTACATTCTCATTACATCAGAAATAAGGGCAGTTACTCCATATACATCTTAAAGTATTGACCTTCATATAAGTGAGGTTAATGTCACTAGTATCCTTCTACTTAAAGGGACACTGAAGCCAAATTTTTTTCTTTCGTGATTCAGATAGAGCATGCAATTTTAAGCAACTTTCTAATTTACTCCTATTAGCAATGTTTCTTCGTTCTCTTGCTATCTTTATTTGAAAAAGAAGGCATCTAAGCTTTTTTCTTTGTTCAGGACTCTGGACAGCAGTTTTTGATTGGTGGAGGAATTTATCCACCAATCAGCAAGGACAACCTAGGTTGTTCACCAAAAATGGGCCGGCATCTAAACTTACATTCTTGCATTTCAAATAAAGATACCAAGAGAATAAATTCAATTTGATAATAGGAGTAAATTAGAAAGTTGCCTGCTCTATCTGAATCACAAAAGAAAAAATGTGGGTTCAGTGTCCCTTTAACACTTATAGATCTTCTCTCACTAAAGATTAACATAGATATTTAATGAGTTGTAACAATACTAAACAAAACTAACCTAAAACACAAAACTTTCTCACCATATTGTATACATAGTCTTTCACATAGATTCAGATATTTGAATGCTTTATATATCTAAAGCGCTTGTTTCACTAACATCTCCTGATGTATATTTCTTTTTTCCTTTCTTAATCGGGATCTGTCCTTATTTGACTCTCTCTGTCATCACCATAATCTGTTGCCTCCCGCTCATGTTAGTATTATAAAGCGCCTCCTTGGAGTATCCAGCAGAACCACACCTTGTTAAAGGAGTCTATAGTGTTTTGTATATGAGCTGCAGACTCGTACATGGAGTATGTGTGCTTAATTTTAGCAATAATCTCTGGCCACTCTGGCACCCCTATTTTCCAATGCTTAGCAATACTGGTTCTAGTAATAGTACATAAGATTCTGACAAAAACATTCATGGGAGAATTTAACCCAGGAACTCTCTCATGTAATAAAGCTTGCTCCTTAGTTAGAACAATATTTTCGCTTAGCAGATTGCTTATCAACTTAGAGAGATTTGACCATATCTTTCTGACTCCAGGGCAATCCCACCACATATGAAGATATGTACCAATTGCCTTGCATCCTCTATAGCAATATCTAGAACCCCCATTCGGTAAATGAGAGGTTTTGTGAGATACCACCTAAAAGTGTTTTTTATAGTGTTTTCGCTTAGATCTGCACTCAATAAACCTCTACTTGATTGGAAAAAGATTTGTTCCCAAACATTTGTGTCTTCCTCTCTCGCCAAATCTGTTTCCCATCTACAAATAACTGGGGATTTAGTACTATTTTTAGCAGTTTGAATACTCAGGTATAAGTGTGATATAGCCTGTTTTGGTCTATCTAGAGAGTTGTATATACATTCCAATGATGTAGAAGGCTGGATTATTACATCCGAGAGATAGCTCCTTATAGCTGTAGTAATCTGCAAATATAAAAACCAATGCAAGGGCAAATTATCCAGTTTAACTTGTAGCTTAGCATAAGTAAGGGGTGTTCTATTAGATACAAAATCCGCTACTCTGTAGAGTCCCTTATTTTCCCACTTATCCACAAGAGACCTACAGTCTTTTGGTATAATATATTTCAATGGCATCAGAAGGGATTTAGTCAGCAGTAGATTGAATTTTTTGGTCAATGATGCCCATAGTTGTCTAGATGATTCCGTAATCCCTGGTTAACGGCCTTTCCCCACTCCCACCTCGTCCCACACTATGTCCTCCGGAGACTCATATCCTCCCAGGAGGGATTCCAATCCAGGCCAAATCACGTTATCCCCCTTTTTACCTAATAAGGAAAGTTGTGCCAGTCTCGCAGCATTGCAACAGTCCCAGAGGATTGGGGCACCTACACCTCCCAGCTGTCTGTGTCGCGTTAGAATTTGAAATGGTATTCTACCCTGTTTTTTACTTTGAAGGAACCCGTGTAAAGCTGCTTGGAGTGAGTCAATATCCGGTTTGTGGAGCCTGATTGGCAAAGCTCTAAATAGGTACATTAGCCTTGGAAGAACGTTCATTTTTATTGAGGATAGTTTACCATACCAAGAAAAATAAGCTTTCTGCCATTTATTGATGTCTGCCTATTCTGATTTCATTTACTGTTTTGCAAGATGACTGCCCATGTGCCTTATGATGTAAAGTTAAACATGCAATCCAACTTACAGATTAGTAGAATCCAGCAGAGTAGCTTAACTCAGACAAATTCCACAGCAGAGATTTATGAATCCTTCATGCTTTATTGTTGCAAAACAAGAATTCTGAGGTTCCAGAAGTGGTAATTGCCAGGTAAAAAGAATTTGCCTCTACAAAGCTATTAGCAGAGTTCTAGCAAACTTACACATTGAAAGTGAAACTAATTTACACACACAAGTGAAACAAAATGGAGGCAGGAAGTGACCTCAAAAGGTCAGAGGTAGCACATAGAATATACATTAAATTGAATACAATGATAAAACATAACACTAGAGGGAGCACAAGAACTAAAATAGCATTTAAAGATGTACATATGAATATATGGACAGAACACTCCCCGTCTGGTATCTGTAGATACCACTATATAAATCAAACAATAAGCAATAAACATAAAAATGTTGATTGAAGTCTCTTTGTCCATGAGACCTGCAAGACAAAGAGAGAAAACATACAAAATGCAATTGCAAACATAAGTCCATGTTGTTTTAACATGATAATTCTTGAAGAGAAGCAGGGCTGGCACTGTCCCCTGTAGTCATCTCTCTATTGTAATCCTTTTGTCAACCAGTGTCTATGTTTATAATCACAGTCCATGTGAAATAGAAGAAGTACAACTTCTGTAATCCAAGACCAGGTACACTGGTAAGAAGTGTAGTAGCTTGAAGATGGTTCTCTTTAACAGGTCCCACAAACTGAAATGTAGTACTGGTTGATGTTGTATCAGTAGCGTTTAACAAGAATGCGGGTCCTGTCAACCATGTCAATTTCATGAATTGTGCTGAAGTTAATGACCTGGTTGCAAGATCTGCAGTATTTTGGTTAGTAGGTACGTAATGCCATTGCTCTGGTTTTGAAGATCTCCTGATGCGTTCTACCCTGTTATTGACATATACATAGAATCTTCTGCTTGTGTTGTTTATGTATCCCAACACCACTCTGCTGTCTGTGTAGAAGTTAACAGCATCAGGTTTGATGTCTATTTCACTTAGTATAAGATCAGCTATTTCGACTGCTAAAACAGCTGCACATAATTCAAGTCTAGGAATTGTGTGTTCAGGTCTAGGTGCCAACTTAGCCTTGCCGAGAATAAATCCTACATGTGGTTTTCCTTCAATGTCTGTAACTTTTAGGTAGGCCACTGCTGCAATAGCTTCTGTAGATGCATCTGAGAAGATGTAGATCTCTGTTTCTGTAGCTGTTGATAGAGAGGTAAAAGCATAACACCGTGGAATACAGAGCTTTTCAAGAGCCTTCAAAGAATCCTTCCACTTTTCCCAGATCTGACATTTCTCTGTAGGTAGTAAAGTATCCCAGAGCTTTGACTCTGATGAAAGCTGTCTAAGCAGAGACTTTCCTTGTATAGTCACTGGAGCTACAAACCCCAGTGGGTCATAAAGACTGTTAATAATTGATAAAACACCACGTCTAGTGTATGGCTTTTCATCAGTAGAAACTTTGAAAACAAGTTCATCAGTTGATATGTTCCAATGTAGACCAAGACTTCGTTGTACAGGTGGTGTATCTGTACCTAGATCTAAGTCTTTGAGGTCCGTTGCATGGTCTGCTGGAGGAAAGGCTTTCAACACCTTGCTGCTGTTTGAGACTATTTTATGAAGCCTTAGGTTTGCTACAGATAGCATCTTTTGTGTTCTTTTTAGCAGATCAATGGCTTCTTCATCTGTCGGTACAGACTTGATTCCATCATCCACATAGAAGTCTCTTTCTACATATTGTCTGGCATCTGTTCCATATTCCATTTCCCCTTCTTGAGCTGTTCTTCTTAGTCCATATATTGCCACTGCAGGTGATGGACTGTTGCCGAAGACATGCACTCTCATGCGATAATCTATTATCTCAGCACTAGTATAATTGTTGTGATGCCACAAAAACCTGAGGTAATTCCTATTGTCTTCTCTAACAATGAAACAATAGAACATCTGTTGTATATCAGCCATGAATGCTACAGGTTCTTTCCTGAACCTGATCAATACTCCTAAGAGACTGTTAGTAAGGTTAGGTCCAGTAAGAAGAACACTATTGAGTGACATGCCTTCATACTGTGCACTTGAATCAAACACAACCCTTATTTGACCTGGTTTGCGTGGATGATAGACGCCAAATGAAGGAAGATACCAACATTCTTCACCTTCTTTTAGTGGAGGAGCTGGCTCTGCATGCTTATTTTCAAATATCTTCTGCATGAATGATACAAAGTGTTCTTTTATCTTCGGATCTTTCTTTAGAGTACGTTGTAAGGAAGAAAGTCTAGAAAGTGCTTGAACTCTGTTGTTGGGTAACCTTTGTCTTGGATTGCGAAATGGCAGAGGGGCTACATAACTGTTTGAGTCATCCTTGTAAAACTTTTTGTCCATTAACTTGAGAAATTCTTTATCTTCGATAGAAGGAGCTAGTTTATTGTCATGCTGTGTTGTGTGGAACACTGTACTTCCAATGTTGTCATCATCTGGTAAGGGAGTAACTATATCATCTTGACTGGCATAGTATGAATGTTCATAGATTCCAGGTTTATCCTTTACATGGTAGTGATTTGGGCATGGCTCAAAGTAAGATGGACGTCCATTAATTAACACATTAGTTTTCAAGGAGTTAGTAATATCTGTTCTGTAGATCTTTCCTATACAGGCATCTCCAACTATTACCCAGCCAAGGTCAAGTCTCTGAGCGTATGGAGAATTATGAGGTCCATTACATTGCTGGCGTACCTTGTGTATTCTTAGAATGTCTCTACCAAGTAAAAGCAATATCTGGGCATTCTTCTCTAGAGCTGGTATGCAACTAGCTATGTGTTTCATGTGAGGATGGTAATGTGCTATTTCTGGCGTAGGAATCTCATCCCTGTTATCTGGAATTTGATTGCATTCAATAAGTGTAGGTAAAGGCAACTGTATACCATCTGTAATAGAAGCTATTATGAAATCACTAGCTCTTCTTCCTTTTGTTTCAAACTGACCTGCACATGTACCAAGGGTGTAAGATGAAGGATTACCATTTACGTTGAATATGTTGAAGAATTCAGTTCTAGCCAGTGATCGATTGCTTTGATCATCCAGAATTGCATACATTCTTACTGATTTATCAGGCTCTCCCTTAGGATACACTTTAACAAGACATATTTTAGAGCAGGACCTTCCACTAAGTCCTTCACCGCATATTTCAGTACATTTTGAAGCAACAGATGTTTTGTTTGTTGTCTCTTCTGCTTTCTCCCCGCCATGCTTTTCAGCAGGGGCAATACTTTCAAGTGGAAGGGAACTTGAAGACTCTGGGTGGAGAGCAAACACATGTCTGTCACTATTGCATTCTGAACATCTAATATTGGCTTTACAGTTTCTAGAAAGATGATCTGTTGAAGCACAGCACCTGAAGCATAGTCCATAATTTTTAAGAAGCTCTATGCGTTCTTGCAAAGGTTTTTCTCTAAAGCTACGACATTTCTTAAGTGGGTGAGGCTTCTTGTGCAATGGGCATTCTTGAATTAAATTCTTTAATTTCTCACTTTGCATTTCCTGTCTGGAAGGTGCTACATCTGTCTTTTGGACAAATACTGATTTCTTTGAGTTCTTGAATCTTGAAGTTTCTTTCTCATGTTCTGGAGAAGTCACCGCCCACTGATTTAATTCGGTTAAAGAGAAACTTGGATCATTTCTTGTTTTTGCTATGTCTTGGATGAACTTACTGAAAAAGGAAAAGGGAGGGAATGATACATTATTCTCTTGCTTGTATCTTGATCCTTGTGTTGCCCATTTATCTTGAAGAGCATGAGGTAACTTCGCCACAATTGGATTTACACCTTGTGCAGTATCAAGATAACACAGTCCTGATAGACATGGATCTGCTTTAGCTGCTTCTAGTTCCAGCAGAAGATCACTTAACTCTTGTAGTTTGCGATTGTCCCTAACTGTGACTTTTGGAAATGTTTGTATTTTCTTTAAAAGGGCATTTTCAATTACTTCTGGACTACCATAAGTCTGATCCAAACGTTCCCAAATCATTTTTAAACCTGCAACTGGGTTGTCTACATGGACAGCTCTGAGCCTCTTGACACGTTCTGCAGATTCAGCACCTAACCACTTTACCAGCAGATCAAGCTCTTCTCTAGCAGATATACCTAAATCTTCAACAGCAGTCTTGAATGTAGACTTCCAAGACCTGTAGTTCTCTGGCAGATCATCAAATTTTGTAAGACTTGTATTAGTAAGCTCACGTCGAATCATATACCTTGCAAACTCAGACATCTCTAACCTTTCAGTCTTTGTTACTGGAGGTGCCTGAAGATCACTTGGGTAATAGGAATTGAATGCTGAGGGATAGTATGGGTTCGCTGATACATTTAATCCAGCTGAAGCCTTTTCTTTCACTGATCTTAATGGAGGTGACTGTGATGGACCCCATACTTGTTTGTTTACAAGAGGTTGTGTGATTTGTGCATTGACACCTGAGCTGCTTATCCGCTGAATTGCATCTGTTCTGGCTGGAGCAATTGGATCGCTATTGAGATGTAAATCATTTGTGGTAGGGTGCACATCATTCCAACCTCTGTCTTTATGAGCATTGCCTCCTTCTTCCTCTTCAAAGGAGTTGTAGTGTTTTCCACTCTGGTTAAGAACATAATCACATGTTCTCTTCTCTGGGTAGTCTGATCCCACCAGACTGACAGAATATTCTAGGAGCTCTTCTGTATTGGCTGCCTCAAGTACCTTTAATCTTGCCATGGCGACAGCTACTTCTTTTTCATTTTGCAGTATTTCTAAATCTGTTTCTTTTTTCGCTGCTTCTAATTCTTTTTCCTTCTCCTGTTTTGCTGCCTCCATTTTCAGTGTTGCTTCTTTTTTGCTAAAAGAGGCGCGCACCATTGCAGCTTCTGCTTCTGCATGTGCTTTGATAATGGCGGAGCTTATAGATGAAGAGGAAGTACTTCTAGATTTAGCAGAGCGAATTGTTGAGGCAGCACGCTGTGATCTGGTTTCTAGCAAGTCTGCAATCCTGCTTTCAACTGTTGCTAATGTGCTTTGCACTAGTTTCTTGCGCTGTAGATTAGATTCATTAAACTGGGTTTGAATTTGCACAGTTTCCTCAACATTAGTTTTTGATAGCAGATTAAAATATTTGCGTGACAACCTTTCATAATTTTCATAACAAGCATTAAGTCTGTCAGCAATCTTGTTTAACTGTTCTTTATCATTAATAGTTTCATTTGCTAAAGATACACATTTTCTAAGCTTCTCCCACATTTGATCCAATGCATCCACTAATTCATCTTTCTCAGCTTGATAACTTTGTATGACTTTCTCAGTGGGTTTTATTGTACGCTGTGGTCTAATGCTCTGCTCTTTCTCCTGTGACAGTGTATCTTGTAATGCAAGTTCTTTTTCAGACATTTTAAGTAACTAGATTAGAGCTATTTTAACTGCAGTCATACATTTCTCTGAGGAATCTGACAGTTTATACAAAGTTCAGTGTACACTTCTCTGTTGCAGATATCTTGTGTGAGACAGTGCAGATGTTTAATGAAATCTTCCTTGTTAAATGCAGAAACATTTACTGAGCTGTGTGCAGCAAGCAATGCAGCTTCTCATTTATATTATATAAAGTCCTTAGTTACACAATGAGCTGTGTACAGTTTACCAAACATGAGTCTTTCTATTGAAGATTAATAACTCTGCAGGTATTCTTTTTACTATTCTGATTTCATTTACTGTTTTGCAAGATGACTGCCCATGTGCCTTATGATGTAAAGTTAAACATGCAATCCAACTTACAGATTAGTAGAATCCAGCAGAGTAGCTTAACTCAGACAAATTCCACAGCAGAGATTTATGAATCCTTCATGCTTTATTGTTGCAAAACAAGAATTCTGAGGTTCCAGAAGTGGTAATTGCCAGGTAAAAAGAATTTGCCTCTACAAAGCTATTAGCAGAGTTCTAGCAAACTTACACATTGAAAGTGAAACTAATTTACACACACAAGTGAAACAAAATGGAGGCAGGAAGTGACCTCAAAAGGTCAGAGGTAGCACATAGAATATACATTAAATTGAATACAATGATAAAACATAACACTAGAGGGAGCACAAGAACTAAAATAGCATTTAAAGATGTACATATGAATATATGGACAGAACACTGCCCTTATTTTTTGGTATAGTGGTGTACAGTTTACCTTATATAGATTCGAAGAGGCCTATCTATCAAGCTGTCAACTGTACTGCATTCGCCGGCACCAATACGCTCGCCTAACATCGCCGCCGCAGACCTCAATACGATCTCAATATTTATAAAAAAAGCCTGCAAAACAACGTGCAACAAGTATGGGGCGATGAGCAGCAGACTGTTGTTAACTAACAGTCATTGATCTCGCTGCTATTCGGCTTTTTCCCAACTTTATTTATACCCTGTCACTAAACACCGCCACTATACTAAAATGTTTAACCCCTATCCCGCCGCTTCCAGACACCACTGCAACTAGATAAAGTTATTAACCCCTATCCTGTTGCTCCCGGACCCTGCCACAACCTAAATAAAGTTATTAACCCCTATCCCGCCGCTCCAGGACCACGCCGCAATTAAATAAAAGTAGTAACCCCTATCCCGCTGCTCCCAGACCGTGCCGCAACTAAATAAAAATATTAACCCCTATCCCGCCGCTCCCGGACCCTGCCGCAATAAATAAATGTATTAACCCCTAAACCCCTGGCCTCTCACATCACTACCACTTACTAAACCTATTAACCCCTAAACCGCCAGCCCCCCACATCGCCATAAACTAAATTCAGCTATTAACCCCTAAACCTAACAACCCCCTAACTTTACATTAAAATTACCTCATCCCTATCTTACAATAAATTTAAACTTACCTTTAGAATTAAATTAAACTTTATTAAAATATTAATTAACCTACCCTAACTATTATACTAAAATTACATTAAACTACAAATTAAATTAACTATATTACGGCTAGATTACGAGTTTTGCGTTATGAGAGGTGCGGTGCTAACTTGCACGTTATTGTCACCGCTCACTTCCCTACAGCGTTAAGAGGCAAAAAGTGAGCGTAGAGCAAAATTGAGCTCCATACCACACTCCAATAGCTGCGCTGCTGAAAGCTGCGGTGAGCTGGTTATACGTGCTCATGCACGATTTCCCCATAGACATCAATGGGGAGAGCCGACTGAAAAGTCTAACACCTGCAAAAAAGCAGCGTAAAACTCAGTAACGCAGCCACATTGATTCCTATGGGGAAACAAAAGTTATGTTTACACCTAACACCCTAACATGAACCCTGAGTCTAAAAAACCCTAATCTTACACTTATTAACCCCTAATCTGCCACCCCCGACATCGCCGACACCTACATTATACTTATTAACCCCTAATCTGCCGCTCCAGACACCGCCGCCACTATAATAAACATATTAACCCCTAAACCGCCATACTCCCGCATCGCAAACACTAGTTAAATATTATTAACCCCTAATCAGCCGCCCCTAACATCGCCGCCACCTACCTACATTTATTAATCCCTAATCTGCCTCCCCCAACGTCGCCGCCACTATACTAAATTTATTACTCCTAAACCTAAGTCCAACCCTAACCCTAACAACCCCTAACTTAAATATAATTAAAATAAATCTAAATAAAACCTACTATCATTACCTAAATAATTCCTATTTAAAACTAATTACTTACCTATAAAATAAACCCTAAAATAGCTACAATATAACTAATAGTTACATTGCATTTAGCTTATGCTTTATTTTTATTTTACAGGCAAGTTTGTATTTATTTTAACTAGGTAGAATAGCTACTAAATAGTTATTAACTATTTACTAACTACCTAGCTAAAATAAATACAAATTTACATGTAAAATAAAACCTAACCTGAGTTACACTAACACCTAACCTTACACTACAATTAAATAAATTACCTAAATAAAATAAAATTACCTAAATTACAAAAAACAAACACTAAATTACACAAAATAAAAAAAGACATTATCAGATATTTAAACTAATTGCACCTAATCTAATAGCCCTATCAAAATAAAATAAATAAATAAAAAAAAAAAAACCCTAGCCTACAATAAACTACCAATGGCCCTTAAAAGGGCCTTTTGCGGGGCATTGCCCCAAAGAAATCAGCTCTTTTACCTGTAAAAAAAAATACAAACACCCCCAACAGTAAAACCCACCACCCACACAAACAACCCCCCAAATAAAATCCTAACTAAAGAAACCTAAGCTCCCCATTGCTCTGAAAAGGGCATTTTGATGAGTATTGCCCTTAAAAGGGCATTTAGCTCTTTTTCAAGTGCCCAAAGTCCCTAATCTAAAAATAAAACCCACCCAATAAACCCATAAAAAAACCTAACACTAACCCCCCGAATTTTATTTTTAGATTAGGGACTTTTGGCACTTGAAAAAGAGCTAAATGCCCTTTTAAGGGCAATGCCCATCCAAATGCCCTTTTCAGAGGAATGGGGAGCTTAGGTTTTTTTAGTTCGGATTTTATTTGGGGGGTTGGTTGTGTGGGTGGTGGGTTTTACTGTTGGGGGGTGTTTTTTTTACAGGTAAAAGAGTTAATTTCTTTGGGGGCAATGCCCCGCAAAAGGCCCTTTTAAGGGCCATTGGTAGTTTATTGTTGTGAGGAATCAGTTCAACACCCTTATATGTATATATATATTTATTAAGCCGCTCAGTCTCACACCCCACTTTGGGTTTTATTACAAGAATAAACCCTGGTTTGCTCATAGACATGAGGGTGACCAACATAGGTCAAAGGTAGTGGAACAGTACTTAATAGTACCTATACACTGATGTAGTAAGAAAAGGATACCTGCTCTATCTAAAACTAATTAACAACTACAATATATGTAAATAATGTAATATTCCAAAGCCCAGAATAAAATACTAAATACAGAGCAAAGGAAAGAGTAACGAAATATGGAAGGAATACATTTAGTACAGTAGTCACATGGATAAGCAACAAGTATGTCTCCTGTGAGTTAGCAGGAGAAGTTTAGTAGAAGGAATTAAGCCTAGAGCATAGGAAATAGTCAGTGTGTTAGATTCTCCGTTGAGGCTTACAGCATACTAGGCATAAGTAGCAACGCAGCAGCTTAGATAGAGTATTGTACATGCCAGTTTAGAAATAGTACATTGTAGTTGAACAGACACTTTACCGTTGCTAGGTTCTGTCCTCCGGTGCTGATTCTGCTGGCAGGCTGTGTGGCTACAGGAAATCCTGTGTCTGAGTCTCAGATCGTTGCGTCGCTCTGCAGAGTGACGTAACACGCTCCAGCGTGTTAGCGGTGCAGTACTGTGAAAAAGGAACTTAGAATAGCAGGTGAGTAACTACTAAGATTTAAGATTACCAATGAGAGATGGCAGTATGGTGTAGCGCTAAAAGGTTTGGCAAGCTGGATTCCCAGGAACAATAATGAAGACTTCAGGTTCCGTCTGAGTAGATCCAAAGGGAGGCTAGAATAAAGATTCCCAGTAGTATCAAATTACCTAGCAACGTATGATGGACAGGTTAAGCTTAAATAGGATGTGCTGATCACATGATGTAAAAAGTTAAAGTGACAGTATGCCAATTAGCTGGATCCTGACAGTATACCCCCCTCAAGGATCCTCCTACACATCAAGGGCGGGGGCGGTCAGGATGACGTCGATGGAAGAGGGAGACCAACCTCGGGGCTGAGATGTTGGAAACAGGTTCCCAGGAATCTTCTTCAGGACCGTAGTCCTTCCAACCGACAAGATACTGTAAGGCACGTCTGTAGATACGAGAATCAAGAATATCGTCAACTTCGTAGCTTTTAATATCTGGATCAGGCATGGTAAGAGATGTCGGCGTGACAGAAGGTCTTGTAGGATAGTGAGGTTTAAGCAAGGAAACATGGAAGGTGGGATGAATTTTAAAAGAAGGTGGTAGTTCCAAAGTAACAGCATTTGTGTTGATAACCCTGAGGATTTTGTAAGGACCGATGAAAAGACTGCCCAATTTCTTACTAGGAATTTGTAGTTTGAGGTTCTTTGTGGATAACCAAACTAGATCTCCAGGTTTATACGATGGTGGCTGAGATCTCCTTAGATCATAGTAATGCTTCTGCTTAGCTTGGGCTAATGTCAGGGTTTCCTGTAGTAACTTAAAGGTTTGTTTCAGACTATTTATAGAATCCGTTACCATAGGAGAAATGTGGTCATTCCTGTGGAGTAGATGATAAGTAGGGTGATAGCCATAATTTACGTAGAATGGGGTAAGCTTTGTTGAAGAATTGACAGTGTTGTTAAAAGAGAATTCAGCAGTTGGAATATGAGCATACCATTCGTCTTGTTGAAAATTGCAAAAGCATCTAAGGTATTGTTCAAGAGTCTGGTTAGTCCTCTCGGTCTGACCGTTTGACTGGGGATGGTATGCCAAAGTAAGATGTCTGTTGATGTTCAAACATTTGCAAAGATGAATCCAAAACTTGGAAGTAAATTGCGACCCCCTGTCAGTTGTTACGGAATCAGGGAGTCCATGAAGGCGTACTACATGTTTTAGGAAAGTCACAGCCGTTTCAGATGCAGTTGGAAGACCTAGCATAGGAATAAAGTGGGCCATTTTGGAGAACTGGTCGACCACAACTAAAATGGTGTTATGGTTGGAGGAAGTAGGAAGGTCTACAATGAAATCCATGGCGATATGCCGCCATGGCCTGTCTGCTATAGGTAGAGATAGAAGATTGCCATAAGGTCTGATATGAGAAGGTTTACAGGTAGTACATACAGGACAAGTTTGAACATAATGTTTCACTATGTTTGCAATGCCAGGCCACCAAAAATCCCTTTGGATAAGGTGTAGCATTTTTCGAATACCTGGGTGTCCAGACAGAGGAGCTTCATGTGCATTGCGCATAACTGTATCTCTGATAGTCTGAGGAACATATATCTTCCCCCTTGAATGGTAAAGACCCTGAGAATCCTTTTGTAGCTGTAAATTTTGTATACTTGGATCGGTCTTTTGGTGCTTCCAGAAATAAGGAACTTGATGCATGGTTATCCCAATGAATTTATGGGGTGGAATTATGGTATCCTGTATATACTGCTTGAAAGGTCTAGGTGAGGATCTAGAAAGAGCATCAGCTTTTTGGGTTCTAGAAGCTGGGCGATACATGATAAAAAAGTTAAAACGAGTAAAGAAAAGGCTCCAGCGGACTTGGCGAGCAGATAATGTTTTATTGGTCTTTAAGTACTGCAAGTTCCTGTGGTCGGTGTAGATAATGATGGGATGGCTTGCGCCTTCCAATAGATGCCTCCAAAATTCGAGAGCTGCCTTGATTGCTAAGAGCTCCTTTTCGCCAATAGAGTAGTTAAGTTCGGCGTTATTCATAGTTCTTGAATAATACGCTACTGGATGTAGAGGTTCTTCGTCCGAAAGTCTTTGGGATAGAATTGCGCCTAGGGCATAGTCCGAAGCATCCACTTCGAGGAAAAACTGCTTCTCGGGATCAGGAAATTGAAGAACAGGAGCGGTGACAAACCTTTTCTTGAGTATATGGAAGGATCGATCAGCTTGTGGAGTCCAAAGGAATTTGGTTGATTTTCTTGTAAGTGCTGTTAGAGGTTTTACTATTGCTGAAAAATCTTTAATGAACTTTCTATAAAAATTCGAGAAACCTAGGAATCTCTGTACATCCTTTTTGGAAGATGGTGGGGGCCAGTTGGTAATGGCCTCTACTTTGTTTGATTCCATCCTAATACCTCTAGGCGAAATGTGGTAACCAAGGAATGTAATAGTCTCGGAATGGAAGATACATTTCTCCAGTTTAGCAAACAGTTGGTTCTCTCTAAGTCTGAGTAGAACGGTCCTGACTTAATTAATGTGATTATTGATGGTATCTGAATATATAAGGATATCATCCAAATAGATGACAACACAAGTGTCAAGTAGGTCCTTAAAGAGATGATTGATAAAATATTGAAATGTGGCGGGTGCGTTGCACAACCCGAATGGCTTTACTAGATATTCATAAAGGCCATATCGGGTGCGGAACGCTGTGAGCCACTCGTCTCCCTCTCTTATCCTGACCAAGTTGTATGCACCACGTAAGTCAAGCTTAGTGTATATTTTGGCACCCTGAAGTCGTTCAATCAACTCTGGGATAAGAGGGAGAGGATACCGATTCTTTACTGTGCACTTATTGAGTTCCCTGTAGTCGATGATTGGTCTGAGGGTGTCATCCTGATTTCGGACAAAGAACATACCGGCACCTGCCGGTGATGACGAAGGCCTTATGAAGCCTTTTTCTAAATTCTCATTGAGGTATTGTTTCAAATGAGTGAGTTCAGGTTGTGAGAGAGGATACACATGTCCTACAGGAATCTTTGAACCGGGTATGAGATCAATAGGACAATCAAACGGTCTATTGGGTGGCAAAGCTTGAGCTTGTTTTTTGTCAAAAACATCTCTAAAATCTGAGTACTCATCTGGGATCAATTGTGTAGTGGACTGAAACAGAACAGGTACAGGCATGCAGTTAGCTATACAGGAATGAGATTCAAAGGTAAGAGTGCCATGTAGCCAGTTTATAGTGGGCTGGTGTTGTTTCAGCCAATTAAAACCCAAGATTAGAGGAAAAAGAGGTGAGTGTATAACATCAAAGGTGCGCACTTCAGTATGACCATTAGGAAAAATTAACTGTAAAGGTCGAGTGGGGTGCGATATAGGACCTGAATTAATTAAAGAGCCATCCACAACACGTATTGCAAGTGAGTTTTTTTTATTAGTGGAATTTTATACAAGTGCACAAAAGTGGAATCTATAAAGCAGTTTGTGGCTCCTGAATCAATCACCGCCACCGCGGATACCACCTGATGATCCCACTGCAGAGAAACAGAATGATTAAAATGTGAAATATTATTTGAAACATTTTTATGCACAAGCTCAAGTTTAAGCCTATCATGCTTACCCTTTCATGACTTTAGCAGGGTTGGGCATTCCTTTACGGTGTGGTCCTTGGCAGCACAGTAAAGGCACAGGTTGTTTAACCTGCGTCTAGTCTTTTCCTCTGGCTTAAGAGGTCCACGATCAAAAGCTATATCCATAGGTTCATCCTGGTTCTTAGGAGTACTAATAGAACTAGAGCTATATGATTTCCTATGGAATAGGTCTGATGTGCCCCTTTCATGCTTCGTTTCCCTGAGTCGACGGTCTATATTGATCGTGAGAGTCATTAAGTTCTCAAGGTTATCAGGCATGTCTATACGGGCAAGTTCATCTTTTAATAAGTCGGATAAACCAATGCAAAATTGTTTTTTTAAGGCTGGGGTGTTCCATAAGGTATCTGGAGCCCACCTCTTGAACTCAGCTATGTATTCTTCAACGGGACGACGTGCTTGTTTCAAGGACCTGATAGCTGTTTCTGCAGTTGTCTGCTTATCATGGTCCTCATATAGAAGAGACATAGCTGAGAAAAAGGACTCTAGAGAATCCAGTATAGGATCGTCAGTCTCATAGTAGGTATTCGCCCAACTCTTTGGTTCACCCCTCAAATAGGAAATGACTGTGAGAACTTTTATTCTATCAGTCGGGTAACTTTGTGGTTTTAAAGAAAAGTAGAGAGTGCAGGAGTTTTTGAAATCACGAAATTGCGATCTTTCACCAGAAAATTTGTCAGGAGGACAAGGTACAGGCTCAGGGGGTGGGGCTTTAGTAGTGAGAGGTTTATGCTGTGCTTGATCGCGTATGAATTTACGCAGCTCCAAGTTTTCTGCTTGCATTTCTCTCAACCCCTGGATCATGAGATCCATGTTTTGTGCAAGAGTTCCAACACGGTTATTCAACTCTGCTATATCCATGTTCTGTGAAAGAGAATATATATGTATTGACAGGGTGATCAGTATAAGGCTAGGTAATATGTGAGGAATCAGTTCAACACCCTTATATGTATATATATATTTATTAAGCCGCTCAGTCTCACACCCCACTTCGGGTTTTATTATAAGAATAAACCCTGGTTTGCTCATAGACATGAGGGGGACCAACATAGGTCAAAGGTAGTGGAACAGTACTTAATAGTACCTATACACTGATGTAGTAAGAAAAGGATACCTGCTCTATCTAAAACTAATTAACAACTACAATATATGTAAATAATGTAATATTCCAAAGCCCAGAATAAAATACTAAATACAGAGCAAAGGAAAGAGTAACGAAATATGGAAGGAATAAATTTAGTACAGTAGTCACATGGATAAGCAACAAGTATGTCTCCTGTGAGTTAGCAGAAGTTTAGTAGAAGGAATTAAGCCTAGAGCATAGGAAATAGTCAGTGTGTTAGATTCTCCGTTAAGGCTTACAGCATACTAGGCAGGCATAAGTAGCAACGCAGCAGCTTAGATAGAGTATTGTACATGCCAGTTTAGAAATAGTACATTGTAGTTGAACAGACACTTTACCGTTACTAGGTTCTGTCCTCCGGTGCTGATTCTGCTGGCAGGCTGTGTGGCTACAGGAAATCCTGTGTCTGAGTCTCAGATCGTTGCGTCGCTCTGCAGAGTGACGTAACACGCTCCAGCATGTTAGCGGTGCAGTACTTTGAAAAAGGAACTTAGAATAGCAGGTGAGTAACTACTAAGATTTAAGATTACCAATGAGAGATGGCAGTATGGTGTAGCGCTAAAAGGTTTGGCAAGCTGGATTCCCAGGAACAATAATGAAGACTTCGGGTTCCGTTTGAGTAGATCCAAAGTGAGGCTAGAATAAAGATTCCCAGTAGTATCAAATTACCTAGCAACGTATGATGGACAGGTTAAGCTTAAATAGGATGTGCTGAAGTTAAAGTGACAGTATGCCAATTAGCTGGATCCTGACAATTGTAGGCTAGGTTTTTTTTTATTTTGGGGGCTTTTTTATTTTCATAGGGCTATTAGATTAGGTGTAATTAGTTTAAATATTTGATCATTTCTTTTTTATTTTGTGTAATTTAGGGGGGGGTTTTGTTTGTAATTTAGTGTTTTTTATTTTTTGTAACTTAGTTGTTATTTTTTTGTAACTTAGTAATTTTTAATAGTAGATTTAAATAATTTGAGTAGGGTTAGGTTTTTAAATATGTAATATACGGCTAGATTACAAGTTTTGCATTAGGCTTAAAAAGCAGCGTTAGCCGGTCCTAACGCTGCTTTTTAACGCCCACTGGTATTACGAGTCTTGCAGGTACAGGTGTACCGCTCATTTTTTTGTCCAGACTTGGAAATACCACAAATCCACTTACGTAAATTGCGTATCCTCTTTTTTCAATGGGATTTGCATAGCGCCAGTATTACGAGTCTGCCAAAAAGTGAGCGGTAGACCCTCTCCTGTCAAGACTGGTACCGCATTTTAAAGTCAGTAGTTAAGAGTTTTACACTACAAAGCCGTAGCATAAAACTCTTAACTAAAGTGCTAAAAACTACCTATTAACCCCTAAACCGAGGCCCTCCCACATCGCAAACACTAAAAGAAAAATATTAACCCCTAATCTGACGAACCGGACATCGCCGCTACTATAATAAATATATTAACCCCTAAACCGTCGCACTCCTGCCTCACAAACACAAGTTAAATATTATTAACCCCTAATCTGCCATCCCTAACATCGCCGCCACCTACCTACATTTATTAACCCCAATCTGCAGCCCCCAACGTTGCCACCACTATATTAAAGTTATTAACCCCTAAATCTAAGTCTAACCCTAACACCCCCTAACTTAAATATAATTAAAAAAAATCTAACTAAAAATTCCTATCATTAACTAAATTATTCCTATTTAAAACTAAATACTTACCTGTAAAATAAACCCTAAGATAGCTACAATATAATTAATAGTTACATTGTAGCTATCTTAGGATTTATTATTATTTTACAGGCAAGTATTGTATTTATTTTAACTAGGTAGAATAGTTACTAATATAAATACAAAAGTACTTGTAAAATAAAACCTAACCTAAGTTACAATTACACCTAACACTACACTATAATTAAATAAATTAACTAAATTGAATACAATTAAATAAATTACATACAATTACCTAAATTAAATTAAATTAGCTAAAGTACAAAAATAAAACCACTAAATTACAGAAAATAGTAAACAATTTACAGAAATTTAAACTAATAACACCTAATCTAATAGCCCTATTAAAATAAAAAAGCCCCCCCAAAATAAAAAAAAACCCTAGCCTAAATTAACCCCTTAACGACCAAGGACGTACACCACACGTCCTCAAAAAAAATACAGTTAATGACCGAGGACATGTGGCGTACGTCCTTGGTCTGGAAAGCAGCTGGAAGCGATCCTGCTCGCTTCCAGCTGCTTTCCGGTTATTGCAGTGATGCCTCGATATCGAGGCATCCTGCAATAACCCCCCTTGGCCATCCGATGCAGAGAGAGCCACTCTGTGGCCCTCTCTGCACCGGACATCGGTGGCCGGTATCGTTGGTGGGTGGGAGCAAGTCTGGGAGGCGGGTGGGCGGCCATCGATGTGCCGAGTGGAGTAGAGGGGGGCGGGACGGACGGGAGCGCGCACGGGGGGCAGTGGGCGGGCGCGTGCACGGGGCGGGAGCGGGAGGGAACCGCTACACTACAGAAAAATAAAGCTGTCAAAAGTAAAAAATAAAAAGTTTTGAAAGCTGTAAATAAACAGCTAAGGGATCTGGAAGTGGTGGGGGGTTGATCTTGGGGGGGGGGAAGCTACACTACAGAAAAGGGCATTTTTTTAAAAAAAAAAGGCAAATTTTTTTACTAAACTGGGTACTGGCAGACAGCTGCCAGTACCCAAGATGGCGCCCATTAAGGCAGAGGGGGAGGGTTAGAGAGCTGTTTGGTGGGGGATGAGTGAGGCTGGGGTCTAAGGGGGGATCCTACACAGCAGCATATGTAAATATGCTAAAAAAAACACAAAAAAAGCCCAAATATAGCTTTTATTTTAGTACTGGCAGAGTTTCTGCCAGTACTTAAGATGGCGGGGACAATTGTGGGGTGGGGGAGGGAAGAGAGCTGTTTGGGAGGGATCAGGGGGTCTCATGTTTCAGGTGGGAGGCTGAGCTCTACACTAAAGCTAAAATTAACCCTGCAAGCTCCCTACAAGCTACATAATTAACCCCTTCACTGCTAGCCATAATACACGTGTGAAATGCAGCGGCATTTGGCGGCCTTCTAATTACCAAAAAGCAACGCCAAAGCCATATATGTCTGCTATTTCTGAACAAAGGGGATCCCAGAGAAGCATTTACAACCATTTGTGCCATAATTGCACAAGCTGTTTGTAAATGATTTCAGTGAGAAACCTAAAATTGTGAAAAATTTAAAGTTTTTTTTAATTTGATCGCATTTGGCGGTGAAATGGTGGCATGAAATATACCAAAATTGGCCTAGATCAATACTTGGGGTTGTCTACTACACTACACTAAAGCTAAAATTATCCCTAAAAGCTCCCTACATGCTCCATAATTAACCCCTTCACTGCTGGGCATAATACACGTGTAGTGCGCAGTGGCATTTAGCAGCCTTCTAATTACTAAAAAGCAACGCCAAAGCCATATATGTCTGCTATTTCTGAACAAAGGGGATCCCAGAGAAGAATTTACAACCATTTAAGCCATAATTGCACAAGCTGTTTGTAAATAATTTCAGTGAGAAACCAAAAGTTTGTGAAAAAATTAGTAAAAAAGTGAACGATTTTTTGTATTTAATCGCATTTGGCGGTGAAATGGTGGCATGAAATATACCAAAATGGGCCTAGATGAATACTTTGGGATGTCTACTAAAAAAAAATATATACATGTCAATGAATATTCAGAGATTCCTGAAAGATATTAGTGTTCTAATGTAACTAGCGCTAATTTTGAAAAATAATGGTTTGGAAATAGCAAAGTGCTACTTGTATTTATGGCCCTATAACTTACAAAAAAAAGCAAAGAACATGTAAACATTGGGTATTTCTAAACTCAGGACAAAATTTAGAAACTATTTAGCATGAGTGTTTTTTGGTGGTTGTAGATGTGTAACAGATTTTGGGGGTCATAGTTAGAAAAAGTGTGTTTTTTTCAAATTTTTCCTCATATTTTATAATTTTTTTTATAGTAAATTATAAGATATGATAAAAATAATGGTATCTTTAGAAAGTCCATTTAATGGCGAGAAAAACGGTATATAATATGTGTGGGTACAGTAAATGAGTAAGAGGAAAATTACAGCTAAACACAAACACCGCAGAAATGTAAAAATAGCCTTGGTCCCAACCGGACAGAAAATGGAAAAGTGCTGTGGTCATTATGGGGTTAAACTACCAATAGCCCTTAAAAGGGCATTTTGCGGGGCATTGCCCCAAAGTAATCAGCTCTTTTACCTGTAAAAAAAAATACAAACAAACCCCCCAACAGTAAAACCCACCACCCACACAACCAACCCCCCAAATAAAATACTAGCTAAAAAAAACCTAAGCTCCCCATTGCCATGAAAAGGGCATTTAGATGGGCATTGCCCTTAAAAGGGCAGTTAACTCTTTTGCAAGCCCAAACCCCTAACCTAAAAAATAAACCCACCCAATACACCCTTAAAAAAAACACTAACCCCCTGAAGATCGACTTACCGGGAGACGTCTTCATCCAAGCTGGGCGAAGTGGTCCTCCAGACGGGCAGAAGTCTTCATCCAAGCCGGCAGAAGTGGTCCTCCAGATGGGCAGAAGTTTTCATCCAGATGGCATCTTCTATCTTCATCCATCCGGCGCGGAGTGGCTCCATCTTCAAGACATCCGACGTGGAGCATCCTCTTCTTCCGACATCTAAAACACAATGAAGGTACCTTTAAGTGACGTCATCCAAGATGGCGTCCCTTAGATTCCGATTGGCTGATAGAATTCTATCAGCCAATTGGAATTAAGGTTGAAAAAATCCTATTGGCTGATGCAATCAGCCAATAAGATTGAAGTTCAATCCTATTGGCTGATCCTATTTGCCAATAGGATTGAGCTCGCATTCTATTGGCTGATTGGAACAGCTTATTACCATTTTGATTATACTCTTGAAAAAGTCTGAGCGAACTCAGACGAAACGTACGTAGAGTTTTCTGTACTATACCACCAGGAGCAATTTTAGTTCCAGCACCTCTCACCCAGACCTAGCATTATCCGACTGAGATGTTTGTGCCTGGGCTATGAATACGACTACCCAACTGGAGGGATCATTTTAACCTATTTTGCTGTTTTATCTTCTAAACGTTTGTGAGTATGTATTGTGTACTTGCACTTATGTCTCAATAAATTACCCTGCACTTGAATTGGGCTGCGCCTGTCTTCTACTTTGTCCTAGTTCCTGTTCCTGACCGGGTGTAACCTGAGAGCACACACCTTCCACTACGGGCAGCAGCACACCCGAATCTGAACTGCAGAGGTTCCGGGTTCATCAGCTGGGTTTTCCATACCAGCCAGCCTGTTGATTCTTGCACCTCCAATTTCCAAATAACAACTACCGGCTTATTGTTTGCCTTCTACTAATCACCAGGACTAAAGCGCTGATACCGGTAACTGTTTCTCTTCAAGCTCAATCCTATTGGCTGATTGGATCATTGGCTGAATGGATTTTTCAACCTTAATTCCGATTGGCTGATAGAATTCTATCAGCCAATCGGAATCTAAGGGACGCCATCTTGGATGACGTCACTTAAAGGTACCTTCATTCTGTTTTAATCGTCGGAAGAAGAGGATGCTCCGCGCCGGATTCTTGAAGATGGAGCCGCTCCGCGCCGGATGGATGAAGATAGAAGATGCCGTCTGGATGAAGACTTCTGCCCGTCTGGAGAACCACTTCTGCCCAGCTTGGATAAAGACTTCTGCCCGTCTGGAGGACCACTTCGCCCAGCTTGGATGAAGACGTCTCCCGGTAAGTCGATCTTCAGGGGGTTAGTGTTAGGTTTTTTTAAGGGTGTATTGGGTGGGTTTATTTGTTAGATTAGTGGTTTGGGCTTGCAAAAGAGCTAACTGCCCTTTTAAGGGCAATGCCCATCCAAATGCCCTTTTCAGGGCAATGGGAGCTTAGTTTTTTTTTAGCTAGAATTTTATTTGGGGGGTTGGTTGTGTGGGTGGTGGGTTTTACTGTTGGGGGGGTTGTTTGTATTTTTTTTTTACAGGTAAAAGAGCTGATTACTTTGGGGCAATGCCCCGCAAAAGGCCCTTTTAAGGGCTATTGGTAGTTTAGGCTAGGGTTTTTTTTTTTTTAATAGGGCTATTAGATTAGGTGTAATTAGTTTAAATTTCTGTAATTTGTTTATTATTTTCTGTAATTTAGTGTTTGTTTGTTTGTTTTTGTACTTTAGATAATTTAATTTAATTTAGGTAACTGTATTTAATTTAGTTAATTTATTTAATTATAGTGTAGTGTTAGGTGTTAAGTGTAATTTAGGTTAGGTTTTATTTTACAGATAAATTTGTCTTTATTTTAACTAGGTAGTTATTAAATAGTTAATAACTATTTAATAACTATTCTACCTAGTTAAAATAAATACAAACTTGCCTGTAAAATAAAAATAAATCATAAGCTAGCTACAATGTAACTATTAGTTATATTGTAGCTAGCTTAGGGTTTATTTTACAGGTAAGTATTTAGTTTTAAATAGGAATAATTTAGTTAATGATAGGAATAATTATTTCAATTTATTTAAATTATATTAGGGATTAATAATATTTAACTAATGTTTGCGAGGCGGGAGTGCAACGGTTTAGTGGTTAATATGTTTATTATAGTGACGGCGGCGTTGGGGCGGCAGATTAGGGGTTAATAAGTGTAGGTAGGTGGCGGCGACATTGGGGGTGGCAGAGTAGGGGTTAATAAATATAATGTAGGGTTCGGCGATGTTGGGGGCAGCAGATTAGGGGTTCATAAGTATAATGTAGGTGGCGGTGGTGTCCAGAGCGTCAGATTAGGGGTTAATAAGTGTAAGATTAGGGGTGTTTAGACTCGGGGTTCATGTTAGGGTGTTAGGTGTAGACATACATTTTATTTCCTCATAGGAATCAATGGGGCTGCGTTAAGGAGTTTTACCCTGACTTTTTTTCAGCCGTCTCTCCCGTTGATTCCTATAGGCAAATCGTGCACGAGCACGTACAACCAGCTCACCGCTGACTTAAGCAGCGCTGGTATTGGAGTGCGGTAATGAGAAAAATTTTGCTTTTTTTTTTTTTTTGTCTTTTAACGACGGGTTTGTAAAAACTCGTAATACCAGCACTGCAGGTAAGTAAGCGGTGAGGGAAATCTGCTTGTTAGCACCACATAGCCTCTAACGCAAAACTCGTAATCTGGGCAATAGTTAATTTAATTTGTAGTTTAATGTAATTTTAGTATAATAGTTAGGGTAGGTTAATTAATAGTTTAATACAATTTAATGTAATTGTAGTATAATAGTTAGGGTAGGTTAATTAATAGTTTAATAAAGTTTAATTTAATTCTAAAGGTAAGTTTAAATTTATTATAAGATAGGGATGAGGTAATTATAATGTAAAGTTAACAGGTTGTTAGGTTTAGGGTTTAATAGCTGAATTTAGTTTATGGTGATGTGGGGGGATGGCGGTTTAGGGGTTAATAGTTTTAGTAAGTGGTAGTGATGTGGGAGGCCAGGGGTTTAGGGGTTAATACATTTATTTAGTTGCGGCGGGGTCCGGGAGCAGCGGGATAGGGGTTAATACTTTTAGTTAGTTGTGGTGGGCTCCGGGACCGGCGGGATAGGGGTTTATATATTTATTTAGTTGCGGGGGGTCCGGGAGCGGCGGGATATGGGGTTAATATACTGTATTTATTTAGTTGCGGCGTCGTCCTACCATAGAAATCAATGGGATATCTGACAGCATTGAACATAAGCTTTCGCTACTTTCAGACTCCCATTGATTCCTATGGCATCCGTGGCCTCCAGGGTGGCAGATTGAAAACCAGGTACGCTGGGGCGTAATAGTGTCGAGCGTACCTGTTAGAAGTTTGATAAATGGCAAAAGTTGTCAGATAGTGCCGAATTTGTATTCGGAACATCTGTAATGACGTAAGAATCAATCTGTGTTGGATTGAGATCGGCGGATCGTATGTTACGTCACAAATTTCTACTTTTGCCGGTCTGTCGGCTTTGATAAATGGGTTGAATCAAGCTCGCCACATTTACGCTGCGGAATTCCAGCGTATTTGCAGTTGACGGCTTGATAAATATCCCTCATAGAGTGAGTTGTTAAGTTTATCCCTAAATACTGAATTGAGTGTTTGGCCCACTTAAAGTCAAAGTTAGTCTCAATAATTTTTGTCGTAATGTCAGGTAATGTAATTGGAAGAGCCTCGCATTTATCCCTATTAATTTTGTATCCTAATATAACTTAAAAGTCACCCATTATAGAGTAAAGATTGGGGAGCGATATTAAAGGCCTCGTCAGGGTTAACAATACATCTTCCGCAAATAGAGTGATTTTGTGGTTATATAAACCAATCTCTAGGCCCGTGATGTATGGGAAGTTACGAATTATGATTGCTAGTGGTTCTATACATAGGGCAAACAGGAGGGGAGAGTGAACACCCCTGTCTGGTGTCATTAAGAATTCAGAATGTAGTCGACTGATGTCCTATCGCTCTATCAAAGGCTGTCGGTTTGGAATAAAGATTTTGGATAGCATTAATAAAGGGTCCTCCAAAACCCATCATATCTAAAACTGTCCTCATTTAAGTCCAGTTCACTCTGTTGAAGGCCTTCTCTGCGTCCAATGAAGGCACTTTCCATTTTGTCAGCTAGTCGATCACCGCTGTTATCCTACGTATATTGTCCGGAGCCTCTCTGTCTTTAATGAACCCTACCTGGTCTGGGTGTATTACAGTCGGTAAGATTAGATTGTCTGTTTGCCAATACTTTAGTCACTATTTTGATGTCCTGGTTAATCAAAGAGATAGGTCTGTAACTAGAGCACAACTTAGGGTTCTTCTCTGGTTTGGGTAACCCTATAATTTTGTCTTGCAACAGCTCCTCTGGGAGATTGTGTCCCTCCAATACATAATTTGCGTATTTCACTAGATGGGGCATCAATGTTGAAGTGAAGAACCGATAATATTCACCTTAGAAACCATCAAGACCCGGGGCATTTCTGGGATTAAGCTCCTTAATTACTCTAGCGATTTCGGAGTGTGTAATCTCTTTATTTAAGCTTTCTTTATCAGCTTCTGTAATTTTAGGTAGTTTGGCTACTTCTAAAAAGAAGTGTAGGAGACCTCTGGTTGTCTCATTTTGCTCCACCTTCCTGCCATCCTATAGGTTCCTATAGTAATAAGCGAAGTTATCCACTATCTCTTGTGGGTTTGATGTCGTATGTCGGTCCGAAGTCTGTATATATGGGATCGACATAGTCCGATAATAGTCTCTAATTTTACTAGCTAGGTATTTTTTAGGTTTGTTAGCAAATAAAAAATAATTTGTTTTCAGTCTATATGCTGTCTTAATTGAGTTGTTGTTTAATAAAGTAGCTAGATTCTCTCTTTTGCTTTGTAATGTCCGTAGAATGTAATTGTTTGCAATTTTGTGTTCCCTCTCAAGCCGTTCTGAGTGTATTTGTGAGATATGTGCATTTGTTTTTTTATTGTAAATGGCCTTTTCTTTAATGAGAAGCCCTCTAACAACTGCTTTGTGAGCAGCCCAGACCAGTGTGGGATTGAGGGTAGTGTTTAAATTAATCTGCCAGTATTCCCCTATGGCTTTAAGTAGGTTAGTTCTTGTTGTGGGGTTCTTTAAACATGAGGGGTCATGCGTCCAGGATTTTACTCTGCTAGGATCCTGCAATTCCCCCAATAGCAGATGAATGATCGAATCATTCGACCATACACACGCATGAATATCAGCCGATCTGATAATTGGCTGAAGAATTTGACTAGTAAGTATATAATCCAATTTAAAATAACTATTATGTGCTGCTGAGTAATACATGGAATCTGATGTAGTCCCATATAAAGACTTTCAGGAATCTATTAGAGTATGCAGGGCCAGCAGCTCCAACACTCTTTTGGCCATAGATCTTTGTCTAGCATTCTTCTTGTTCTGTATTAAAGGCTATTTGTTTGTAAGATTTTTTAGGTCTAAATTAAAGTCCCCTACCAGTATTATGCAAATTTTAGACCAGCCAGTGAGCAATTGGGAAATAGACGTAAAAAATGTGGTTTGATTATCATTTTGAGCATATATGTTGCATAGCACTATATCTATCCCCTGAATTTGACTCTGAACTATTACATATCTGCCTTCTCTATCTGATACTGTGTCTTTGTGGGTGAATTGCAACGAAGAATGAATTAATATTGAAACCCCCCTTTTCTTAGTGTCAGCTGCGGAATGAAAGTGGTGTGAATATTCTTTGGACCAGTATTTGGGTATAAGGGATTTAGCAAAATGAGTCTCCTGAAGGAAGATAATATTTGCATGGTCTTTTATATTGGGTGAAGGCTGTTCTTCTCTTAATATTTGAATTGAGCCCTCTCACGTTATGTGAGAGGAGATTAGTATTAGGAAGAGACATCAATACAGTGTAATGATTTTAAATATTCTATAAGTATTAACATATCCCAAATTTCCCCCCGAGACATGTCAGATCAAATTATGCAGAAAAAAATGTAGTCTCCTAGTAAATAAAAAGTGTTTTAAAGAGATATGGTACATGTCAAGGTGTTTGACAGGGAAGGGCTCAGAAGTGTATATCTATGTGTGTCTATTTGTATGTGTGTATATGTGTATGAATATATGAGTATGTATGTACAGTGCTGTCCACTAATATTGGCACCCTTGGTAAATATGAACAAATAAGACTGTGAAAGTCTTTATTGTTTAACCTTTTGATCTTTTGTTAAAAAAATACACAAAAATGCTCTCATGGATATCAAACAATTGCAAACACAACACAGGTTTATCGAAATAAATTATTTTTGTTACATATATGTGTGTCACAATTATTGGCACACTGAAAGAAAGAGCTCCCAATAAAACACCACTTGTAACTGCTCAATAGGTTCACTCCACAATGTTGTAGTAATTGATTGTCCAATACAACACAACACCGCTACCGTATTAGTCATGCTGCCTTTACAAACATAGTATTCATAACAGTCCTTATTAGGTAAATGTATCCAAAATATTCAAACATTCAAATGATACAAGCCCAGGAACCAACTGTCCCTGTTGTAGTATGTAGGATGTATCAAAGCTCTAATCAAGCTGTATAGTTACCACAGTTCGAGGCACCTCGGTCGCCTCACTTACCATGGCTAATGCTTGCTCCTACCGGATCCTGGTCTGTCCACCAAATGCGGATGAGTGTGCTCTGTGATTGCGTGATAACGGTGACATCACCGGACCAATGGGCTTGCGGTAGGTTCCAAAAGAGGGCTTCTGCTTTCAGCGTACCATTGAAGCGGTGAGCGGTAAGCGTTTAGGGCAAATAGCACAAATTGCAAACTTGCAAGATAGTCAAGATAAGTTCATTGCAGGTGGCAGTGCGTCTGTAGCATACTGGCAGGCTGGCAAAAATGATGTCTAAAAACAAAAGAAGGATTGCCAGTAAAGATTAAAATGAACTTTTATTTATCTCAGTAAGTAAAACACGGTGGGACTGTACCCCTTGAGCTAATAGGACTGACGCATTTCGGCAGGGTTCCATACTCATAGTCATGTTTTACTTACTGAGATAGATACAAGTTATTTTTATCTTTACTGACAATCCTTTTGTTTTTGGATAATTATTGGCACCTTTATAAATGAATATAGAAAAATATATTTGAAGTATATTCCCATTGATATTTAACATTTTTAGTACACCTGAGTGACTAGGAACAGGTATAAATATTAGGTATCAGATAGGCCAAATTCCCTTTGTC